>NC_090441.1:11251952-11584452 GCF_031143425.1 Pleurodeles waltl
TTCTGTGAGATGACACTTGGCGGAGTTGCAATAGTGAATCTATCCCCACCCGTCACTGTCCAGTACTTTTCCAGTACATAATGTAATTTGTATTTAAGAAAAATAGGATTGTCAATGTTTTGAAAGTATTATAAATACGTTTTAACCCCTTCGCTGTCAGGCCTTTTCCCCCTCCTGTGCCGAGCCTTTTTTTGGCTATTTGGTGCAGTTCGCGCTTAGGCCCTCATAACTTTTTGTTCAATAAGCTACCCACGCCAAATTTGCATCCTTTTTTTCCAACATCCTAGGGATTCTAGAGGTACCCAGACTTTGTGGGTTCCCCAGAAGGAGGCCAAGAAATTAGCCAAAATACAGTGAAAATTTCGTTTTTTTAAAAAAAAATGGGAAAAAGGGGCTGCAGAAGAAGGCTTGTGGTTTTTTCCCTGAAAATGGCATCAACAAAGGGTTTGCGGTGCTAAAATCACCAGCTTCCCAGCTTTCAGGAACAGGCAGACTTGAATCAGAAAACCCAATTTTTCAACACAATTTTGGCATTTTACTGGGACATACCCCATTTTTACGATTTTTTGTGCTTTCAGCCTCCTTCCAGTCAGTGACAGAAATGGGCATGAAACCAATGCTGGATCCCAGAAACCGCAACATTTCTAAAAAGTAGACAAAATTCTGAATTCAGCAAGGGGTAATTTGTGTAGATACTACAAGGGTTTCCTACAGAAAATAACAACTGAAAAAGAAAAATATTGAAATTGAGGTGAAAAAAACATCAATTTTTCTCTACGTTTTACTCTGTAACTTTTTCCTGCAATGTCAGATTTTCTAAAGCAATATACCGTTACGTCTGCTGGACTCCTCTGGTTGGCGGGGATGTATAGGGCTTGTAGGTTCATCAAGAACCCTAGGTACCCAGAGCAAATAAATGAGCTCCACCCTGCAGTGCGTTTTCATTCTATACCGGGTATGCAGCAATTCATTTGCTGAAATATAAAGAATGAAAAATAGCTATCAAGAAAACCTTTGTATTTCCAAAAAGGGCACAAGATAAGGAGTTGAGGAGCAGTGGTTATTTGCACATTCTCTGAATTCCGGGGTGACCATACTAGCATGTGAATTACAGGGCATTTCTCAAATAGATGTCTTTTTTACACACTCTCTTATATTTGGAAGGAAAAAATGTAGAGAAAGACAAGGGGCAATAACACTTGTTTTGCTAATCTATGTTCCCCCAAGTCTCCCGATAAAAATGGTACCTCACTTGTGTGGGTAGGCCTAGCCGCCTGCGACAGGAAACGCCCCAAAACGCAACGTGGACACATCACATTTTTTGAAAGAAAACAGAGGTGTTTTTTGCAAAGTGCCTACCTTTAGAATTTGGCCTCTAGCTCAGCCGACACCTAGGGAAACCTACCAAACCTGTGCATTTTTTAAAACAAGAGACCTCGCGGAATCCAAGATGGGGTGACTTGTGGGGCTCTGACCAGGTTCTGTTACCCAGAATCCTTTGCAAACCTCAAAATTTGGCTAAAAAAACACATTTTCCTCACATTTCGGTGACCGAAAGTTCTGGAATCTGAGAGGAGCCACAAAGTTCCTTCCACCCAGCGTTCCCCCAAGTCTACCGATAAAAATGATACCTCACTTGTGTGGGTAGGCCTAGCGCCCGTGACAGGAAACGCCCCACAACACAACGTGGACACATCACATTTTTTTAAAGAAAACAGAGGTGTTTTTTGCAAAGTGCCTACCTGTAGATTTTGGCCTCTAGCTCACCCGGCACCTAGGGAAACCTACCAAACTTGTGCATTTTTTTAAACTAGAGACCTAGGGGAATCCAAGATGGGGTGACTTGTGGGGCTCTGACCAGGTTCTGTTACCCAGAATCCTTTGCATACCTCAAAATTTGTCTAAAAAAACACATTTTCCTCACATTTCGGTGACAGAAAGTTCTGGAATCTGAGAGGCGCCACAAATTTCCTTCCACCCAGCGTTCCCCCAAGTCTCCCGATAAAAATGATACCTCACTTGTGTGGGTAGGCCTAGCGCCCGTGACAGGGAAACGCCCCAAAACACAACGTGGACACATCAAATTTTTTTAAAGAAAAACAGAGGTGTTTTTTGCAAAGTGCCTACCTTTAGATTTTGGCTGACTTGACTTGAGAACAGTCTTTGGTTTGTATAAAGTTTCTTCTTTTAGAAGTTCTGTTTGTTTTCCTAATCTACAAACCAAAATTCTTAGATATGCTCATTTGACACTGTCCAGCACCTTCCCTGAGGTAACACTTGGCAGAGTTAAAATAGTATACTGCCCCCATCCACTGTCCAGCACCTTTCCTAAGGTGGAGTTGAAATAGTAAATCTGCCCCCAGACACTGTTGTGTCCCTGAGGTGACACTTGGCAGAGTTGGAATAGTAAGTCTGCCTCCCCCGCACCAGTCACTGTCCAGCCCTCTCCCTGAGGTAACATTTGGTGGCATTTGAATAGTAAATCTGCCCTTCCAGCCACTGTCTAGCATCTTCTGTGAGATGACACTTGGCGGAGTTGCAATAGTGAATCTATCCCCACCCGTCACTGTCCAGTACTTTTCCAGTACATAATGTAATTTGTATTTAAGAAAAATAGGATTGTCAATGTTTTGAAAGTATTATAAATACGTTTTAACCCCTTCGCTGCCAGGCCTTTTCCCCCTCCTGTGCCGAGCCTTTTTTTTGGCTATTTGGTGCAGTTCGCGCTTAGGCCCTCATAACTTTTTGTTCAATAAGCTACCCACGCCAAATTTGCATACTTTTTTTCCAACATCCTAGGGATTCTAGAGGTACCCAGACTTTGTGGGTTCCCCAGAAGGAGGCCAAGAAATTAGCCAAAATACAGTGAAAATTTCGTTTTTTTTTTTTTATAAAATGGGAAAAAAGGGGCTGCAGAAGAAGGCTTGTGGTTTTTTCCCTGAAAATGGCATCAACAAAGGGTTTGCGGTGCTAAAATCACCAGCTTCCCAGCTTTCAGGAACAGGCAGACTTGAATCAGAAAACCCAATTTTTTCAACACAATTTTGGCATTTTACTGGGACATACCCCATTTTTACGATTTTTTGTGCTTTCAGCCTCCTTCCAGTCAGTGACAGAAATGGGCATGAAACCAATGCTGGATCCCAGAAACCGCAACATTTCTAAAAAGTAGACAAAATTCTGAATTCAGCAAGGGGTAATTTGTGTAGATACTACAAGGGTTTCCTACAGAAAAATAACAACTGAAAAAGAAAAATATTGAAATTGAGGTGAAAAAAACATCAATTTTTCTCTACGTTTTACTCTGTAACTTTTTCCTGCAATGTCAGATTTTCTAAAGCAATATACCGTTACGTCTGCTGGACTCCTCTGGTTGCGGGGATGTATAGGGCTTGTAGGTTCATCAAGAACCCTAGGTACCCAGAGCAAATAAATGAGCTCCACCCTGCAGTGCGTTTTCATTCTATACCGGGTATACAGCAATTCATTTGCTGAAATATAAAGAATGAAAAATAGCTATCAAGAAAACCTTTGTATTTCCAAAAAGGGCACAAGATAAGGAGTTGAGGAGCAGTGGTTATTTGCACATCTCTGAATTCCGGGGTGACCATACTAGCATGTGAATTACAGGGCATTTCTCAAATAGATGTCTTTTTTACACACTCTCTTATATTTGGAAGGAAAAAATGTAGAGAAAGACAAGGGGCAATAACACTTGTTTTGCTAATCTATGTTCCCCAAGTCTCCCGATAAAAATGGTACCTCACTTGTGTGGGTAGGCCTAGCGCCCGCGACAGGAAACGCCCCAAAACGCAACGTGGACACATCACATTTTTTGAAAGAAAACAGAGGTGTTTTTTGCAAAGTGCCTACCTGTAGAATTTGGCCTCTAGCTCAGCCGGCACCTAGGGAAACCTACCAAACCTGTGCATTTTTGAAAACTAGAGACCAAGGGGAATCCAAGATGGGGTGACTTGTGGGGCTCTGACCAGGTTCTTTTACCCAGAATCCTTTGCAAACCTAAAACTTTGCAAAAAAAACACATTTTCCTCAAATTTTGGTGACAGAAAGTTCTGGAATCAGAGAGGAGCCACAAATTTCCTTCCACCCAGCGTTCCCCCAAGTCTCCCGATAAAAATGATACCTCACTTGTGTGGGTAGGCCTAGCGCCCGCGACAGGAAATGCCCCAAAACGCAACGTGGACACATCACATTTTTTGAAAGAAAACAGAGGTGTTTTTTGCAAAGTGCCTACCTGTAGATTTTGGCCTCTAGCTCAGCCGGCACCTAGGGAAACCTACCAAACCTGTGCATTTTTGAAAACTAGAGACCTAGGGGAATCCAAGATGGGGTGACTTGTGGGGCTCTGACCAGGTTCTGTTACCCAGAATCCTTTGCAAACCTCAAAATTTGGCTAAAAAAACAAATTTTCCTCACATTTCGGTGACCGAAAGTTCTGGAATCAGAGAGGAGCCACAAATTTCCTTCCACCCAGCGTTCCCCCAAGTCTACTGATAAAAATGATAACTCACTTGTGTGGGTAGGCCTAGCGCCCGCGACAGGAAACGCCCCAAAACACAACGTGGACACATCACATTTTTTTAAAGAAAACAGAGGTGTTTTTTGCAAAGTGCCTACCTTTAGATTTTGGCCTCTAGCTCAGCCGGGCACCTAAGGAAACCCACCAAACCTGTGCATTTTTGAAAACTAGAGGACCTAGGGGAATCCAAGATGGGGTGACTTTTGGGGCTCTGACCAGGTTCTGTTACCCAGAATCCTTTGCAAACCTCAAAATCTGGCTAAAAAAACACATTTTCCTCACATTTCAGTGACAGAAAGTTCTGGAATCTAAGAGGAGCCACAAAATTTCCTTCCACCCCAGCGTTCCCCCAAGTCTCCCGATAAAAATGATACCTCACTTGTGTGGGTAGGCCTAGCGCCCGTGACAGGAAACGCCCCCAAAACACAACGTGGACACATCACATTTTTTTAAGGAAAACAGAGGTGTTTTTTGCAAAGTGCCTACCTGTAGATTTTGGCCTCTAGCTCAGCCGGCACCTAGGGAAACCTACCAAACCTGTGCATTTTTTTTAAAACTAGAGACCTAGGGGAATCCAAGATAGGGGTGACTTGTGGGGCTCTGACCAGGTTCTGTTACCCAGAATCCTTTGCAAACCTCAAAATTTGGCTAAAAAAACAAATTTTCCTCACATTTCGGTGACAGAAAGTTTTGGAATCTGAGAGGAGCCACAAATTTCCTTCCACCCAGCGTTCCCCCAAGTCTACCGATAAAAATGATACCTCACTTGTGTCGGTAGGCCTAGCGCCCGTGACAGGAAACGCCCCACAACACAACGTGGACACATCACATTTTTTTAAAGAAAACAGAGGTGTTTTTTGCAAAGTGCCTACCTGTAGATTTTGGCCTCTAGCTCACCCGGCACCTAGGGAAACCTACCAAACTTGTGCATTTTTTAAAACTAGAGACCTAGGGAAATCCAAGATGGGGTGACTTGTGGGGCTCTGACCAGGTTCTGTTACCCAGAATCCTTTGCATACCTCAAAATTTGTCTAAAAAAACACATTTTCCTCACATTTCGGTGACAGAAAGTTCTGGAATCTGAGAGGAGCCACAAATTTCCTTCCACCCAGCGTTCCCCCAAGTCTCCCGATAAAAATGATACCTCACTTGTGTGGGTAGGCCTAGCGCCCGCGACAGGAAACGCCCCAAAACACAACGTGGACACATCACATTTTTTTAAAGAAAACAGAGGTGTTTTTTGCAAAGTGCCTACCTTTAGATTTTGGCCTCTAGCTCAGCCGGCACCTAAGGAAACCCACCAAACCTGTGCATTTTTGAAAACTAGAGACCTAGGGGAATCCAAGATGGGGTGACTTTTGGGGCTCTGACCAGGTTCTGTTACCCAGAATCCTTTGCAAACCTCAAAATCTGGCTAAAAAAAACACATTTTCCTCACATTTCAGTGACAGAAAGTTCTGGAATCTAAGAGGAGCCACAAATTTCCTTCCACCCAGCGTTCCCCCAAGTCTCCCGATAAAAATGATACCTCACTTGTGTGGGTAGGCCTAGCGCCCGTGACAGGAAACGCCCCAAAACACAACGTGGACACATCACATTTTTTTAAGGAAAACAGAGGTGTTTTTTGCAAAGTGCCTACCTGTAGATTTTGGCCTCTAGCTCAGCCGGCACCTAGGGAAACCTACCAAACCTGTGCATTTTTTTAAAACTAGAGACCTAGGGGAATCCAAGATAGGGTGACTTGTGGGGCTCTGACCAGGTTCTGTTACCCAGAATCCTTTGCAAACCTCAAAATTTGGCTAAAAAAACACATTTTCCTCACATTTCGGTGACAGAAAGTTTTGGAATCTGAGAGGAGCCACAAATTTCCTTCCACCCAGCGTTCCCCCAAGTCCTACCGATAAAAATGATACCTCACTTGTGTCGGTAGGCCTAGCGCCCGTGACAGGAAACGCCCCACAACACAACGTGGACACATCACATTTTTTTAAAGAAAACAGAGGTGTTTTTTGCAAAGTGCCTACCTGTAGATTTTGGCCTCTAGCTCACCCGGCACCTAGGGAAACCTACCAAACTTGTGCATTTTTAAAACTAGAGACCTAGGGGAATCCAAGATGGGGTGACTTGTGGGGCTCTGACCAGGTTCTGTTACCCAGAATCCTTTGCATACCTCAAAATTTGTCTAAAAAAACACATTTTCCTCACATTTCGGTGACAGAAAGTTCTGGAATCTGAGAGGAGCCACAAATTTCCTTCCACCCAGCGTTCCCCCAAGTCTCCCGATAAAAATGATACCTCACTTGTGTGGGTAGGCCTAGCGCCCGTGACAGGAAACGCCCCAAAACACAACGTGGACACATCAAATTTTTTTAAAGAAAACAGAGGTGTTTTTTTGCAAAGTGCCTACCTTTAGATTTTGGCTGACTTGACTTGAGAACAGTCTTTGGTTTGTATAAAGTTTCTTCTTTTTAGAAGTTCTGTTTGTTTTCCTAATCTACAAACCAAAATTCTTAGATATGCTCATTTGACACTGTCCAGCACCTTCCCTGAGGTAACACTTGGCAGAGTTAAAATAGTATACTGCCCCCATCCACTGTCCAGCACCTTTCCTAAGGTTGGAGTTGAAATAGTAAATCTGCCCCCAGACACTGTTGTGTCCCTGAGGTGACACTTGGCAGAGTTGGAATAGTAAGTCTGCCTCCCCGCACCAGTCACTGTCCAGCCCCTCTCCCTGAGGTAACATTTGGTGGCATTTGAATAGTAAATCTGCCCTTCCAGCCACTGTCTAGCATCTTCTGTGAGATGACACTTGGCGGAGTTGCAATAGTGAATCTATCCCCACCCGTCACTGTCCAGTACTTTTCCAGTACATAATGTAATTTGTATTTAAGAAAAATAGGATTGTCAATGTTTTGAAAGTATTATAAATACGTTTTAACCCCTTCGCTGCCAGGCCTTTTCCCCCTCCTGTGCCGAGCCTTTTTTTGGCTATTTGGTGCAGTTCGCGCTTAGGCCCTCATAACTTTTTGTTCAATAAGCTACCCACGCCAAATTTGCATACTTTTTTTTCCAACATCCTAGGGATTCTAGAGGTACCCAGACTTTGTGGGTTCCCCAGAAGGAGGCCAAGAAATTAGCCAAAATACAGTGAAAATTTCGTTTTTTTTTTTTATAAAATGGGAAAAAAGGGGCTGCAGAAGAAGGCTTGTGGTTTTTTCCCTGAAAATGGCATCAACAAAGGGTTTGCGGTGCTAAAATCACCAGCTTCCCAGCTTTCAGGAACAGGCAGACTTGAATCAGAAAACCCAATTTTTCAACACAATTTTGGCATTTTACTGGGGACATACCCCATTTTTACGATTTTTTGTGCTTTCAGCCTCCTTCCAGTCAGTGACAGAAATAGGCATGAAACCAATGCTGGATCCCAGAAACCGCAACATTTCTAAAAAGTAGACAAAATTCTGAATTCAGCAAGGGGTAATTTGTGTAGATACTACAAGGGTTTCCTACAGAAAATAACAACTGAAAAAGAAAAATATTGAAATTGAGGTGAAAAAAACATCATTTTTTCTCTACGTTTTACTCTGTAACTTTTTCCTGCAATGTCAGATTTTCTAAAGCAATATACCGTTACGTCTGCTGGACTCCTCTGGTTGCGGGGATGTATAGGGCTTGTAGGTTCATCAAGAACCCTAGGTACCCAGAGCAAATAAATGAGCTCCACCCTGCAGTGCGTTTTCATTCTATACCGGGTATACAGCAATTCATTTGCTGAAATATAAAGAATGAAAAATAGCTATCAAGAAAACCTTTGTATTTCCAAAAAGGGCACAAGATAAGGAGTTGAGGAGCAGTGGTTATTTGCACATCTCTGAATTCCGGGGTGACCATACTAGCATGTGAATTACAGGGCATTTCTCAAATAGATGTCTTTTTTACACACTCTCTTATATTTGGAAGGAAAAAATGTAGAGAAAGACAAGGGGCAATAACACTTGTTTTGCTAATCGATGTTCCCCCAAGTCTCCCGATAAAAATGGTACCTCACTTGTGTGGGTAGGCCTAGCGCCCGCGACAGGAAACGCCCCAAAACGCAACGTGGACACATCACATTTTTTTGAAAGAAAACAGAGGTGTTTTTTGCAAAGTGCCTACCTGTAGAATTTGGCCTCTAGCTCAGCCGGCACCTAGGGAAACCTACCAAACCTGTGCATTTTTGAAAACTAGAGACCAAGGGGAATCCAAGATGGGGTGACTTGTGGGGCTCTGACCAGGTTCTTTTACCCAGAATCCTTTGCAAACCTAAAACTTTGGCAAAAAAAACACATTTTCCTCAAATTTTGGTGACAGAAAGTTCTGGAATCAGAGAGGAGCCACAAATTTCCTTCCACCCAGCGTTCCCCCAAGTCTCCCGATAAAAATGATACCTCACTTGTGTGGGTAGGCCTAGCGCCCGCGACAGGAAATGCCCCAAAACGCAACGTGGACACATCACATTTTTTGAAAGAAAACAGAGGTGTTTTTTGCAAAGTGCCTACCTGTAGATTTTGGCCTCTAGCTCAGCCGGCACCTAGGGAAACCTACCAAACCTGTGCATTTTTGAAAACTAGAGACCTAGGGGAATCCAAGATGGGGTGACTTGTGGGGCTCTGACCAGGTTCTGTTACCCAGAATCCTTTGCAAACCTCAAAATTTGGCTAAAAAAACACATTTTCCTCACATTTCGGTGACCGAAAGTTCTGGAATCAGAGAGGAGCCACAAATTTCCTTCCACCCAGCGTTCCCCCAAGTCTACTGATAAAAATGATAACTCACTTGTGTGGGTAGGCCTAGCGCCCGCGACAGGAAACGCCCCAAAACACAACGTGGACACATCACATTTTTTTAAAGAAAACAGAGGTGTTTTTTGCAAAGTGCCTACCTTTAGATTTTGGCCTCTAGCTCAGCCGGCACCTAGGGAAACCTACCAAACCTGTGCATTTTTGAAAACTAGAGACCTAGGGGGAATCCAAGATGGGGTGACTTTTGGGGCTCTGACCAGGTTCTGTTACCCAGAATCCTTTGCAAACCTCAAAATCTGGCTAAAAAAACACATTTTCCTCACATTTCAGTGACAGAAAGTTCTGGAATCTGAGAGGAGCCACAAATTTCCTTCCACCCAGCGTTCCCCCAAGTCTCCCGATAAAAATGATACCTCACTTGTGTGGGTAGGCCTAGCGCCCGTGACAGGAAACGCCCCAAAACACAACGTGGACACATCACATTTTTTTAAAGAAAACAGAGGTGTTTTTTGCAAAGTGCCTACCTGTAGATTTTGGCCTCTAGCTCACCCGGCACCTAGGGAAACCTACCAAACTTGTGCATTTTTTAAAACTAGAGACCTAGGGGAATCCAAGATGGGGTGACTTGTGGGGCTCTGACCAGGTTCTGTTACCCAGAATCCTTTGCATACCTCAAAATTTGTCTAAAAAAACACATTTTCCTCACATTTTCGGTGACAGAAAGTTCTGGAATCTGAGAGGAGCCACAAATTTCTTCCACCCAGCGTTCCCCCAAGTCTCCCGATAAAAATGATACCTCACTTGTGTGGGTAGGCCTAGCGCCCGTGACAGGAAACGCCCCAAAACACAACGTGGACACATCAAATTTTTTTAAAGAAAACAGAGGTGTTTTTTGCAAAGTGCCTACCTTTAGATTTTGGCTGACTTGACTTGAGAACAGTCTTTGGTTTGTATAAAGTTTCTTCCTTTTTAGAAGTTCTGTTTGTTTTCCTAATCTACAAACCAAAATTCTTAGATATGCTCATTTGACACTGTCCAGCACCTTCCCTGAGGTAACACTTGGCAGAGTTAAAATAGTATACTGCCCCCATCCACTGTCCAGCACCTTTCCTAAGGTGGAGTTGAAATAGTAAATCTGCCCCCAGACACTGTTGTGTCCCTGAGGTGACACTTGGCAGAGTTGGAATAGTAAAGTCTGCCTCCCCCGCACCAGTCACTGTCCAGCCCTTTCCCTGAGGGTAACATTTGGTGGCATTTTGAATAGTAAATCTGCCCTTCCAGCCACTGTCTAGCATCTTCTGTGAGATGACACTTGGCGGAGTTGCAATAGTGAATCTATCCCCACCCGTCACTGTCCAGTACTTTTCCAGTACATAATGTAATTTGTATTTAAGAAAAATAGGATTGTCAATGTTTTGAAAAGTATTAAAAATACGTTTTAACCCCTTCGCTGCCAGGCCTTTTCCCCCCTCCTGTGCCGAGCCTTTTTTTGGCTATTTGGTGCAGTTCACGCTTAGGCCCTCATAACTTTTTGTTCAATAAGCTACCCACGCCAAATTTGCATCCTTTTTTTCCAAACATCCTAGGGATTCTAGAGGTACCCAGACTTTGTGGGTTCCCCAGAAGGAGGCCAAGAAATTAGCCAAAATACAGTGAAAATTTCGTTTTTTTAAAAAAAAATGGGAAAAAGGGGCTGCAGAAGAAGGCTTGTGGTTTTTCCCCTGAAAATGGCATCAACAAAGGGTTTGCGGTGCTAAAATCACCAGCTTCCCAGCTTTCAGGAACAGGCAGACTTGAATCAGAAAACCCAATTTTTCAACACAATTTTGGCATTTTACTGGGACATACCCCATTTTTACGATTTTTTGTGCTTTCAGGCCTCCTTCCAGTCAGTGACAGAAATGGGCATGAAACCAATGCTGGATCCCAGAAACCGCAACATTTCTAAAATGTAGACAAAATTCTGAATTCAGCAAGGGGTAATTTGTGTAGATACTACAAGGGTTTCCTACAGAAAATAACAACTGAAAAAGAAAAATATTGAAATTGAGGTGAAAAAAACATCAATTTTTTCTCTACGTTTTTACTCTGTAACTTTTTCCTGCAATGTCAGATTTTCTAAAGCAATATACCGTTACGTCTGCTGGACTCCTCTGGTTGCGGGGATGTATAGGGCTTGTAGGTTCATCAAGAACCCTAGGTACCCAGAGCAAATAAATGAGCTCCACCCTGCAGTGCGTTTTCATTCTATACCGGGTATGCAGCAATTCATTTGCTGAAATATAAAGAATGAAAAATAGCTATCAAGAAAACCTTTGTATTTCCAAAAAGGGCACAAGATAAGGAGTTGAGGAGCAGTGGTTATTTGCACATCTCTGAATTCCGGGGTGACCATACTAGCATGTGAATTACAGGGCATTTCTCAAATAGATGTCTTTTTTACACACTCTCTTATATTTGGAAGGAAAAAATGTAGAGAAAGACAAGGGGCAATAACACTTGTTTTGCTAATCTATGTTCCCCCAAGTCTCCCGATAAAAATGGTACCTCACTTGTGTGGGTAGGCCTAGCGCCTGCGACAGGAAACGCCCCAAAACGCAACGTGGACACATCACATTTTTTGAAAGAAAACAGAGGTGTTTTTTGCAAAGTGCCTACCTTTAGAATTTGGCCTCTAGCTCAGCCGACACCTAGGGAAACCTACCAAACCTGTGCATTTTTTAAAACAAGAGACCTCGCGGAATCCAAGATGGGGTGACTTGTGGGGCTCTGACCAGGTTCTGTTACCCAGAATCCTTTGCAAACCTCAAAATTTGGCTAAAAAAACACATTTTCCTCACATTTCGGTGACCGAAAGTTCTGGAATCTGAGAGGAGCCACAAATTTCCTTCCACCCAGCGTTCCCCCAAGTCTACCGATAAAAATGATACCTCACTTGTGTGGGTAGGCCTAGCGCCCGTGACAGGAAACGCCCCACAACACAACGTGGACACATCACATTTTTTTAAAGAAAACAGAGGTGTTTTTTGCAAAGTGCCTACCTGTAGATTTTGGCCTCTAGCTCACCCGGCACCTAGGGAAACCTACCAAACTTGTGCATTTTTTTAAACTAGAGACCTAGGGGAATCCAAGATGGGGTGACTTGTGGGGCTCTGACCAGGTTCTGTTACCCAGAATCCTTTGCATACCTCAAAATTTGTCTAAAAAAACACATTTTCCTCACATTTCGGTGACAGAAAGTTCTGGAATCTGAGAGGCGCCACAAATTTCCTTCCACCCAGCGTTCCCCCAAGTCTCCCGATAAAAATGATACCTCACTTGTGTGGGTAGGCCTAGCGCCCGTGACAGGAAACGCCCCAAAACACAACGTGGACACATCAAATTTTTTTAAAGAAAACAGAGGTGTTTTTTGCAAAGTGCCTACCTTTAGATTTTGGCTGACTTGACTTGAGAACAGTCTTTGGTTTGTATAAAGTTTCTTCTTTTTAGAAGTTCTGTTTGTTTTCCTAATCTACAAACCAAAATTCTTAGATATGCTCATTTGACACTGTCCAGCACCTTCCCTGAGGTAACACTTGGCAGAGTTAAAATAGTATACTGCCCCCATCCACTGTCCAGCACCTTTCCTAAGGTGGAGTT
The DNA here is from genome assembly GCF_031143425.1 of Pleurodeles waltl. Classification (NCBI taxonomy): domain Eukaryota; kingdom Metazoa; phylum Chordata; class Amphibia; order Caudata; family Salamandridae; genus Pleurodeles; species Pleurodeles waltl. Next base: position 11,264,913 of record NC_090441.1, read on the forward strand.
GAAATAGTAAATCTGCCCCCAGACACTGTTGTGTCCCTGAGGTGACACTTGGCAGAGTTGGAATAGTAAGTCTGCCTCCCCGCACCAGTCACTGTCCAGCCCTCTCCCTGAGGTAACATTTGGTGGCATTTGAATAGTAAATCTGCCCTTCCAGCCACTGTCTAGCATCTTCTGTGAGATGACACTTGGCGGAGTTGCAATAGTGAATCTATCCCCACCCGTCACTGTCCAGTACTTTTCCAGTACATAATGTAATTTGTATTTAAGAAAAATAGGATTGTCAATGTTTTGAAAGTATTATAAATACGTTTTAACCCCTTCGCTGCCAGGCCTTTTCCCCCTCCTGTGCCGAGCCTTTTTTTGGCTATTTGGTGCAGTTCGCGCTTAGGCCCTCATAACTTTTTGTTCAATAAGCTACCCACGCCAAATTTGCATACTTTTTTTCCAACATCCTAGGGATTCTAGAGGTACCCAGACTTTGTGGGTTCCCCAGAAGGAGGCCAAGAAATTAGCCAAAATACAGTGAAAATTTCGTTTTTTTTTTTTATAAAATGGGAAAAAGGGGCTGCAGAAGAAGGCTTGTGGTTTTTTCCCTGAAAATGGCATCAACAAAGGGTTTGCGGTGCTAAAATCACCAGCTTCCCAGCTTTCAGGAACAGGCAGACTTGAATCAGAAAACCCAATTTTTCAACACAATTTTGGCATTTTACTGGGACATACCCCATTTTTACGATTTTTTGTGCTTTCAGCCTCCTTCCAGTCAGTGACAGAAATGGGCATGAAACCAATGCTGGATCCCAGAAACCGCAACATTTCTAAAAAGTAGACAAAATTCTGAATTCAGCAAGGGGTAATTTGTGTAGATACTACAAGGGTTTCCTACAGAAAATAACAACTGAAAAAGAAAAATATTGAAATTGAGGTGAAAAAAACATCAATTTTTCTCTACGTTTTACTCTGTAACTTTTTCCTGCAATGTCAGATTTTCTAAAGCAATATACCGTTACGTCTGCTGGACTCCTCTGGTTGCGGGGATGTATAGGGCTTGTAGGTTCATCAAGAACCCTAGGTACCCAGAGCAAATAAATGAGCTCCACCCTGCAGTGCGTTTTCATTCTATACCGGGTATACAGCAATTCATTTGCTGAAATATAAAGAATGAAAAATAGCTATCAAGAAAACCTTTGTATTTCCAAAAAGGGCACAAGATAAGGAGTTGAGGAGCAGTGGTTATTTGCACATCTCTGAATTCCGGGGTGACCATACTAGCATGTGAATTACAGGGCATTTCTCAAATAGATGTCTTTTTTACACACTCTCTTATATTTGGAAGGAAAAAATGTAGAGAAAGACAAGGGGCAATAACACTTGTTTTGCTAATCTATGTTCCCCCAAGTCTCCCGATAAAAATGGTACCTCACTTGTGTGGGTAGGCCTAGCGCCCGCGACAGGAAACGCCCCAAAACGCAACGTGGACACATCACATTTTTTGAAAGAAAACAGAGGTGTTTTTTGCAAAGTGCCTACCTGTAGAATTTGGCCTCTAGCTCAGCCGGCACCTAGGGAAACCTACCAAACCTGTGCATTTTTGAAAACTAGAGACCAAGGGGAATCCAAGATGGGGTGACTTGTGGGGCTCTGACCAGGTTCTTTTACCCAGAATCCTTTGCAAACCTAAAACTTTGGCAAAAAAAACACATTTTCCTCAAATTTTGGTGACAGAAAGTTCTGGAATCAGAGAGGAGCCACAAATTTCCTTCCACCCAGCGTTCCCCCAAGTCTCCCGATAAAAATGATACCTCACTTGTGTGGGTAGGCCTAGCGCCCGCGACAGGAAATGCCCCAAAACGCAACGTGGACACATCACATTTTTTGAAAGAAAACAGAGGTGTTTTTTGCAAAGTGCCTACCTGTAGATTTTGGCCTCTAGCTCAGCCGGCACCTAGGGAAACCTACCAAACCTGTGCATTTTTGAAAACTAGAGACCTAGGGGAATCCAAGATGGGGTGACTTGTGGGGCTCTGACCAGGTTCTGTTACCCAGAATCCTTTGCAAACCTCAAAATTTGGCTAAAAAAACAAATTTTCCTCACATTTCGGTGACCGAAAGTTCTGGAATCAGAGAGGAGCCACAAATTTCCTTCCACCCAGCGTTCCCCCAAGTCTACTGATAAAAATGATAACTCACTTGTGTGGGTAGGCCTAGCGCCCGCGACAGGAAACGCCCCAAAACACAACGTGGACACATCACATTTTTTTAAAGAAAACAGAGGTGTTTTTTGCAAAGTGCCTACCTTTAGATTTTGGCCTCTAGCTCAGCCGGCACCTAAGGAAACCCACCAAACCTGTGCATTTTTGAAAACTAGAGACCTAGGGGAATCCAAGATGGGGTGACTTTTGGGGCTCTGACCAGGTTCTGTTACCCAGAATCCTTTGCAAACCTCAAAATCTGGCTAAAAAAACACATTTTCCTCACATTTCAGTGACAGAAAGTTCTGGAATCTAAGAGGAGCCACAAATTTCCTTCCACCCAGCGTTCCCCCAAGTCTCCCGATAAAAATGATACCTCACTTGTGTGGGTAGGCCTAGCGCCCGTGACAGGAAACGCCCCAAAACACAACGTGGACACATCACATTTTTTTAAGGAAAACAGAGGTGTTTTTTGCAAAGTGCCTACCTGTAGATTTTGGCCTCTAGCTCAGCCGGCACCTAGGGAAACCTACCAAACCTGTGCATTTTTTTAAAACTAGAGACCTAGGGGAATCCAAGATAGGGTGACTTGTGGGGCTCTGACCAGGTTCTGTTACCCAGAATCCTTTGCAAACCTCAAAATTTGGCTAAAAAAACAAATTTTCCTCACATTTCGGTGACAGAAAGTTTTGGAATCTGAGAGGAGCCACAAATTTCCTTCCACCCAGCGTTCCCCCAAGTCTACCGATAAAAATGATACCTCACTTGTGTCGGTAGGCCTAGCGCCCGTGACAGGAAACGCCCCACAACACAACGTGGACACATCACATTTTTTTAAAGAAAACAGAGGTGTTTTTTGCAAAGTGCCTACCTGTAGATTTTGGCCTCTAGCTCACCCGGCACCTAGGGAAACCTACCAAACTTGTGCATTTTTTAAAACTAGAGACCTAGGGAAATCCAAGATGGGGTGACTTGTGGGGCTCTGACCAGGTTCTGTTACCCAGAATCCTTTGCATACCTCAAAATTTGTCTAAAAAAACACATTTTCCTCACATTTCGGTGACAGAAAGTTCTGGAATCTGAGAGGAGCCACAAATTTCCTTCCACCCAGCGTTCCCCCAAGTCTCCCGATAAAAATGATACCTCACTTGTGTGGGTAGGCCTAGCGCCCGCGACAGGAAACGCCCCAAAACACAACGTGGACACATCACATTTTTTTAAAGAAAACAGAGGTGTTTTTTGCAAAGTGCCTACCTTTAGATTTTGGCCTCTAGCTCAGCCGGCACCTAAGGAAACCCACCAAACCTGTGCATTTTTGAAAACTAGAGACCTAGGGGAATCCAAGATGGGGTGACTTTTGGGGCTCTGACCAGGTTCTGTTACCCAGAATCCTTTGCAAACCTCAAAATCTGGCTAAAAAAAACACATTTTCCTCACATTTCAGTGACAGAAAGTTCTGGAATCTAAGAGGAGCCACAAATTTCCTTCCACCCAGCGTTCCCCCAAGTCTCCCGATAAAAATGATACCTCACTTGTGTGGGTAGGCCTAGCGCCCGTGACAGGAAACGCCCCAAAACACAACGTGGACACATCACATTTTTTTAAGGAAAACAGAGGTGTTTTTTGCAAAGTGCCTACCTGTAGATTTTGGCCTCTAGCTCAGCCGGCACCTAGGGAAACCTACCAAACCTGTGCATTTTTTTAAAACTAGAGACCTAGGGGAATCCAAGATAGGGTGACTTGTGGGGCTCTGACCAGGTTCTGTTACCCAGAATCCTTTGCAAACCTCAAAATTTGGCTAAAAAAACACATTTTCCTCACATTTCGGTGACAGAAAGTTTTGGAATCTGAGAGGAGCCACAAATTTCCTTCCACCCAGCGTTCCCCCAAGTCTACCGATAAAAATGATACCTCACTTGTGTCGGTAGGCCTAGCGCCCGTGACAGGAAACGCCCCACAACACAACGTGGACACATCACATTTTTTTAAAGAAAACAGAGGTGTTTTTTGCAAAGTGCCTACCTGTAGATTTTGGCCTCTAGCTCACCCGGCACCTAGGGAAACCTACCAAACTTGTGCATTTTTTAAAACTAGAGACCTAGGGGAATCCAAGATGGGGTGACTTGTGGGGCTCTGACCAGGTTCTGTTACCCAGAATCCTTTGCATACCTCAAAATTTGTCTAAAAAAACACATTTTCCTCACATTTCGGTGACAGAAAGTTCTGGAATCTGAGAGGAGCCACAAATTTCCTTCCACCCAGCGTTCCCCCAAGTCTCCCGATAAAAATGATACCTCACTTGTGTGGGTAGGCCTAGCGCCCGTGACAGGAAACGCCCCAAAACACAACGTGGACACATCAAATTTTTTTAAAGAAAACAGAGGTGTTTTTTGCAAAGTGCCTACCTTTAGATTTTGGCTGACTTGACTTGAGAACAGTCTTTGGTTTGTATAAAGTTTCTTCTTTTTAGAAGTTCTGTTTGTTTTCCTAATCTACAAACCAAAATTCTTAGATATGCTCATTTGACACTGTCCAGCACCTTCCCTGAGGTAACACTTGGCAGAGTTAAAATAGTATACTGCCCCCATCCACTGTCCAGCACCTTTCCTAAGGTGGAGTTGAAATAGTAAATCTGCCCCCAGACACTGTTGTGTCCCTGAGGTGACACTTGGCAGAGTTGGAATAGTAAGTCTGCCTCCCCGCACCAGTCACTGTCCAGCCCTCTCCCTGAGGTAACATTTGGTGGCATTTGAATAGTAAATCTGCCCTTCCAGCCACTGTCTAGCATCTTCTGTGAGATGACACTTGGCGGAGTTGCAATAGTGAATCTATCTCCACCCGTCACTGTCCAGTACTTTTCCAGTACATAATGTAATTTGTATTTAAGAAAAATAGGATTGTCAATGTTTTGAAAGTATTATAAATACGTTTTAACCCCTTCGCTGCCAGGCCTTTTCCCCCTCCTGTGCCGAGCCTTTTTTTGGCTATTTGGTGCAGTTCGCGCTTAGGCCCTCATAACTTTTTGTTCAATAAGCTACCCACGCCAAATTTGCATACTTTTTTTCCAACATCCTAGGGATTCTAGAGGTACCCAGACTTTGTGGGTTCCCCAGAAGGAGGCCAAGAAATTAGCCAAAATACAGTGAAAATTTCGTTTTTTTTTTTTATAAAATGGGAAAAAGGGGCTGCAGAAGAAGGCTTGTGGTTTTTTCCCTGAAAATGGCATCAACAAAGGGTTTGCGGTGCTAAAATCACCAGCTTCCCAGCTTTCAGGAACAGGCAGACTTGAATCAGAAAACCCAATTTTTCAACACAATTTTGGCATTTTACTGGGACATACCCCATTTTTACGATTTTTTGTGCTTTCAGCCTCCTTCCAGTCAGTGACAGAAATAGGCATGAAACCAATGCTGGATCCCAGAAACCGCAACATTTCTAAAAAGTAGACAAAATTCTGAATTCAGCAAGGGGTAATTTGTGTAGATACTACAAGGGTTTCCTACAGAAAATAACAACTGAAAAAGAAAAATATTGAAATTGAGGTGAAAAAAACATCATTTTTTCTCTACGTTTTACTCTGTAACTTTTTCCTGCAATGTCAGATTTTCTAAAGCAATATACCGTTACGTCTGCTGGACTCCTCTGGTTGCGGGGATGTATAGGGCTTGTAGGTTCATCAAGAACCCTAGGTACCCAGAGCAAATAAATGAGCTCCACCCTGCAGTGCGTTTTCATTCTATACCGGGTATACAGCAATTCATTTGCTGAAATATAAAGAATGAAAAATAGCTATCAAGAAAACCTTTGTATTTCCAAAAAGGGCACAAGATAAGGAGTTGAGGAGCAGTGGTTATTTGCACATCTCTGAATTCCGGGGTGACCATACTAGCATGTGAATTACAGGGCATTTCTCAAATAGATGTCTTTTTTACACACTCTCTTATATTTGGAAGGAAAAAATGTAGAGAAAGACAAGGGGCAATAACACTTGTTTTGCTAATCGATGTTCCCCCAAGTCTCCCGATAAAAATGGTACCTCACTTGTGTGGGTAGGCCTAGCGCCCGCGACAGGAAACGCCCCAAAACGCAACGTGGACACATCACATTTTTTGAAAGAAAACAGAGGTGTTTTTTGCAAAGTGCCTACCTGTAGAATTTGGCCTCTAGCTCAGCCGGCACCTAGGGAAACCTACCAAACCTGTGCATTTTTGAAAACTAGAGACCAAGGGGAATCCAAGATGGGGTGACTTGTGGGGCTCTGACCAGGTTCTTTTACCCAGAATCCTTTGCAAACCTAAAACTTTGGCAAAAAAAACACATTTTCCTCAAATTTTGGTGACAGAAAGTTCTGGAATCAGAGAGGAGCCACAAATTTCCTTCCACCCAGCGTTCCCCCAAGTCTCCCGATAAAAATGATACCTCACTTGTGTGGGTAGGCCTAGCGCCCGCGACAGGAAATGCCCCAAAACGCAACGTGGACACATCACATTTTTTGAAAGAAAACAGAGGTGTTTTTTGCAAAGTGCCTACCTGTAGATTTTGGCCTCTAGCTCAGCCGGCACCTAGGGAAACCTACCAAACCTGTGCATTTTTGAAAACTAGAGACCTAGGGGAATCCAAGATGGGGTGACTTGTGGGGCTCTGACCAGGTTCTGTTACCCAGAATCCTTTGCAAACCTCAAAATTTGGCTAAAAAAACACATTTTCCTCACATTTCGGTGACCGAAAGTTCTGGAATCAGAGAGGAGCCACAAATTTCCTTCCACCCAGCGTTCCCCCAAGTCTACTGATAAAAATGATAACTCACTTGTGTGGGTAGGCCTAGCGCCCGCGACAGGAAACGCCCCAAAACACAACGTGGACACATCACATTTTTTTAAAGAAAACAGAGGTGTTTTTTGCAAAGTGCCTACCTTTAGATTTTGGCCTCTAGCTCAGCCGGCACCTAGGGAAACCTACCAAACCTGTGCATTTTTGAAAACTAGAGACCTAGGGGAATCCAAGATGGGGTGACTTTTGGGGCTCTGACCAGGTTCTGTTACCCAGAATCCTTTGCAAACCTCAAAATCTGGCTAAAAAAACACATTTTCCTCACATTTCAGTGACAGAAAGTTCTGGAATCTGAGAGGAGCCACAAATTTCCTTCCACCCAGCGTTCCCCCAAGTCTCCCGATAAAAATGATACCTCACTTGTGTGGGTAGGCCTAGCGCCCGTGACAGGAAACGCCCCAAAACACAACGTGGACACATCACATTTTTTTAAAGAAAACAGAGGTGTTTTTTGCAAAGTGCCTACCTGTAGATTTTGGCCTCTAGCTCACCCGGCACCTAGGGAAACCTACCAAACTTGTGCATTTTTTAAAACTAGAGACCTAGGGGAATCCAAGATGGGGTGACTTGTGGGGCTCTGACCAGGTCCTGTACCCAGAATCCTTTGCATACCTCAAAATTTGTCTAAAAAAACACATTTTCCTCACATTTCGGTGACAGAAAGTTCTGGAATCTGAGAGGAGCCACAAATTTCCTTCCACCCAGCGTTCCCCCAAGTCTCCCGATAAAAATGATACCTCACTTGTGTGGGTAGGCCTAGCGCCCGTGACAGGAAACGCCCCAAAACACAACGTGGACACATCAAATTTTTTTAAAGAAAACAGAGGTGTTTTTTGCAAAGTGCCTACCTTTAGATTTTGGCTGACTTGACTTGAGAACAGTCTTTGGTTTGTATAAAGTTTCTTCTTTTTAGAAGTTCTGTTTGTTTTCCTAATCTACAAACCAAAATTCTTAGATATGCTCATTTGACACTGTCCAGCACCTTCCCTGAGGTAACACTTGGCAGAGTTAAAATAGTATACTGCCCCCATCCACTGTCCAGCACCTTTCCTAAGGTGGAGTTGAAATAGTAAATCTGCCCCCAGACACTGTTGTGTCCCTGAGGTGACACTTGGCAGAGTTGGAATAGTAAGTCTGCCTCCCCGCACCAGTCACTGTCCAGCCCTTTCCCTGAGGTAACATTTGGTGGCATTTGAATAGTAAATCTGCCCTTCCAGCCACTGTCTAGCATCTTCTGTGAGATGACACTTGGCGGAGTTGCAATAGTGAATCTATCCCCACCCGTCACTGTCCAGTACTTTTCCAGTACATAATGTAATTTGTATTTAAGAAAAATAGGATTGTCAATGTTTTGAAAGTATTATAAATACGTTTTAACCCCTTCGCTGCCAGGCCTTTTCCCCCTCCTGTGCCGAGCCTTTTTTTGGCTATTTGGTGCAGTTCGCGCTTAGGCCCTCATAACTTTTTGTTCAATAAGCTACCCACGCCAAATTTGCATCCTTTTTTTCCAACATCCTAGGGATTCTAGAGGTACCCAGACTTTGTGGGTTCCCCAGAAGGAGGCCAAGAAATTAGCCAAAATACAGTGAAAATTTCGTTTTTTTAAAAAAAAATGGGAAAAAGGGGCTGCAGAAGAAGGCTTGTGGTTTTTTCCCTGAAAATGGCATCAACAAAGGGTTTGCGGTGCTAAAATCACCAGCTTCCCAGCTTTCAGGAACAGGCAGACTTGAATCAGAAAACCCAATTTTTCAACACAATTTTGGCATTTTACTGGGACATACCCCATTTTTACGATTTTTTGTGCTTTCAGCCTCCTTCCAGTCAGTGACAGAAATGGGCATGAAACCAATGCTGGATCCCAGAAACCGCAACATTTCTAAAATGTAGACAAAATTCTGAATTCAGCAAGGGGTAATTTGTGTAGATACTACAAGGGTTTCCTACAGAAAATAACAACTGAAAAAGAAAAATATTGAAATTGAGGTGAAAAAAACATCAATTTTTCTCTACGTTTTACTCTGTAACTTTTTCCTGCAATGTCAGATTTTCTAAAGCAATATACCGTTACGTCTGCTGGACTCCTCTGGTTGCGGGGATGTATAGGGCTTGTAGGTTCATCAAGAACCCTAGGTACCCAGAGCAAATAAATGAGCTCCACCCTGCAGTGCGTTTTCATTCTATACCGGGTATGCAGCAATTCATTTGCTGAAATATAAAGAATGAAAAATAGCTATCAAGAAAACCTTTGTATTTCCAAAAAGGGCACAAGATAAGGAGTTGAGGAGCAGTGGTTATTTGCACATCTCTGAATTCCGGGGTGACCATACTAGCATGTGAATTACAGGGCATTTCTCAAATAGATGTCTTTTTTACACACTCTCTTATATTTGGAAGGAAAAAATGTAGAGAAAGACAAGGGGCAATAACACTTGTTTTGCTAATCTATGTTCCCCCAAGTCTCCCGATAAAAATGGTACCTCACTTGTGTGGGTAGGCCTAGCGCCTGCGACAGGAAACGCCCCAAAACGCAACGTGGACACATCACATTTTTTGAAAGAAAACAGAGGTGTTTTTTGCAAAGTGCCTACCTTTAGAATTTGGCCTCTAGCTCAGCCGGCACCTAGGGAAACCTACCAAACCTGTGCATTTTTTAAAACAAGAGACCTCGCGGAATCCAAGATGGGGTGACTTGTGGGGCTCTGACCAGGTTCTGTTACCCAGAATCCTTTGCAAACCTCAAAATTTGGCTAAAAAAACACATTTTCCTCACATTTCGGTGACCGAAAGTTCTGGAATCTGAGAGGAGCCACAAATTTCCTTCCACCCAGCGTTCCCCCAAGTCTACCGATAAAAATGATACCTCACTTGTGTGGGTAGGCCTAGCGCCCGTGACAGGAAACGCCCCACAACACAACGTGGACACATCACATTTTTTTAAAGAAAACAGAGGTGTTTTTTGCAAAGTGCCTACCTGTAGATTTTGGCCTCTAGCTCACCCGGCACCTAGGGAAACCTACCAAACTTGTGCATTTTTTTAAACTAGAGACCTAGGGGAATCCAAGATGGGGTGACTTGTGGGGCTCTGACCAGGTTCTGTTACCCAGAATCCTTTGCATACCTCAAAATTTGTCTAAAAAAACACATTTTCCTCACATTTCGGTGACAGAAAGTTCTGGAATCTGAGAGGAGCCACAAATTTCCTTCCACCCAGCGTTCCCCCAAGTCTCCCGATAAAAATGATACCTCACTTGTGTGGGTAGGCCTAGCGCCCGTGACAGGAAACGCCCCAAAACACAACGTGGACACATCAAATTTTTTTAAAGAAAACAGAGGTGTTTTTTGCAAAGTGCCTACCTTTAGATTTTGGCTGACTTGACTTGAGAACAGTCTTTGGTTTGTATAAAGTTTCTTCTTTTTAGAAGTTCTGTTTGTTTTCCTAATCTACAAACCAAAATTCTTAGATATGCTCATTTGACACTGTCCAGCACCTTCCCTGAGGTAACACTTGGCAGAGTTAAAATAGTATACTGCCCCCATCCACTGTCCAGCACCTTTCCTAAGGTGGAGTTGAAATAGTAAATCTGCCCCCAGACACTGTTGTGTCCCTGAGGTGACACTTGGCAGAGTTGGAATAGTAAGTCTGCCTCCCCGCACCAGTCACTGTCCAGCCCTCTCCCTGAGGTAACATTTGGTGGCATTTGAATAGTAAATCTGCCCTTCCAGCCACTGTCTAGCATCTTCTGTGAGATGACACTTGGCGGAGTTGCAATAGTGAATCTATCCCCACCCGTCACTGTCCAGTACTTTTCCAGTACATAATGTAATTTGTATTTAAGAAAAATAGGATTGTCAATGTTTTGAAAGTATTATAAATACGTTTTAACCCCTTCGCTGCCAGGCCTTTTCCCCCTCCTGTGCCGAGCCTTTTTTTGGCTATTTGGTGCAGTTCGCGCTTAGGCCCTCATAACTTTTTGTTCAATAAGCTACCCACGCCAAATTTGCATACTTTTTTTCCAACATCCTAGGGATTCTAGAGGTACCCAGACTTTGTGGGTTCCCCAGAAGGAGGCCAAGAAATTAGCCAAAATACAGTGAAAATTTCGTTTTTTTTTTTTATAAAATGGGAAAAAGGGGCTGCAGAAGAAGGCTTGTGGTTTTTTCCCTGAAAATGGCATCAACAAAGGGTTTGCGGTGCTAAAATCACCAGCTTCCCAGCTTTCAGGAACAGGCAGACTTGAATCAGAAAACCCAATTTTTCAACACAATTTTGGCATTTTACTGGGACATACCCCATTTTTACGATTTTTTGTGCTTTCAGCCTCCTTCCAGTCAGTGACAGAAATGGGCATGAAACCAATGCTGGATCCCAGAAACCGCAACATTTCTAAAAAGTAGACAAAATTCTGAATTCAGCAAGGGGTAATTTGTGTAGATACTACAAGGGTTTCCTACAGAAAATAACAACTGAAAAAGAAAAATATTGAAATTGAGGTGAAAAAAACATCATTTTTTCTCTACGTTTTACTCTGTAACTTTTTCCTGCAATGTCAGATTTTCTAAAGCAATATACCGTTACGTCTGCTGGACTCCTCTGGTTGCGGGGATGTATAGGGCTTGTAGGTTCATCAAGAACCCTAGGTACCCAGAGCAAATAAATGAGCTCCACCCTGCAGTGCGTTTTCATTCTATACCGGGTATACAGCAATTCATTTGCTGAAATATAAAGAATGAAAAATAGCTATCAAGAAAACCTTTGTATTTCCAAAAAGGGCACAAGATAAGGAGTTGAGGAGCAGTGGTTATTTGCACATCTCTGAATTCCGGGGTGACCATACTAGCATGTGAATTACAGGGCATTTCTCAAATAGATGTCTTTTTTACACACTCTCTTATATTTGGAAGGAAAAAATGTAGAGAAAGACAAGGGGCAATAACACTTGTTTTGCTAATCTATGTTCCCCCAAGTCTCCCGATAAAAATGGTACCTCACTTGTGTGGGTAGGCCTAGCGCCCGCGACAGGAAACGCCCCAAAACGCAACGTGGACACATCACATTTTTTGAAAGAAAACAGAGGTGTTTTTTGCAAAGTGCCTACCTGTAGAATTTGGCCTCTAGCTCAGCCGGCACCTAGGGAAACCTACCAAACCTGTGCATTTTTGAAAACTAGAGACCAAGGGGAATCCAAGATGGGGTGACTTGTGGGGCTCTGACCAGGTTCTTTTACCCAGAATCCTTTGCAAACCTAAAACTTTGGCAAAAAAAAACACATTTTCCTCAAATTTTGGTGACAGAAAGTTCTGGAATCAGAGAGGAGCCACAAATTTCCTTCCACCCAGCGTTCCCCCAAGTCTCCGGATAAAAATGATACCTCACTTGTGTGGGTAGGCCTAGCGCCCGCGACAGGAAATGCCCCAAAACGCAACGTGGACACATCACATTTTTTGAAAGAAAACAGAGGTGTTTTTTGCAAAGTGCCTACCTGTAGATTTTGGCCTCTAGCTCAGCCGGCACCTAGGGAAACCTACCAAACCTGTGCATTTTTGAAAACTAGAGACCTAGGGGAATCCAAGATGGGGTGACTTGTGGGGCTCTGACCAGGTTCTGTTACCCAGAATCCTTTGCAAACCTCAAAATTTGGCTAAAAAAACACATTTTCCTCACATTTCGGTGACCGAAAGTTCTGGAATCAGAGAGGAGCCACAAATTTCCTTCCACCCAGCGTTCCCCCAAGTCTACTGATAAAAATGATAACTCACTTGTGTGGGTAGGCCTAGCGCCCGCGACAGGAAACGCCCCAAAACACAACGTGGACACATCACATTTTTTTAAAGAAAACAGAGGTGTTTTTTGCAAAGTGCCTACCTTTAGATTTTGGCCTCTAGCTCAGCCGGCACCTAGGGAAACCTACCAAACCTGTGCATTTTTGAAAACTAGAGACCTAGGGGAATCCAAGATGGGGTGACTTTTGGGGCTCTGACCAGGTTCTGTTACCCAGAATCCTTTGCAAACCTCAAAATCTGGCTAAAAAAACACATTTTCCTCACATTTCAGTGACAGAAAGTTCTGGAATCTGAGAGGAGCCACAAATTTCCTTCCACCCAGCGTTCCCCCAAGTCTCCCGATAAAAATGATACCTCACTTGTGTGGGTAGGCCTAGCGCCCGTGACAGGAAACGCCCCAAAACACAACGTGGACACATCACATTTTTTTAAAGAAAACAGAGGTGTTTTTTGCAAAGTGCCTACCTGTAGATTTTGGCCTCTAGCTCACCCGGCACCTAGGGAAACCTACCAAACTTGTGCATTTTTTAAAACTAGAGACCTAGGGGAATCCAAGATGGGGTGACTTGTGGGGCTCTGACCAGGTTCTGTTACCCAGAATCCTTTGCATACCTCAAAATTTGTCTAAAAAAACACATTTTCCTCACATTTCGGTGACAGAAAGTTCTGGAATCTGAGAGGAGCCACAAATTTCCTTCCACCCAGCGTTCCCCCAAGTCTCCCGATAAAAATGATACCTCACTTGTGTGGGTAGGCCTAGCGCCCGTGACAGGAAACGCCCCAAAACACAACGTGGACACATCAAATTTTTTTAAAGAAAACAGAGGTGTTTTTTGCAAAGTGCCTACCTTTAGATTTTGGCTGACTTGACTTGAGAACAGTCTTTGGTTTGTATAAAGTTTCTTCTTTTTAGAAGTTCTGTTTGTTTTCCTAATCTACAAACCAAAATTCTTAGATATGCTCATTTGACACTGTCCAGCACCTTCCCTGAGGTAACACTTGGCAGAGTTAAAATAGTATACTGCCCCCATCCACTGTCCAGCACCTTTCCTAAGGTGGAGTTGAAATAGTAAATCTGCCCCCAGACACTGTTGTGTCCCTGAGGTGACACTTGGCAGAGTTGGAATAGTAAGTCTGCCTCCCCGCACCAGTCACTGTCCAGCCCTTTCCCTGAGGTAACATTTGGTGGCATTTGAATAGTAAATCTGCCCTTCCAGCCACTGTCTAGCATCTTCTGTGAGATGACACTTGGCGGAGTTGCAATAGTGAATCTATCCCCACCCGTCACTGTCCAGTACTTTTCCAGTACATAATGTAATTTGTATTTAAGAAAAATAGGATTGTCAATGTTTTGAAAGTATTATAAATACGTTTTAACCCCTTCGCTGCCAGGCCTTTTCCCCCTCCTGTGCCGAGCCTTTTTTTGGCTATTTGGTGCAGTTCGCGCTTAGGCCCTCATAACTTTTTGTTCAATAAGCTACCCACGCCAAATTTGCATCCTTTTTTTCCAACATCCTAGGGATTCTAGAGGTACCCAGACTTTGTGGGTTCCCCAGAAGGAGGCCAAGAAATTAGCCAAAATACAGTGAAAATTTCGTTTTTTAAAAAAAAAATGGGAAAAAGGGGCTGCAGAAGAAGGCTTGTGGTTTTTTCCCTGAAAATGGCATCAACAAAGGGTTTGCGGTGCTAAAATCACCAGCTTCCCAGCTTTCAGGAACAGGCAGACTTGAATCAGAAAACCCAATTTTTCAACACAATTTTGGCATTTTACTGGGACATACCCCATTTTTACGATTTTTTGTGCTTTCAGCCTCCTTCCAGTCAGTGACAGAAATGGGCATGAAACCAATGCTGGATCCCAGAAACCGCAACATTTCTAAAATGTAGACAAAATTCTGAATTCAGCAAGGGGTAATTTGTGTAGATACTACAAGGGTTTCCTACAGAAAATAACAACTGAAAAAGAAAAATATTGAAATTGAGGTGAAAAAAACATCAATTTTTCTCTACGTTTTACTCTGTAACTTTTTCCTGCAATGTCAGATTTTCTAAAGCAATATACCGTTACGTCTGCTGGACTCCTCTGGTTGCGGGGATGTATAGGGCTTGTAGGTTCATCAAGAACCCTAGGTACCCAGAGCAAATAAATGAGCTCCACCCTGCAGTGCGTTTTCATTCTATACCGGGTATGCAGCAATTCATTTGCTGAAATATAAAGAATGAAAAATAGCTATCAAGAAAACCTTTGTATTTCCAAAAAGGGCACAAGATAAGGAGTTGAGGAGCAGTGGTTATTTGCACATCTCTGAATTCCGGGGTGACCATACTAGCATGTGAATTACAGGGCATTTCTCAAATAGATGTCTTTTTTACACACTCTCTTATATTTGGAAGGAAAAAATGTAGAGAAAGACAAGGGGCAATAACACTTGTTTTGCTAATCTATGTTCCCCCAAGTCTCCCGATAAAAATGGTACCTCACTTGTGTGGGTAGGCCTAGCGCCTGCGACAGGAAACGCCCCAAAACGCAACGTGGACACATCACATTTTTTGAAAGAAAACAGAGGTGTTTTTTGCAAAGTGCCTACCTTTAGAATTTGGCCTCTAGCTCAGCCGACACCTAGGGAAACCTACCAAACCTGTGCATTTTTGAAAACAAGAGACCTCGCGGAATCCAAGATGGGGTGACTTGTGGGGCTCTGACCAGGTTCTGTTACCCAGAATCCTTTGCAAACCTCAAAATTTGGCTAAAAAAACACATTTTCCTCACATTTCGGTGACCGAAAGTTCTGGAATCTGAGAGGAGCCACAAATTTCCTTCCACCCAGCGTTCCCCCAAGTCTACCGATAAAAATGATACCTCACTTGTGTGGGTAGGCCTAGCGCCCGTGACAGGAAACGCCCCACAACACAACGTGGACACATCACATTTTTTTAAAGAAAACAGAGGTGTTTTTTGCAAAGTGCCTACCTGTAGATTTTGGCCTCTAGCTCACCCGGCACCTAGGGAAACCTACCAAACTTGTGCATTTTTTTAAACTAGAGACCTAGGGGAATCCAAGATGGGGTGACTTGTGGGGCTCTGACCAGGTTCTGTTACCCAGAATCCTTTGCATACCTCAAAATTTGTCTAAAAAAACACATTTTCCTCACATTTCGGTGACAGAAAGTTCTGGAATCTGAGAGGAGCCACAAATTTCCTTCCACCCAGCGTTCCCCCAAGTCTCCCGATAAAAATGATACCTCACTTGTGTGGGTAGGCCTAGCGCCCGTGACAGGAAACGCCCCAAAACACAACGTGGACACATCAAATTTTTTTAAAGAAAACAGAGGTGTTTTTTGCAAAGTGCCTACCTTTAGATTTTGGCTGACTTGACTTGAGAACAGTCTTTGGTTTGTATAAAGTTTCTTCTTTTTAGAAGTTCTGTTTGTTTTCCTAATCTACAAACCAAAATTCTTAGATATGCTCATTTGACACTGTCCAGCACCTTCCCTGAGGTAACACTTGGCAGAGTTAAAATAGTATACTGCCCCCATCCACTGTCCAGCACCTTTCCTAAGGTGGAGTTGAAATAGTAAATCTGCCCCCAGACACTGTTGTGTCCCTGAGGTGACACTTGGCAGAGTTGGAATAGTAAGTCTGCCTCCCCGCACCAGTCACTGTCCAGCCCTCTCCCTGAGGTAACATTTGGTGGCATTTGAATAGTAAATCTGCCCTTCCAGCCACTGTCTAGCATCTTCTGTGAGATGACACTTGGCGGAGTTGCAATAGTGAATCTATCCCCACCCGTCACTGTCCAGTACTTTTCCAGTACATAATGTAATTTGTATTTAAGAAAAATAGGATTGTCAATGTTTTGAAAGTATTATAAATACGTTTTAACCCCTTCGCTGCCAGGCCTTTTCCCCCTCCTGTGCCGAGCCTTTTTTTGGCTATTTGGTGCAGTTCGCGCTTAGGCCCTCATAACTTTTTGTTCAATAAGCTACCCACGCCAAATTTGCATACTTTTTTTCCAACATCCTAGGGATTCTAGAGGTACCCAGACTTTGTGGGTTCCCCAGAAGGAGGCCAAGAAATTAGCCAAAATACAGTGAAAATTTCGTTTTTTTTTTTTAAAAATGGGAAAAAGGGGCTGCAGAAGAAGGCTTGTGGTTTTTTCCCTGAAAATGGCATCAACAAAGGGTTTGCGGTGCTAAAATCACCAGCTTCCCAGCTTTCAGGAACAGGCAGACTTGAATCAGAAAACCCAATTTTTCAACACAATTTTGGCATTTTACTGGGACATACCCCATTTTTACGATTTTTTGTGCTTTCAGCCTCCTTCCAGTCAGTGACAGAAATGGGCATGAAACCAATGCTGGATCCCAGAAACCGCAACATTTCTAAAAAGTAGACAAAATTCTGAATTCAACAAGGGGTAATTTGTGTAGATACTACAAGGGTTTCCTACAGAAAATAACAACTGAAAAAGAAAAATATTGAAATTGAGGTGAAAAAAACATCAATTTTTCTCTACGTTTTACTCTGTAACTTTTTCCTGCAATGTCAGATTTTCTAAAGCAATATACCGTTACGTCTGCTGGACTCCTCTGGTTGCGGGGATGTATAGGGCTTGTAGGTTCATCAAGAACCCTAGGTACCCAGAGCAAATAAATGAGCTCCACCCTGCAGTGCGTTTTCATTCTATACCGGGTATACAGCAATTCATTTGCTGAAATATAAAGAATGAAAAATAGCTATCAAGAAAACCTTTGTATTTCCAAAAAGGGCACAAGATAAGGAGTTGAGGAGCAGTGGTTATTTGCACATCTCTGAATTCCGGGGTGACCATACTAGCATGTGAATTACAGGGCATTTCTCAAATAGATGTCTTTTTTACACACTCTCTTATATTTGGAAGGAAAAAATGTAGAGAAAGACAAGGGGCAATAACACTTGTTTTGCTAATCTATGTTCCCCCAAGTCTCCCGATAAAAATGGTACCTCACTTGTGTGGGTAGGCCTAGCGCCCGCGACAGGAAACGCCCCAAAACGCAACGTGGACACATCACATTTTTTGAAAGAAAACAGAGGTGTTTTTTGCAAAGTGCCTACCTGTAGAATTTGGCCTCTAGCTCAGCCGGCACCTAGGGAAACCTACCAAACCTGTGCATTTTTGAAAACTAGAGACCAAGGGGAATCCAAGATGGGGTGACTTGTGGGGCTCTGACCAGGTTCTTTTACCCAGAATCCTTTGCAAACCTAAAACTTTGGCAAAAAAAACACATTTTCCTCAAATTTTGGTGACAGAAAGTTCTGGAATCAGAGAGGAGCCACACATTTCCTTCCACCCAGCGTTCCCCCAAGTCTCCCGATAAAAATGATACCTCACTTGTGTGGGTAGGCCTAGCGCCCGCGACAGGAAATGCCCCAAAACGCAACGTGGACACATCACATTTTTTTAAAGAAAACAGAGGTGTTTTTTGCAAAGTGCCTACCTGTAGATTTTGGCCTCTAGCTCAGCCGGCACCTAGGGAAACCTACCAAACCTGTGCATTTTTGAAAACTAGAGACCTAGGGGAATCCAAGATGGGGTGACTTGTGGGGCTCTGACTAGGTTCTGTTACCCAGAATCCTTTGCAAACCTCAAAATTTGGCTAAAAAAACACATTTTCCTCACATTTCGGTGACCGAAAGTTCTGGAATCAGAGAGGAGCCACAAATTTCCTTCCACCCAGCGTTCCCCCAAGTCTACTGATAAAAATGATAACTCACTTGTATGGGTAGGCCTAGCGCCCGCGACAGGAAACGCCCCAAAACACAACGTGGACACATCACATTTTTTTAAAGAAAACAGAGGTGTTTTTTGCAAAGTGCCTACCTTTAGATTTTGGCCTCTAGCTCAGCCGGCACCTAAGGAAACCCACCAAACCTGTGCATTTTTTAAAACTAGAGACCTAGGGGAATCCAAGATGGGGTGACTTTTGGGGCTCTGACCAGGTTCTGTTACCCAGAATCCTTTGCAAACCTCAAAATCTGGCTAAAAAAACACATTTTCCTCACATTTCAGTGACAGAAAGTTCTGGAATCTAAGAGGAGCCACAAATTTCCTTCCACCCAGCGTTCCCCCAAGTCTCCCGATAAAAATGATACCTCACTTGTGTGGGTAGGCCTAGCGCCCGTGACAGGAAACGCCCCAAAACACAACGTGGACACATCACATTTTTTTAAGGAAAACAGAGGTGTTTTTTGCAAAGTGCCTACCTGTAGATTTTGGCCTCTAGCTCAGCCGGCACCTAGGGAAACCTACCAAACCTGTGCATTTTTTTAAAACTAGAGACCTAGGGGAATCCAAGATAGGGTGACTTGTGGGGCTCTGACCAGGTTCTGTTACCCAGAATCCTTTGCAAACCTCACAATTTGGCTAAAAAAACACATTTTCCTCACATTTCGGTGACAGAAAGTTTTGGAATCTGAGAGGAGCCACAAATTTCCTTCCACCCAGCGTTCCCCCAAGTCTACCGATAAAAATGATACCTCACTTGTGTCGGTAGGCCTAGCGCCCGTGACAGGAAACGCCCCACAACACAACGTGGACACATCACATTTTTTTAAAGAAAACAGAGGTGTTTTTTGCAAAGTGCCTACCTGTAGATTTTGGCCTCTAGCTCACCCGGCACCTAGGGAAACCTACCAAACTTGTGCATTTTTTAAAACTAGAGACCTAGGGGAATCCAAGATGGGGTGACTTGTGGGGCTCTGACCAGGTTCTGTTACCCAGAATCCTTTGCATACCTCAAAATTTGTCTAAAAAAACACATTTTCCTCACATTTCGGTGACAGAAAGTTCTGGAATCTGAGAGGAGCCACAAATTTCCTTCCACCCAGCGTTCCCCCAAGTCTCCCGATAAAAATGATACCTCACTTGTGTGGGTAGGCCTAGCGCCCGTGACAGGAAACGCCCCAAAACACAACGTGGACACATCAAATTTTTTTAAAGAAAACAGAGGTGTTTTTTGCAAAGTGCCTACCTTTAGATTTTGGCTGACTTGACTTGAGAACAGTCTTTGGTTTGTATAAAGTTTCTTCTTTTTAGAAGTTCTGTTTGTTTTCCTAATCTACAAACCAAAATTCTTAGATATGCTCATTTGACACTGTCCAGCACCTTCCCTGAGGTAACACTTGGCAGAGTTAAAATAGTATACTGCCCCCATCCACTGTCCAGCACCATTCCTAAGGTGGAGTTGAAATAGTAAATCTGCCCCCAGACACTGTTGTGTCCCTGAGGTGACACTTGGCAGAGTTGGAATAGTAAGTCTGCCTCCCCGCACCAGTCACTGTCCAGCCCTCTCCCTGAGGTAACATTTGGTGGCATTTGAATAGTAAATCTGCCCTTCCAGCCACTGTCTAGCATCTTCTGTGAGATGACACTTGGCGGAGTTGCAATAGTGAATCTATCCCCACCCGTCACTGTCCAGTACTTTTCCAGTACATAATGTAATTTGTATTTAAGAAAAATAGGATTGTCAATGTTTTGAAAGTATTATAAATACGTTTTAACCCCTTCGCTGCCAGGCCTTTTCCCCCTCCTGTGCCGAGCCTTTTTTTGGCTATTTGGTGCAGTTCGCGCTTAGGCCCTCATAACTTTTTGTTCAATAAGCTACCCACGCCAAATTTGCATACTTTTTTTCCAACATCCTAGGGATTCTAGAGGTACCCAGACTTTGTGGGTTCCCCAGAAGGAGGCCAAGAAATTAGCCAAAATACAGTGAAAATTTCGTTTTTTTTTTAAAAAATGGGAAAAAGGGGCTGCAGAAGAAGGCTTGTGGTTTTTTCCCTGAAAATGGCATCAACAAAGGGTTTGCGGTGCTAAAATCACCAGCTTCCCAGCTTTCAGGAACAGGCAGACTTGAATCAGAAAACCCAATTTTTCAACACAATTTTGGCATTTTACTGGGACATACCCCATTTTTACGATTTTTTGTGCTTTCAGCCTCCTTCCAGTCAGTGACAGAAATGGGCATGAAACCAATGCTGGATCCCAGAAACCGCAACATTTCTAAAAAGTAGACAAAATTCTGAATTCAGCAAGGGGTAATTTGTGTAGATACTACAAGGGTTTCCTACAGAAAATAACAACTGAAAAAGAAAAATATTGAAATTGAGGTGAAAAAAACATCAATTTTTCTCTACGTTTTACTCTGTAACTTTTTCCTGCAATGTCAGATTTTCTAAAGCAATATACCGTTACGTCTGCTGGACTCCTCTGGTTGCGGGGATGTATAGGGCTTGTAGGTTCATCAAGAACCCTAGGTACCCAGAGCAAATAAATGAGCTCCACCCTGCAGTGCGTTTTCATTCTATACCGGGTATACAGCAATTCATTTGCTGAAATATAAAGAATGAAAAATAGCTATCAAGAAAACCTTTGTATTTCCAAAAAGGGCACAAGATAAGGAGTTGAGGAGCAGTGGTTATTTGCACATCTCTGAATTCCGGGTTGACCATACTAGCATGTGAATTACAGGGCATTTCTCAAATAGATGTCTTTTTTACACACTCTCTTATATTTGGAAGGAAAAAATGTAGAGAAAGACAAGGGGCAATAACACTTGTTTTGCTAATCTATGTTCCCCCAAGTCTCCCGATAAAAATTGTACCTCACTTGTGTGGGTAGGCCTAGCGCCCGCGACAGGAAACGCCCCAAAACGCAACGTGGACACATCACATTTTTTGAAAGAAAACAGAGGTGTTTTTTGCAAAGTGCCTACCTGTAGAATTTGGCCTCTAGCTCAGCCGGCACCTAGGGAAACCTACCAAACCTGTGCATTTTTGAAAACTAGAGACCAAGGGGAATCCAAGATGGGGTGACTTGTGGGGCTCTGACCAGGTTCTTTTACCCAGAATCCTTTGCAAACCTAAAACTTTGGCAAAAAAAACACATTTTCCTCAAATTTTGGTGACAGAAAGTTCTGGAATCAGAGAGGAGCCACAAATTTCCTTCCACCCACCGTTCCCCCAAGTCTCCCGATAAAAATGATACCTCACTTGTGTGGGTAGGCCTAGCGCCCGCGACAGGAAATGCCCCAAAACGCAACGTGGACACATCACATTTTTTGAAAGAAAACAGAGGTGTTTTTTGCAAAGTGCCTACCTGTAGATTTTGGCCTCTAGCTCAGCCGGCACCTAGGGAAACCTACCAAACCTGTGCTTTTTTGAAAACTAGAGACCTAGGGGAATCCAAGATGGGGTGACTTGTGGGGCTCTGACCAGGTTCTGTTACCCAGAATCCTTTGCAAACCTCAAAATTTGGCTAAAAAAACACATTTTCCTCACATTTCGGTGACCGAAAGTTCTGGAATCAGAGAGGAGCCACAAATTTCCTTCCACCCAGCATTCCCCCAAGTCTACTGATAAAAATGATAACTCACTTGTGTGGGTAGGCCTAGTGCCCGCGACAGGAAACGCCCCAAAACACAACGTGGACACATCACATTTTTTTAAAGAAAACAGAGGTGTTTTTTGCAAAGTGCCTACCTTTAGATTTTGGCCTCTAGCTCAGCCGGCACCTAAGGAAACCCACCAAACCTGTGCATTTTTGAAAACTAGAGACCTAGGGGAATCCAAGATGGGGTGACTTTTGGGGCTCTGACCAGGTTCTGTTACCCAGAATCCTTTGCAAACCTCAAAATCTGGCTAAAAAAACACATTTTCCTCACATTTCAGTGACAGAAAGTTCTGGAATCTAAGAGGAGCCACAAATTTCCTTCCACCCAGCGTTCCCCCAAGTCTCCCGATAAAAATGATACCTCACTTGTGTGGGTAGGCCTAGCGCCCGTGACAGGAAACGCCCCAAAACACAACGTGGACACATCACATTTTTTTAAGGAAAACAGAGGTGTTTTTTGCAAAGTGCCTACCTGTAGATTTTGGCCTCTAGCTCAGCCGGCACCTAGGGAAACCTACCAAACCTGTGCATTTTTTTAAAACTAGAGACCTAGGGGAATCCAAGATAGGGTGACTTGTGGGGCTCTGACCAGGTTCTGTTACCCAGAATCCTTTGCAAACCTCAAAATTTGGCTAAAAAAACACATTTTCCTCACATTTCGGTGACAGAAAGTTTTGGAATCTGAGAGGAGCCACAAATTTCCTTCCACCCAGCGTTCCCCCAAGTCTACCGATAAAAATGATACCTCACTTGTGTCGGTAGGCCTAGCGCCCGTGACAGGATACGCCCCAAAACACAACGTGGACACATCACATTTTTTAAAAGAAAACAGAGGTGTTTTTTGCAAAGTGCTTACCTTTAGATTTTGGCCTCTAGCTCAGCGGGCACCTAGGGAAACCTACCAAACCTGTGCATTTTTTAAAACAAGAGACCTCGCGAAATCCAAGATGGGGTGACTTGTGGGGCTCTGACCAGGTTCTGTTACCCAGAATCCTTTGCAAACCTCAAAATTTGGCTAAAAAAACACATTTTCCTCACATTTCGGTGACCGAAAGTTCTGGAATCTGAGAGGAGCCACAAATTTCCTTCCACCCAGCGTTCCCCCAAGTCTACCGATAAAAATGATACCTCACTTGTGTGGGTAGGCTTAGCGCCCGTGACAGGAAACGCCCCAAAACACAACGTGGACACATCACATTTTTTTAAAGAAAACAGAGGTGTTTTTTGCAAAGTGCTTACCTTTAGATTTTGGCCTCTAGCTCAGCCGGCACCTAGGGAAACCTACCAAACCTGTGCATTTTTTAAAACAAGAGACCTCGCGAAATCCAAGATGGGGTGACTTGTGGGGCTCTGACCAGGTTCTGTTACCCAGAATCCTTTGCAAACCTCCAAATCTGGCTAAATAAACACATTTTCCTCACATTTCAGTGACAGAAAGTTCTGGAATCTGAGAGGAGCCACAAATTTCCTTCCACCCAGCGTTCCCCCAAGTCTACCGATAAAAATGATACCTCACTTGTGTGGGTAGGCTTAGCGCCCGTGACAGGAAACGCCCCAAAACACAACGTGGACACATCAAATTTTTTGAAAGAAAACAGAGGTGTTTTTTGCAAAGTGCCTACCTGTAGATTTTGGCCTCTAGCTCAGCCGGCACCTAGGGAAACCTACCAAACCTGTGCATTTTTGAAAACTAGAGACCTAGGGGAATCCAAGATGGGGTGACTTGTGGGGCTCAGACCAGGTTCTGTTACCCAGAATCCTTTGCAAACCTCAAAATTTGCCTAAAAAAACACATTTTCCTCACATTTCAGTGACAGAAAGTTCTGGAATCTGAGAGGAGCCACAAATTTCCTTCCACCCAGCATTCCCCCAAGTCTCCTGATAAAAATTATACCTCACTTGTGTGGGTAGGCCTAGCGCCCGTGACAGGAAACGCCCCAAAACACAACGTGGACACATCACCTTTCTTTAAAGAAAACAGAGGTGTTTTTTGCAAAGTGCCTACCTTTAGATTTTGGCCTCTAGCTCAGCCGGCACCTAGGGAAACCTACCAAACCTGTGCATTTTTTAAAACAAGAGACCTCGCGGAATCCAAGATGGGGTGACTTGTGGGGCTCTGACCAGGTTCTGTTACCCAGAATCCTTTGCAAACCTCAAAATTTGGCTAAAAAAACACATTTTCCTCACATTTCGGTGACAGAAAGTTCTGGAATCTGAGAGGAGCCACAAATTTCCTTCCACCCAGCGTTCCCCCAAGTCTACCGATAAAACTTATACCTCACTTGTGTGGGTAGGCCTAGTGCCCGTGACAGGAAACGCCCCAAAACACAACGTGGACACATCAAATTTTTTTAAAGAAAACAGAGGTGTTTTTTGCAAAGTGCCTACCTTTAGATTTTGGCCTCTAGCTCAGCCGGCACCTAGGGAAACCTACCAAACCTGTGCATTTTTGAAAACTAGAGACCTAGGGGAATCCAGGATGGGGTGACTTGTGGGGCCCTGACCAGGTTCTATTACCCAGAATCCTTTGCAAACCTCAAAATCTGGCTAAATAAACACATTTTCTTCACATTTCAGTGACAGAAAGTTCTGGAATCTGAGAGGAGCCACAAATTTCCTTCCACCCAGCGTTCCCCCAAGTCTCCCGATAAAAATGATACCTCACTTGTGTGGGTAGGCCTAGCGTCCGTGACAGGAAACGCCCCACAACACAACGTGGACACATCACATTTTTTTTAAGAAAACAGAGGTGTTTTTTTCAAAGTGCCTACCTGTAGATTTTGGCCTCTAGCTCAGCCGGCACCTAGGGAAACCTACCAAACCTGTGCTTTTTTTTAAAACTAGAGACCTAGGGGAATCCAAGATGGGGTGACTTGTGGGGCTCTGACCAGGTTCTGTTACCCAGAATCCTTTGCAAACCTCAAAATTTGGCTAAAAAAACACATTTTCCTCACATTTCGGTGACAGAAAGTTCTGGAATCTGAGAGGAGCCCCAACTTTCCTTCCACCCAGTGTTCACCCAAGTCTCCCGATAAAAATGATATCTCACT
This sequence comes from Pleurodeles waltl, assembly GCF_031143425.1. Lineage (NCBI taxonomy): Eukaryota > Metazoa > Chordata > Amphibia > Caudata > Salamandridae > Pleurodeles > Pleurodeles waltl. The sequence continues at coordinate 11,290,191 of NC_090441.1, forward strand.
TGTGTGGGTAGGCGTAGCGCCAGTGACAGGAAACGCCCCAAAACACAACGTGGACACATCACATTTTTTGAAAGAAAACAGAGGTGTTTTTTGCAAAGTGACTACCTGTAGATTTTGGCCTCTAGCTCAGCCGGCACCTAGGGAAACCTACCAAACCTGTGCATTTTTGAAAACTAGAGACCTAGGGGAATCCAAGATGTGGTGACTTGTGGGGCCCTGACCAGGTTCTATTACCCAGAATCCTTTGCAAACCTCAAAATCTGGCTAAATAAACACATTTTCCTCACATTTCAGTGACAGAAAGTTCTGGAATCTGAGAGGAGCCACAAATTTCCTTCCACCCAGCGTTCCCCCAAGTCTCCCGATAAAAATGATACCTCACTTGTGTGGGTAGGCCTAGCGCCCGTGACAGGAAACGCCCCATAACACAACGTGGACACATCACATTTTTTTAAAGAAAACAGAGGTGTTTTTTGCAAAGTGCCTACCTGTAGATTTTGGCCTCTAGCTCAGCCGGCACCTAGGGAAACCTACCAAACCTGTGCATTTTTTAAAACAAGAGACCTCGCGGAATCCAAGATGGGGTGACTTGTGGGGCTCTGACCAGGTTCTGTTACCCAGAATCCTTTGCAAACCTCAAAATTTGGCTAAAAAAACACATTTTCCTCACATTTCGGTGACCGAAAGTTCTGGAATCTGAGAGGAGCCACAAATTTCCTTCCACCCAGCGTTCCCCCAAGTCTACCGATAAAGGTTATACCTCACTTGTGTGGGTAGGCCTAGCGCCCGTGACAGGAAACGCCCCAAAACACAACGTGGACACATCACATTTTTTTAAAGAAAACAGAGGTGTTTTTTGCAAAGTGCCTACCTTTAGATTTTGGCCTCTAGCTCAGCCGGCACCTAGGGAAACCTACCAAACCTGTGCATTTTTGAAAACTAGAGACCTAGGGGAATCCAGGATGGGGTGACTTGTGGGGCCCTGACCAGGTTCTATTACCCAGAATCCTTTGCAAACCTCAAAATCTGGCTAAATAAACACATTTTCCTCACATTTCAGTGACAGAAAGTTCTGGAATCTGAGAGGAGCCACAAATTTCCTTCCACCCAGCGTTCCCCCAAGTCTCCCGATAAAAATGATACCTCACTTGTGTGGGTAGGCCTAGCGCCCGTGACAGGAAACGCCCCACAACACAACGTGGACACATCACATTTTTTTAAAGAAAACAGAGGTGTTTTTTGCAAAGTGCCTACCTGTAGATTTTGGCCTCTAGCTCAGCCGGCACCTAGGGAAACCTACCAAACCTGTGCTTTTTTTAAAACTAGAGACCTAGGGGAATCCAAGATGGGGTGACTTGTGGGGCTCTGACCAGGTTCTGTTACCCAGAATCCTTTGCAAACCTCAAAATTTGGCTAAAAAAACACATTTTCCTCACATTTCGGTGACAGAAAGTTCTGGAATCTGAGAGGAGCCCCAACTTTCCTTCCACCCAGCGTTCCCCCAAGTCTCCCGATAAAAATGATACCTCACTTGTGTGGGTAGGCCTAGCGCCAGTGACAGGAAATGCCCCAAAACACAACGTGGACACATCACATTTTTTGAAAGAAAACAGAGGTGTTTTTTGCAAAGTGACTACCTTTAGATTTTGGCCTCTAGCTCAGCCGGCACCTAGGGAAACCTACCAAACCTGTGCATTTTTTAAAACTAGAGACCTAGGGGAATCCAGGATGGGGTGACTTGTGGGGCCCTGACCAGGTTCTATTACCCAGAATCCTTTGCAAACCTCAAAATCTGGCTAAATAAACACATTTTCCTCACATTTCAGTGACAGAAAGTTCTGGAATCTGAGAGGAGCCACAAATTTCCTTCCACCCAGCGTTCCCCCAAGTCTCCCGATAAAAATGATACCTCACTTGTGTGGGTAGGCCTAGCGCCCGTGACAGGAAACGCCCCACAACACAACGTGGACACATCACATTTTTTTAAAGAAAACAGAGGTGTTTTTTGCAAAGTGCCTACCTGTAGATTTTGGCCTCTAGCTCAGCCGGCACCTAGGGAAACCTACCAAACCTGTGCATTTTTTAAAACAAGAGACCTCGCGGAATCCAAGATGGGGTGACTTGTGGGGCTCTGACCAGGTTCTGTTACCCAGAATCCTTTGCAAACCTCAAAATTTGGCTAAAAAAACACATTTTCCTCACATTTCGGTGACCGAAAGTTCTGGAATCTGAGAGGAGCCACAAATTTCCTTCCACCCAGCGTTCCCCCAAGTCTACCGATAAAGGTTATACCTCACTTGTGTGGGTAGGCCTAGCGCCCGTGACAGGAAACGCCCCAAAACACAACGTGGACACATCACATTTTTTTAAAGAAAACAGAGGTGTTTTTTGCAAAGTGCCTACCTTTAGATTTTGGCCTCTAGCTCAGCCGGCACCTAGGGAAACCTACCAAACCTGTGCATTTTTGAAAACTAGAGACCTAGGGGAATCCAGGATGGGGTGACTTGTGGGGCCCTGACCAGGTTCTATTACCCAGAATCCTTTGCAAACCTCAAAATCTGGCTAAATAAACACATTTTCCTCACATTTCAGTGACAGAAAGTTCTGGAATCTGAGAGGAGCCACAAATTTCCTTCCACCCAGCGTTCCCCCAAGTCTCCCGATAAAAATGATACCTCACTTGTGTGGGTAGGCCTAGCGCCCGTGACAGGAAACGCCCCACAACACAACGTGGACACATCACATTTTTTTAAAGAAAACAGAGGTGTTTTTTGCAAAGTGCCTACCTGTAGATTTTGGCCTCTAGCTCAGCCGGCACCTAGGGAAACCTACCAAACCTGTGCTTTTTTTAAAACTAGAGACCTAGGGGAATCCAAGATGGGGTGACTTGTGGGGCTCTGACCAGGTTCTGTTACCCAGAATCCTTTGCAAACCTCAAAATTTGGCTAAAAAAACACATTTTCCTCACATTTCGGTGACAGAAAGTTCTGGAATCTGAGAGGAGCCCCAACTTTCCTTCCACCCAGCGTTCCCCCAAGTCTCCCGATAAAAATGATACCTCACTTGTGTGGGTAGGCCTAGCGCCAGTGACAGGAAATGCCCCAAAACACAACGTGGACACATCACATTTTTTGAAAGAAAACAGAGGTGTTTTTTGCAAAGTGACTACCTTTAGATTTTGGCCTCTAGCTCAGCCGGCACCTAGGGAAACCTACCAAACCTGTGCATTTTTTAAAACTAGAGACCTAGGGGAATCCAGGATGGGGTGACTTGTGGGGCCCTGACCAGGTTCTATTACCCAGAATCCTTTGCAAACCTCAAAATCTGGCTAAATAAACACATTTTCCTCACATTTCAGTGACAGAAAGTTCTGGAATCTGAGAGGAGCCACAAATTTCCTTCCACCCAGCGTTCCCCCAAGTCTCCCGATAAAAATGATACCTCACTTGTGTGGGTAGGCCTAGCGCCCGTGACAGGAAACGCCCCACAACACAACGTGGACACATCACATTTTTTTAAAGAAAACAGAGGTGTTTTTTGCAAAGTGCCTACCTGTAGATTTTGGCCTCTAGCTCAGCCGGCACCTAGGGAAACCTACCAAACCTGTGCTTTTTTTAAAACTAGAGACCTAGGGGAATCCAAGATGGGGTGACTTGTGGGGCTCTGACCAGGTTCTGTTACCCAGAATCCTTTGCAAACCTCAAAATTTGGCTAAAAAAACACATTTTCCTCACATTTCGGTGACAGAAAGTTCTGGAATCTGAGAGGAGCCCCAACTTTCCTTCCACCCAGCGTTCCCCCAAGTCTCCCGATAAAAATGATACCTCACTTGTGTGGGTAGGCCTAGCGCCAGTGACAGGAAATGCCCCAAAACACAACGTGGACACATCACATTTTTTGAAAGAAAACAGAGGTGTTTTTTGCAAAGTGACTACCTGTAGATTTTGGCCTCTAGCTCAGCCGGCACCTAGGGAAACCTACCAAACCTGTGCATTTTTGAAAATTAGAGACCTAGGGGAATCCAAGATGTGGTGACTTGTGGGGCACTGACCAGGTTCTGTTACCCAGAATCCTTTGCAAACCTCAAAATCTGGCTAAATAAATACATTTTCCTCACATTTCAGTGACAGAAAGTTCTGGAATCTGAGAGGAGCCACAAATTTCCTTCCACCCAGCGTTCCCCCAAGTCTCCCCATAAAAATGATACCTCACTTGTGTGGGTAGGCCTAGCGCCCGTGACAGGAAACGCCCCATAACACAATGTGGACACATCACATTTTTTTAAAGAAAACAGAGGTGTTTTTTGCAAAGTGCCTACCTGTAGATTTTGGCCTCTAGCTCAGCTGGCACCTAGGGAAACCTACCAAACCTGTGCATTTTTTAAAACTAGAGACCTAGGGGAATCCAAGATGGGGTGACTTGTGGGGGTCTGACCAGGTTCTGTTACCCAGAATCCTTTGCAAACCTCAAAATTTGGCTAAAAAAACACATTTTCCTCACATTTCGGTGACAGAAAGTTCTGGAATCTGAGAGGAGCCCCAAATTTCCTTCCACGCAGCGTTCCCCCAAGTCTCCCGATAAAAATGATACCTCACTTGTGTGGGTAGGCCTAGCGCCAGTGACAGGAAACGCCCCAAAACACAACGTGGACACATCACATTTTTTTAAAGAAAACAGAGGTGTTTTTTGCAAAGTGCCTACCTTTAGATTTTGGCCTCTAGCTCAGCCGGCACCTAGGGAAACCTACCAAACCTGTGCATTTTTTAAAACAAGAGACCTCGCGGAATCCAAGATGGGGTGACTTGTGGGGCTCTGACCAGGTTCTGTTACCCAGAATCCTTTGCAAACCTCAAAATTTGGCTAAAAAAACAAATTTTCCTCACATTTCGGTGACCGAAAGTTCTGGAATCTGAGAGGAGCCACAAATTTCCTTCCACCCAGCGTTCCCCCAAGTCTACCGATAAAAATGATACCTCACTTGTGTGGGTAGGCCTAGCGCCCGTGACAGGAAACGCCCCAAAACACAACGTGGACACATCACATTTTTTTAAAGAAAACAGAGGTGTTTTTTGCAAAGTGCCTACCTGTAGATTTTGGCCTCTAGCTCAGCCGGCACCTAGGGAAACCTACCAAACCTGTGCATTTTTTAAAACTAGAGACCTAGGGGAATCCAAGATGAGGTGACTTGTGGGGCTCTGACCAGGTTCTGTTACCCAGAATCCTTTGCATACCTCAAAATTTGGCTAAAAAAACACATTTTCCTCACATTTCGGTGACAGAAAGTTCTGGAATGTGAGAGGAGCCACAAATTTCCTTCCACCCAGCGTTCCCCCAAGTCTACTGATAAAAATGATACCTCACTTGTGTGGGTAGGCCTAGCGCCCGTGACAGGAAACGCCCCAAAACACAACGTAGACACATCAAATTTTTTTAAAGAAAACAGAGGTGTTTTTTGCAAAGTGCCTACCTGTAGATTTTGGCCTCTAGCTCAGCCGGCACCTAGGGAAACCTACCAAACCTGTGCATTTCTTAAAACAAGAGACCTCGCGGAATCCAAGATGGGGTGACTTGTGGGGCTCTGACCATGTTCTGTTACCCAGAATCCTTTGCATACCTCAAAATTTGGCTAAAAAAACAAATTTTCCTCACATTTCGGTGACAGAAAGTTCTGGAATCTGAGAGGAGCCACAAATTTCCTTCCACCCAGCGTTCCCCCAAGTCTACCGATAAAAATGATACCTCACTTGTGTCGGCAGGCCTAGCGCCCGTGACAGGAAACGCCCCAAAACACAACATGGACACATCACATTTTTTTAAAGAAAACAGAGGTGTTTTTTTCAAAGTGCCTACCTTTAGATTTTGGCCTCTAGCTCAGCCGGCACCTAGGGAAACCTACCAAACCTGTGCATTTTTTAAAACAAGAGACTTCGCGGAATCCAAGATGTGGTGACTTGTGGTGCTCTGACCAGGTTCTGTTACCCAGAATCCTTTGCAAACCTCAAAATCTGGCTAAATAAACACATTTTCCTCACATTTCAGTGACAGAAAGTTCTGGAATCTGAGAGGAGCCACAAATTTCCTTCCACCCAGCGTTCCCCCAAGTCTCCCGATAAAAATGATACCTCACTTGTGTGGGTAGGCCTAGCGCCCGTGACAGGAAACGCCCCAAAACACAACGTGGACACATCACATTTTTTTAAAGAAAACAGAGGTGTTTTTTGCAAAGTGCCTACCTGTAGATTTTGGCCTCTAGCTCAGCCGGCACCTAGGGAAACCTACCAAACCTGTGCAGTTTTTAAAACTAGAGACCTAGGGGAATCCAAGATGGGGTGACTTGTGGGGCTCTGACCAGGTTCTGTTACCCAGAATCCTTTGTAAACCTCAAAATCTGGCTAAAAAAACACATTTTCCTCACATTTCAGTGACAGAAAGTTCTGGAATCTGAGAGGAGCCACAAATTTCCTTCCACCCAGCGTTCCCCCAAGTCTCCCGATAAAAATGATACCTCACTTGTGTCGGTAGGCCTAGCGCCCGTGACAGGAAACGCCCCAAAACACAACGTGGACACATCAATTTTTTTTAAAGAAAACAGAGGTGTTTTTTGCAAGGTGCCTACCTGTAGATTTTGGCCTCTAGCTCAGCCGGCACCTAGGGAAACCTACCAAACCTGTGCATTTTTTAAAACTAGAGACCTAGGGGAATCCAAGATGGGGTGACTTGTGGGGCTCTGACCAGGTTCTGTTACCCAGAATCCTTTGCAAACCTCAAAATTTGGCTTTAAAAACACATTTTCCTCACATTTCGGTGACAGAAAGTTCTGGAATCTGAGAGGAGCCACAAATTTCCTTCCACCCAGCGTTCCCCCAAGTCTCCCGATAAAAATTATACCTCACTTGTGTGGGTAGGCCTAGCGCCCTTGACAGGAAACGCCCCAAAACACAACGTGGACACATCACATTTTTTCATAGAAAACAGTGCCTACCTGTGGATTTTGGCCTCTAGCTCAGCCGGCACCTGGGGAAACCTAGCAAACCAGCGCATTTTTGAAAACTAGAAACCCAGGGGAATCCAAGATGGGGTGACTTGTGGGGCTCTGACCAGGTTCTGTTACCCAGAATCCTTTGCAAACTTCAAAATTTGGATAAAAAAACACGTTTTCCTCACATTTCGGTGACAGAAAGTTCTGGAATCTGAGAGGAGCCACAAATGTCCTTCCACCAAGGGTTCCCCCAAGTCTCCCGATAAAAATGATACCTCACTTGTGTGGGTAGGCCTAAAACACAACGTGGACACATCACATTTTTTCATAGAAAACAGTGCCTACCTGTGGATTTTGGCCCCTAACCCCCCCCCCGGAGCGACCCTTGCCTATGGGGTCGCTCCCCCTGCGTGACATTGGCGCCAAAAAACAAATCCCCGGTGCCTAGTGGTTTCTGCCCCCTTGGGGGCAGATTGACCTAAAATCGGCCAATCAGCCCCCAAGGGGGGCAGAAATGGTCTAAATACAATTTGGCCCCCCGGAGCAACCCTTGCCTCATGGGTCGCTCCCCATCTCTAAAAAAAACAAACAAACAAACAAAAAAAAACACAAAAAAACAATTTGCCCTGGCGCCTAGAGGTTTCTGTCCCCCCGGGGGCAGATCGGCCTAATACCAATATGCCGATCTGCCCCCAGGGGGGGCAGAAATGGCCTAACATAAATTTCCCCCCCCACCACCCCCACCCCGGGGAGCGACCCTTGCCTACAAGGTCTCTCCCCTTGCGTGACGGCGCAAAAAAAAGGTCCCTGGTGCCTAGTGGTTTCTGCCCCCCTTGGGGGCAGGTTGACCTAAAATCGGCCAATCTGCCCCAAAGGGGGGCATAAATGGTCTAAATACAATTTGGCCCCCAGGGGAGTGACCCTTGCCTAATGGGTCGCTCCCCATCTCTAAAAAAAACAAACAAACAAAAAAAAAAAACACAAAAAAACAATTTGCCCTGGCGCCTAGAGGTTTCTGCCCCCCCCTGGGGGCAGATCGGCCTAATACCAATAGGCCGATCTGCCCCCCCTGGGCTAAAATAAATTTGACCCCCCCACCCCCCCTGGGGAGTGACTCTTGCCTACAAGGTCGCTCCCCTTGCGTGACGGCGCAAAAAAAAGATCCCTGGTGCCTAGTGGTTTCTGCCCCCCTTGGGGGCAGATTGACCTACAATCAGCCAATCTGCCCCCAAGGGGGGCAGAAATGGTCTAAATACAATTTGCCCCCCAGGGGAGCGACCCTTGCCTAATGGGTCGCTCCCCATCTCTAAAAAAACAAACAAACAAAAACAAAACCACAAAAAAACAATTTGCCCTGGTGCCTAGAGGTTTCTGTCCCCCCGGGGGAAGATCGGCCTAATACCAATAGGCCGATCTGCCCCCAGGGGGGGCAGAAATGGCCTAAAATAAATTCCCCCCCCGGGGGAGCGACCCTTGCCTACAAGGTTGCTCCCCTTGAGTGACGGCGCAAAAAAAAGATCCCTGGTGCCTAGTGGTTTCTGCCCCCCTTGGGGGCAGATTGACCTACAATCGGCCAATCTGCCCCCAAGGGGGGGCAGAAATGGTCTAAATACAATTTGCCCCTCAGGGGAGCGACCCTTGCCTAATGGGTCGCTCCCAATCTCTAAAAAAACAAACAAACAAAAATAAAAAACACAAAAAAACAATTTTCCCTGGCGCCTGGGGGCAGATCGGCCTAATACCAATAGGCCGATCTGCCCCCAGGGGGGGGCAGAAATGGCCTAAAATAAATTTGCCCCCCTACCCCCCCGGGGAGCGACCCTTGCCTACAAGGTCGCTCCCCTTGTGTGACGGCGCAAAAAAAAGATCCCTGGTGCCTAGTGGTTTCTGCCCCCCTTGGGGGCAGATTGACCTACAATCGGCCAATCTGCCCCCAAGGGGGGCAGAAATGGTCTAAATACAATTTGCCCCCCAGGGGAGCGACCCTTGCCTAATGGGTCGCTCCCCATCTCTAAAAAAAACAAACAAACAAACAAACAAAAAAAACACAAAAAACAATTTGCCCTGGCGCCTAGAGGTTTCTGCCCCCCCTGGGGGCAGATCGGCCTAATACCAATAGGCCGATCTGCCCCCAGGGGGGGCAGAAATGGGCTAAAATAAATTTGCCCCCCCACCCCCCCTGGGGAGCGACCCTTGCCTACAAGTCTCTCCCCTTGCGTGAAGGCGCAAAAAAAAGATCCCTGGTGCCTAGTGGTTTCTGCCCCCCTTGGGGGCAGGTTGACCTAAAATCGGCCAATCTGCCCCAAAGGGGGGCATAAATGGTCTAAATACAATTTGGCCCCCAGGGGAGTGACCCTTGCCTAATGGGTCGCTCCCCATCTCTAAAAAAACAAACAAACAAAAAAAAAAAACACAAAAAAAAATTTGCCCTGGCGCCTAGAGGTTTCTGCCCCCCCCTGGGGGCAGATCGGCCTAATACCAATAGGCCGATCTGCCCCCAGGGGGGGCAGAAATGGGCTAAAATAAATTTTCCCCCCCACCCCCCTGGGGAGTGACTCTTGCCTACAAGGTCGCTCCCCTTGCGTGACGGCGCAAAAAAAAGATCCCTGGTGCCTAGTGGTTTCTGCCCCCCTTGGGGGCAGATTGACCTACAATCGGCCAATCTGCCCCCAAGGGGGGCAGAAATGGTCTAAATACAATTTGCCCCCCAGGGGAGCGCCCTTGCCTAATGGGTCGCTCCCCATCTCTAAAAAAACAAACAAACAAAAACAAAACCACAAAAAAACAATTTGCCCTGGTGCCTAGAGGTTTCTGTCCCCCCGGGGGAAGATCGGCCTAATACCAATAGGCCGATCTGCCCCCAGGGGGGGCAGAAATGGCCTAAAATAAATTCCCCCCCCGGGGGAGCGACCCTTGCCTACAAGGTTGCTCCCCTTGAGTGACGGCGCAAAAAAAAGATCCCTGGTGCCTAGTGGTTTCTGCCACCCTTGGGGGCAGATTGACCTACAATCGGCCAATCTACCCCCAAGGGGGGGCAGAAATGGTCTAAATACAATTTGCCCCTCAGGGGAGCGACCCTTGCCTAATGGGTCGCTCCCAATCTCTAAAAAAACAAACAAACAAAAATAAAAAACACAAAAAAAACAATTTGCCCTGGCGCCTGGGGGCAGATCGGCCTAATACCAATAGGCCGATCTGCCCCCAGGGGGGGCAGAAATGGCCTAAAATAAATTTGCCCCCCCACCCCCCCGGGGAGCGACCCTTGCCTACAAGGTCGCTCCCCTTGTGTGATGGCGCAAAAAAAAGATCCCTGGTGCCTAGTGGTTTCTGCCCCCCTTGGGGGCAGATTGACCTACAATCGGCCAATCTGCCCCCAAGGGGGGCAGAAATGGTCTAAATACAATTTGCCCCCCAGGGGAGCGACCCTTGCCTAATGGGTCGCTCCCCATCTCTAAAAAAAAAAAAAAAAAAAAAAACACAAAAAACAATTTGCCCTGGCGCCTAGAGGTTTCTGCACCCCCTGGGGGCAGATCGGCCTAATACCAATAGGCCGATCTGCCCCCAGGGGGGGCAGAAATGGCCTAAAATAAATTAGCCCCCCCGCCCCCCCTGGGGAGCGACCCTTGCCTACAAGGTTGCTCCCCTTGCGTGACGGCGCAAAAAAAAGATCCCTGGTGCCTAGTGTTTTCTGCCCCCCTTGGGGGCAGGTTGACCTAAAATCGTCCGATCTGCCCCCTAAGCGGGCAGAAATGGCCTAAATACAATTTGCCCCTCCAGGGGAGCGACCCTTGCCTAAGGGGACGCTCCCCATCTGTAAAACACAACAACAACAAAAATCCCTGGTGTCTAGTGGTTTCTGCCCCCCGTGGGGGCAGATCGGCCTAATAAAAATAGGCTGATCTGCCCCCATGGGGGGCAGAAATGGCCTAAAATAAATTTGCCCCCCAGGGGAACGACCCTTGCCTAAGGGGTCGATCCCCTTACGTGAAAAACAAACTAACAAAAAAAACTCCCTGGTGTCTAGTGGTTTCTGCCCCCCTTGGGGCAGATTGGCCTCATAAAAATAGGCCAATCTGCCCCTAAGGGGGGCAGAACTGGCCTAAATATAATTTGCCCCCTAGGGGAGCGATCCTTGCCTAAGGGGTCGCTCCCCACCTCAAAAAAAAAATCCCTGGTGCCTAGAGGTTTCTGCCCCCAGGGGGGGGCAGAAAAGGCCTTAAAAAAAAATGCCCCCCCTGGGAGCGACCCTTGCCCAAGGGGTCGCTCCCTTGTGTCACTTTCATAAAAAAAGACATCCCTGGTGTCTAGTGGGCGTTTTGACAGCCGGATTGCTTTACAATCCGGCTGCCAAAAGCAGAGAGAGACTTCAAAGGGAAGGAAATACATTTCCTTCCCTTTGAAGCCTCTCTGCCTCCTCCCCGTGATTGGAAGAGAAATGCTTTGCATTTCTCTTCCGATCATCGTGCTGGAAGGAGGAGGCATTGTGATTGTCAGCGCGCGCTCGCGCGCTGACGTCACAGGGGGGGTCGGGGTGGAAGGGGAAGGGCTTCCCCTTCCATCCCTGACTTGGGGGGTGGAGGGGGAACCCCACAGAGGGAGCGCTAGCGCTCCCTCTGGGCTGGGTGCCCAGGACGTAATGGTTACGTCCTGGGCACAGCAGCACTGTACCGCAGGACGTAACCATTACGTCCTCGGCACAGAAGGGGTTAAAAAATACAATGTTTTTGTTTATTAACTTACATTATACTCCTATTAGAAAACCTTCACAATCGGTTCGTTCTTTTCACTATCCACTGGAAAAAAAAATCTGAAAATGTAAAAAGAAATGATTATATTTTATTTATAGAGTATACCTTTATATCTTACATCTATAAATCATGCAAGTTATACTTACTTTCACAGGTAGATGGCACTTTCCCACAGTATGTGTTACTCTCCTGCACTCTGGTGCATGCGGTCAAGTCAAACGGAAGTGTACCACTGTTACAAAATGGTGGACACCTGTTTTTATATTTTTTAAGGTTAAACCATAATTTACATTGAAAATAAGTTTCGTAAGCTGTTTTTTTTTTTTTTTACTGAAAAACAAAACGTGACTAAAGGTATAATTATTTTTGTAGTGAAATTTAACTTGTATTTTACCTTTTTTCATAGAGTTTGTCCACCATCTTGGTTAGGGATAGGGTGTTTAACCCCTAGGGTGCCAGGTACGAGCTGGTCTCATCCTCGCACACGGCTCCCGTGAGCTAGGGACGAGACCAGCACGTACTGCACCCAGCCCACAGGGGGAGCACTAGCCTCCCTCCCACACACCCCAGTCAGGGATGGTCAGCATTTCTCTTACTCTCGGGAAGAGGGGGCCGGCAGAGGCATGAAAGGAAAGGCCTTTCCTTTCATGTCTCTGCAAGCATTTTTTGCTGCCTGATCGCGATGCGATCAGGCAGAAGAAATGCCCACTAGACACCAGGCAATTTCTTTTTGATACCTACACATAAGGGGAGCAGCCCCTTCGGCAAGGGCCGCTCCCCAGGGGGCAACATTATTTTTAGGCCATTACTGCCCCCACTAGGGGCAGATAGGCCTAATATAATTAGGCCGATCTGCCCCGGGGGGGTAGAAAACCCCTAGACACCAGAGATCATTTTTTTTGTTTGCTTTTTTTTTTTTTTTTTATATGTGGGGTGCGACCACTTAGGCAAGGGTCGCTCCCCGGGAGGCCAAATTATTTTTAGGCCATTTCTGCCCCCCCCTAGACACCAGGGATTATTTTCTTTTTTTTCATATGTGGGGATCGACCCCTCAAACAAGGATCGCTCCCTGGGGGAGTCCCTAGGTGCCTCAGTTCAAATAAGGATACTTTGCCCACTGTACGGGGCAACTACACTCCACTCTGTGGACTCCAGCAGTCACTGGCTGATATTGCAGGTGTCATGAGGCAGATGCATGAACAACTGCAGTGCAAAAGCGGCACCAGTGAGGTTGCAACACAGCTGGGGGCTAGCAGAAACCAATTAGGCACCAGGGATGGGTGTGTGTGTATGTGTGTTTTGTTTGGGGGGGCAGCCCCTTGGATAAGGGTCGCTCCTCATAGGGGCATATTACTGTTGGCCATATCTGCCCCCTTGGGGGCAGATCGGCCTATTCTTGGAAGGCCCATCTGCCCCCAATGGGGGCAGAAAGCCCACCAGAGGCCTGGGAAGATTTTTTTTTTCAAAATAAGAGGTTGGGGATATGGCCATACCCCCACCCCAAATAAATGGGGCCAAAGTTGTTCTGCCCACCAGTGGGCAGATAGGGCAATTACCCCCGATTCACACCCCGGGGGCAGAAAGTCTACTAGATGCCAGGAAATTAAAGAAAAAACAAAAAAATAATGGGGTGCTGGCTACCAACTAGTATGGGTCTGGTTATGCCACCACCCCAACTGAAGGGGGTAACAGTCTTTCAGCTCTTCCCCGCACACTAAAACATCTTATTCTTATCCCACGGCAAGCAAGAGGACATTTGATTATTTTTGGTTTTGGTTTTACATTTGGGCCATGAGAGCTTGGCTTGGCTAACTCTCAAAATCGTCCCACTTGGAATGGTGAGGGCTGCACTTTGTGGACTTTGGGACGCTGCCATGTGGTAAAATCCACAAGACCTAGACACATCTGAATACTAAACATCTGGTTGATTCCAGGGTGGTGTGCTTCACATGCACCCCGCACCATTTTCTTACCCACAATGCCCTGCAAACCTCCAACTTTGCTGGAAATCACACATTTTTCCCACATTTTTGTGATGGAACCTTCCGGAATTTGCAGGAATCCACAAAATTCCTACTACCCAGCATTGTCTCATCTATACTGATAAAAATTCACCTGCACTTGTCAGCCTGAAAATGTTTTTTTCCAAACTGCCCTTTTGGACCAGCTTTGATTCCCCCTCAATTTCAACATGTTTTTGGCTCTTCCCTGTCACAGGCACTTGGCCCACCTACACAAGTGAGGTATCATTTTTACTGGGAGACTGAGGGGAACGTTGGGTGGTAGGAACTTTGTCCCAGTGCGGTGATCCCACAAGGAAATGTGGGAAAAATGAGATTTTTTTTGCTAAATTTGAGGTTTGCTGAGGATTCTGGGTAAGAAAACATTGGGGGTATCCACGCAAGTCACACCTCCCTAGACTCCCTCGGGTGTCTAGTTTTCAGAAATGTCTCGGTTTAGTAGGTTTCCCTAGATGGCTTCTGGGCCCAGGACCAAAAACTCAGGTGCCCCCTCACCCTGCAAAAACAGGTAGTTTTGTATTTGATAATTTTGATGTGTCCAGATAGTGTTTTTGGGGCATTTCCTGTCACTGGCGCTAGGCCTACCCACACAAGTGAAGTACCATTTATATCAGGAGACTTGGAGGAACGCTAGGTGGAAGGAAATTTGTGGCTCCTCTCAGATTCCAGAACTTTCTGTCACCGAAATGTGAGGAAAAAGTGTTTTTTTGGCAGAATTTTGAGGTTTGCAAAGGATTTGGGTAACAGAACCTGGTGAGAACCCCACAAGACACCCCATCTTGGATTCCCCTAGGTGTCCAGTTTTCAAAAATGTGCAGGTTTGGTAGGTTTCCCTAGGTGCCGGCTGAGCTAGAGGCCAAAATCTACAGCTTGGCACTTTGCAAAAAACAAGTCAGATTTCAATGTAAAAATGTGATGTGTCCATGTTGCGTTTCCTGTCACCAGCATTAGGCCTACCCACGCAAGTGAGGTATCATTTTTATTGGGAGACTTGGGGGAACACAGAATAGAAGAACAAGTGTTATTGCCCCTTGTCTTTCTCTACATTTTGTCCTTCCAAATATAAGACAGTATGTAAAAAATATGTCTATTTGAGAAATGCCCTGTAACTCACATGCTAGTATGGGCACCCCGGAATTCAGAGATGTGCAAATAACCCCTGCTTCTCAACACCTTATCTTGTGCCCATTTTGGAAATACAAAGGTTTTCTTGATACCTATTTTTCACTCTTTATATTTCAGCAAATGAATTGCTGTATACCCGGTATAGAATGAAAACCCATTGCAAGGTGCAGCTCATTTCTTGGCTCTGGGTACTTAGGGTTCTTGATGAACCTATAAGCCCAGTATCCCCACAACCAGAAGAGTCCAGCAGACGTAACAGTATATTGCTTTCAAAAATCTGACATCGCAGGAAAAAGTTACAGAGTAAAACGTGGAGAAAAATGTCAGTTTTTTTACCTCAATTTCAATATTTTTCTTTATTTCAGCTGTTATTTTCTGTAGGAAACCCTTGTAGGATCTACACAAATTACCCCTTGCTGAATGCACAGTTTTGTCTACTTTTCAGAAATGTTTAGCTCTCTCGGATCCAGTATTGGTTTCACACCCATTTCCATAACTAACTGGAAGGAGGCTGAAAGCGCAAAAAATAGTAAAAATGGGGTGTGTCCCAGTAAAATGCCAAAATTGTGTTGAAAAATTGGGTTTTCTGATTCAAGTCTGCCTGTACCTGAAAGCTGGGAAGATGGTGATTTTAGCACCGCAAACCCTTTGTTGATGCCTTTTTCAGCAAACAATTCACAAGCCGTCTTCTGCAGCCCTTTTTTCCCATTTTTTGAAAAAAACGAAATTTTCGCTGTATTTTGGCTCATTTCTTGGTCTCCTTCAGGGGAACCCACAAAGTCTGGATACCTCTAGAATCTCTAGGATGTTGGAAAAAAAGGACGCTCATTTGGCGTGGGAAGCTTATGTGGACAAAAAGTTATGAGGGCCTAAGCGCGAAATGCCCCAAACAGAGAAAAAAAGGCTTGGCACCTGAGGGTAAAAAGGCCAGGCAGCAAAGGGGTTAAGTTTGCGCTGTGTTGTCATGTGTTGCTTTGTTATATTTTTATTTTTAGAAACATATGTGAAGGGTTTGATGTTTTGCATTGTGTTGCATTGATATAGAATGACATTAGGAAAATGTGCGCAGTGTGTTGTTTTGCGCCATAGAAAGAAAGTACTGACATCTGAATACCGAGGGGTGCAATGAACTGCCTCAAGATGTCACATCCGGAGAAGTATTGGAGCGTAGCTATAAGTGCAGAAGAACTATTGTAACTGTTCCGGATCCAATTTGGCACCAAGAGATATTCATCAGGTGGGGAACTTGCATGTAGATGTATCCATCCAAAACTGTGATCTCTACTAGATGCTGGGGTTGCTGAAAAACAAGGCTGCCCATTTTTGATTCTATGCCATGCTTCTTTAGTTCACCGCCCTAAAACTCCTGTCTCTTTATCTCACTCTTGGAGGCTCTTTTCATCCCTGAGTCAAAGTGTGTTGATGAAAAGCTCTCCTAAAAAGGAGCGCATATGTCAGTCACCTGCACAAATTAGGCCCTGCCTGCATGGCAGCATAACTATTGTGATCCTTGGGATGTTACATGTAGTACTGTGGAAACGTGTAGAGAACAACCAGTTCTGGCAGTGATGGAGGTGGGGGATCAGTCAAGTCAGGAGCATGGAAGTCTGCAGGCCTTTGGTTGGAGGCCACACTTTTTGGTTTGTTAACATTTTCCATAAAAATGTAACAGTATTATTTTGTGACCCTCCTAAAATTAGTTCTGCCCAATGTATTTAAATTTAAAATTAATGCTTTACGTGCAATTCGAGCAAATGAGCAACCTCACAGCTGTGAAAAGTTTACACTTTTAGTTGATTCTGGAAAGAGGTGTTTTGTAGAAGATCTGTTCGGAAATCTTGAACTGGAACAGAGGTGTCTCTTTTTGAAGTTTTTTTGTCAATTCATATAAAGGATATTGGGAGAAGCTGTTGCTTCTTTTGCTGCTCTACATACAGTCAAAAAATCATACTTTGTTTTTCAACACTAGCTGTGTATACCAAATGGTCAGGACTGACAGATCTATTAATGATTAGAGATTTTGTGTTCTTTATGAAGAAAGATGGTAGGTACGCTGGACCACCAGGCCGGGGAAGGCCTGCGCCTGCTGTACACTAGCAAAGGGCACCCATCAAATATAAAGCGTGCCCTCCAGTAAACAGCATGCACTTTCCTTACTGTTGGATGCTGAGTTGGCGGCCATGTTGAAGTAGAATTTGTGGCATTCTTTTTTGCTTTCCAGCAAGAAGCCCCCAAAGCAGGTTGTTGACAGACCAGAAAGCAAAAAAAAAAAATTCCCTCAAAGGAAAGAACAATGACAGTTGTCCCATTCTAATTAGCCTGGGATTACTGCCACTTTGACCTGGCAGCCCAGCAGCGAATGGGCCGTCAGATCAAAGGTCAGATCAAAGGTTTGGGGTGGTGGCACCAGTTTAGGCGGAGGCGGCAGAAATCTAGAGGTTCCCCAACTCTAAAAGGCATAGGGGAAACACGGGTTTAGTGAGGCTGGAGCACTGCCAATTTATCACGGCACTCCCACTCGATAAAAAATGTTTGTATTGATGCTAACGTTGTAGGGCATGATGAGGAGAGTAAAACTCCCATTAGTTGATGCAGGAAGCAACACTGTAGAATATTATTCTGTACTGTTCTGCTACCAGGCGGGATTTTTGAAGGCCGTTATATTCTGTGATTGATCACACAAATTATAGAAAAGTAGTGGAGATTAGTAGTCAAATGATGTCCGGGCAGGCAAGAACACACCCCATTCTGCCATCGAGTAAGAATGAAGCCTGCAAGAATTCCGCACACATAGGTGGCAGGTGCAGCGTTTTATCCGCTCCTATACTCTGGTTCAACACCCTGCAATGGAATACTCCAAATTATCATTGTTAAAGAATTAATCAGAAATTGAAACAAAATATGAGAGCGCCACAGAAAAGAATTAAGGCCTGATTTAGATCTTGGCGGAGAGAATACTCTGTCACAAACGTGACTGATATCCCGGCCACCGCATTACAATCCACATAGGATATAATGGGATCATAATACGGCAGATGGGATATCCCTCATGTTTGTGACGGAGTATTCCCCTCCACTAACTTCTAAATCATTGAGGATTCAACAACTTCTACATATGCAACTTCCTCACAATATAGAATATTCGCCACCAAGAAAACATGTTTGTTAAATAAAACTGTCTACTGGAAGGTGGCAGTGTGACTAGAATATCTGCTAGGGATTTTCAGCACTAAGGCCCATATTTATACTTTTTCAGCGCCGCAATTGCGCCGCTTTCTGACGCAAAAGCGGCACAAACTTACAAAATACAATAGTATTTTGTAAGTTTGCACCGCTTTTGCGTAAAAAAAATGACGCAAATGCGGCGCTAAAGAAGTATAAATATGGGTCTAAATGTTTCAGAGGCTGAAAGGTCTATTCAGTCATGTGGCATGCTGGTCCTCTGGGGTGCGATTGCTGTTCTTCCAAGTTGCTTTATTGTTTCTTTCCTTGGAGGTGGATTACTAAGACACTAGCCTGGGAGAGTCATTAACATGGATTCTTCCTCTCGAAAGAGTACATAACGATGCCTCATGTACACCAGACTTCTTGGTTGTGGGGACCTCCACAAAACTGGAACAGTTTCCAAAAGCATTTCCAGCAGCATTCAAGTGATCTAGGATACTGTTTAGAGGAGGCAACCATTGCTCCCAGGCTTCACAACTCTTTTGCCTTCTCACTTGAAAGTACCCCAGCAGGTAGCAGCTAACCCGTCTAAGGTAAATCCAAATATCCCTAGGCATCTGATCAGGAAGAAAACATCAGCTTGGGACCATTTTGCAGAGCCGTCCCAAGCCTCCACTAGAAGAAGAGCCTGTTTCTGCAACATCGACTAAGTCTAGAAGATGTGTTTCCTTGAGATTCAGAGGCTATTGATGGCGAACCCCAGTAGGCTAAGCACTGTTCAGTCAATGAAGCCCGTGCTGAGGTGTTGAAAGCAGACATGCCACCCAAACTAGAGTCTAGGATGGAAAGCAGGAGCGTGTAGCGCAACCTGGCACCTCAACACAGCCTACAAGTGGAGGAACAGCTTACCAATCATGACTGACAAATCAGACCTTTGAGGAAACTATAGCGAGTGCCTCAGACTCAAAAGATCGCTGTCTGATTTTCAAAATCTGGAAGCCTTAATGAACTCTCAATTCTAGGGTGGCTTTTGCCACATTACAGTTGGGTCAGTAAGATTGGGGGGGTGAGATTCAGATTTTCCGACAGTCAGGCTGCCACATAATGTTTAAATACATTATATGACAAGCATGGTGCAGTGGAAAGAGACAGGAATGCGGATTGGTAGGGGTCCTAAGTGAGGGAAAACTCAAAATTTGGTAAATTACCAATACTTTGACGACTTTATAAACTGAGAGGGAAAGAGTGTGCGTGTGTTTTTGTCTGAATGTATGTAAAAATTTCAGGTGAAATCCGGCAGACATCTCACCATACTCGACTGAAAGAACATGTACCCATCTATTTATCAAAACATTCATTTATTTGGGTGGTGTAGAACCCCCCTCCCCCTAAGCTACACCCCTGCCTACAGTACAGACAAGAGATGTACTGGGAACACTGAGGGTGTTGCGCTGAGCCACTCAGCTGCTTTACCACGACCCGCGCAGGAGCGAAGAACGCCCTCACGCTCCCATTCAAGACAAGTCCCAGCACTCACTAGAATACTGGGTACTGGAGGGTGACCCGGAAGGGAAGGGGGAGTGGGAATAAAAAGAGAAGAACAGGCATCTTCGTCTTCTCTCAGGTCTTGAATCCTTTCAGGAAGTTGTCACAGTCTGGTGCTCTGAGCCTGCTTTACCTTGTGCCCTGACACTACAGTGTGAAAGCAAAAAATACACGTTAGCGCCTTGACAAATCCTTATGTGTACAGTTGCCACAATGACACAAATAGCGTGTTCTAGATATGACTCGCCAGGCGTGCACATTGATTGGTTATGGATAGAGGAAATTAGCCTGTGCACGTGTAGCTGTTTACTGTCACAACCTTAGACCTATGCCCATTCTTCTAGAAAGCCATTTGTTCTTGAAATCACTATAGTCTATTTTTCAATGGTTGTTTGGTTGAGTCACAACCTCAGTTCTAGATTTCGTATCAAGGGGTATTTATCAAGATTCCAGAAAATTCTAGGTTTAGTTCACTGACCCATGTTTGTAATTGCCTTTGGATCACAAGTTTGAATATTTTTTGTTTCCTCTTTGTATTTTGTAGGTATTCTAAGATGGCAGAAGGTGATGTCCAGCAGTCACTAAAGCCCATATTTATACTTTTTTAGCGCCGCATTTGTGCCAAAAAAAGATGGAAATGCCGCGCTAAAAACATATAAATATGGGCCTAAGAGTCCAAGAGAGTGTTGCCTTCAAGGATGCCTTCTTGCATGTAAGCACTGGCGCAGCAAGCGGGAGACTTCCTACACTTGCATCAATTGAAGCCAAGCACTGCCCTCGTGCCTGGGGCGTGGTATATGATATATATATTTTTTCACTGAACAAACAAAGGTTACAGGGATATTATAGTTAGGTTCTGAAGTTACTCGTACAAAACCAGAGAAATGCAGCAGTTATAGTTAGAGTCAAGTAACTATAACTCCCGCCTTAAGGTCACTATAACTCACACCCTCGCCATGCACAGTTTTCTTATCAATAATTTTGTTGCAAATGCTGCAATGATAATATCAAAGATGCCATAAAAGATGTCATCTATTATATAAGTGGAGTAATTAGCTGTGCATGGCGAAGGTGCGAGTTATAGTTACCTTAGGATGGGAGTTATAGTTACTTTAAATAACTAAAACTCCTGAATTTCTATGGTTATGTATGAGTAAATTCAGAACATAACTATAACGTCCCAGTAACCTTTGTTTTTTCAGTGAATTTCTATGTTTTTTTAACGCAAAGTAATTTAAATTATATCTTAATCCAACCACTGCCACTCATCGCCAATAAATTAATCCAACCACACGCTGTTCACAGCCTTTGGTCATACGCAAAGGGGGTTGGCCACTGATCTGTCAGTGGATCTGTGAGTGGGTGGGTGCATGAGTGGGTCTGAAAAGTGGGTGTGTGAGTCTATGAGTGGGTCTAAGTGGGTGCATGAGTGTCTGAGTGGGTGTGTGGGTGGGTGCATGAGTCTCTGAGTGCATGTTTGAGTAAATGCATTAGTGTAGGAATGAGTCTGTTTAGTTTTTCTATTTTTAGGCATATTCTCGTATATCCGAGAATATCATAGGTGGTGAAAACAAATCATTTTAAACTCATAATTTGACCCTCAAACACCCCATATCACATGTTGTGTTGATGGGTGAACGTGAGGAGTGTGTGGCGCTGCCTGTCAATTATCCACTTGTATTTAGTAGTCCTGATGGTGCACTTAAAAGAAGATCACCCTTAACTCCTTCCGCTCAGTAATCATGAGTCACTGATAACAATATTACTATATATAAGGCACACATCAAACGCAAGTCCATTTGGAGTCAGTTTTCATGTCTTTTATTCTTTGAATCTTGAGTTTCAGCCATAAGTTCCAATCGTCACTTGCCAATTGCCGCCAATTGCTGCCAACACGTGTTTCGTCAGGGGTGTACCCCATGACTTCATCAGGGCTGTAGATTCCTATTAGAGACTCTTCCTTCTGGTTTCCCTTAACCCCTTAAGCATCTGGTTTATGACATGAGATATCAAAGAAAACCTACTCGCGGCAAATGCCCAGACGCGTTAATTTGGAGCTAACATTCCCTTCTCTTTTTTTTTCTTTTTCTTTTTTCATTTTTTTTCTGAGTCTCGGCTGAAGCCGAGTCCCAAGATGGCTGCCAATAATTCCTAGTTAAAGTGTTGACAGCCAATCAGATATCTGCACAGGGATAGTTGGATCTGTAGAGGATTGCGCCCCAATATATATCTATTTTTTAAACTCTAATTTCCCCACAACTACTGAACAGATTTACACCTAATCACAAAAAGTGTGCTTTTGGGGCCAAGATCTAGCTTTCTGCTAAATTTGGTGTACTTCCATTCAGCGGTTCGGGCTGTAGTCATGTTCAAAATGTTGAAAAATCCCATTGACATAGGATGGGGAAAAGTGTTTTGCGGCCCCCCCCTTTTTTTTCTCGCCTCCTAAGTATTACTACCTAGCGGCGACTGTATATATTTATATATATATATATATTACATAGCTCACAAACCCTAGCAAGACTATGCAGGGTTTCCATTGGACAGCTACACTCGCTCTGGAAAGGCTAACGGGCAGGGGTGGTTCTGTGGGGGTTAAATGGTTCTTATGTTGATAGGGGAATTGGAGGCCCTTCTTTACCAAGTACAAAGCTGCCAAGTTTTCAGTTTTCTTATGTGTGACATTTTCATGTGTTAAGTGCGCATGCGTGTGGCTCTCTGAATGACACCAGAAAGCAATCACATCCATGTCATGAGATTACTTTCAGAAATTACTGTGTTTTGCTCAATGTAGACATATTCTTACAGTTGTAGCAAAACTACTGAAACCCTCATGCCAGGATACAAACCTAATTCTGGAAGCAATACCAGTCATAATACTAGCACTGTAGTTTGTATCCCTGTATCTTGGGCTACGCCAAAGAAGTAAAGCCACATGTTATGTACTACACTAATGCAGGCCCAGTCCCAGCAGATCTACCTTACTTGAGACATAATATCAATCAATCAATCAGTACATTTGTAGAGCGGGCTACTCACCCGCGAGGGTCTCAAGGCGCTGGGGGGCGGGGGAGCTGCTACTGCTCGAACAGCCAGGTCTTAAGGTGTCTCCTGAAGGTCAGCAGGTCCTTGGTCTGCCGTAAGTGGATGGGGAGGGTGTTCCAGGTCTTGGCGGCGAGGTAGGAGAATGATCTGCTGCCGGTTGTTGTCCTGTAGATGCGTGGGATGGTGGCGAGGTCAAGGTCCAAGCTGTCGGTTCGGGGTGTAGAAGGTGAGATGTTCATTGAGGTATGCTGGTCCTGCATTGTGGCGTGCTTTGTGGGCGTGGGTGAGGAGCTTGAAGGTGATCCTCTTGTTGACGGGGAGCCAGTGTAGGTCTCTCAGGTGGGCTGTGATGTGGCTGCGGCAGGGGATGTTGAGGATGAGGCGTGCAGAGGTGTTCTGTATGCGTTGCAGTCTTTTCTGGAGATTGGCCGTGGTTCCCGCGTAGAGAGTGTTGCCGCAGTCCAGTCTGCTGCTGACGAGGGCCTGGGTGACCGTCCTTCTGGTTTCGATGGGGATCCACCTGTAGATCTTGCGGAGCATGCAGAGGGTGTTGAAGCAGGAGGATGAGACGGCGTTGACTTGTTGGGTCATGGAGAGCGATGAGTCTAGGATGAAACCCAGGTTGCGTGCGTGGTTGGTGGGCGTCAGTGCGGCTCCCAGTGTGGTTGGCCACCAGGAGTCGTCCCAGGTGGAGGGGGTGGGGCCGAGGATGAGGACCTCTGTCTTTTCCGAGTTCAGTTTTAGGCAACTGTTCTCCATCCAGTTGGCGACGGCCTTCATTCCTTCGTGGAGGTTGGTTTTGGCGGTGGCAGGGTCCTTGGTGAGGGAGAGGATCAGCTGGGTGTCGTCGGCATATGAGACGATGTTGAGGTTGTGAGATCGGACTATGTTGGCAAGCGGTGCCATGTAGATGTTGAAGAGGGTCGGGCTGAGGGAAGATCCTTGGGGTACGCCGCAGATGGTCTTGGTGGCTTCAGATCGGAAAGGAGGGAGGCGGACTCTCTGGGTTCTGCCGGTGAGGAAGGAGGTGATCCAGTCCAGGGCTTTGTCGCGGATCCCTGCATCGTGGAGGCATGTGCGTAGGTTTTGGTGGCAGACGGTGACAAAGGCAGCCAAGAGGTCAGGAGGATGAGGGCTGCGGTTTCGCCTTTGTCCAGCAGGGTCCTGATGTCATTGGTGGCGGCGATAAGGGCAGTCTCGGTGCTGTGGTTGCTGCGAAAACTAGATTGGGACGGGTCCAGAGTGTTGTTTACCTCAAGGAGGTGGGTCAGTTGCCTGTTGACGAACTTCTTGATGACCTTTGCCGGGAACGGGAGCAGGGAGATGGGCCAGTAGCTTTTGAGGTCCTTTGGGTCCGCCTTGGGTTTCTTGAGTAAAGTGTTGATCTCGGCATGCTTCCAGCTTTCCAGGAAGGTGGCGGTCTCGAAGGAGCTGTTGATGATCATCCGGAGTTGGGGGGCGTTGATGGAGCTCGCTTTGTTGAAGATGTGGTGCAGGCTGGGGTTGGATTGTGAGCCGAAGTGAATGGTGTTCATGACTTTGGTGGTGTCATCGTCGCTGATGTGGGTCTAGGAGAGCAGGAGGTTGATGTGGCTGGGGGGCGGTGAGTCTGAGGTGTTGGCGACTGCCGGTGGGGTCTTGGTGTTGAAGCTGTTGTGGATGTCTGTGATCTTGCAGTGAAAGAAGGTGGCAAGGGAGTCGCAGTGGTCTTGCGAAGGTGGGATGTCGTTGGTGCTGGAGCTGGAGAGTTCCTTCACAATGTTGAAGAGCTCTTTGCTATTGTGCACGTTGTTTGTCGATGCGTTCCTTGAAGGAGGATCTCTTGGCAGTCCGGATGGAGCTGGTGGTGCTTGCGGATGGCGTTCTTGAGGACCATGAGGGTGGGCGGTGTCTGTTCTTGGCGCCACTTCTTCTGAAGTTTTCGGCAAGTCTGTTTGGAGGTCCGGAGGTCGGTGGTGAACCAGGTGGCCTTTTTGACGGTGCGGTTGTAGGAGGGTTTCTTGATCGGGGCGAGAGCGTTGGCACAGTCATCGATCCATTGGCTGAGGTTGCGGGCAGCTGTGTCGGTGTCGGTGGTGTCGGCTTGTGGGGCTCGGGTGAGGACAGAGATCAGCTGGTTGTTGGTGACCTTGTCCCAGCTGCGGCGAGGAATCGGTTGCGGGTGGTGGTGGGTTTCTCGAAGGTGAGTTGGATGCAACGGTGGTCGGTCCAGTGGAGTTCGGTGGTGTGACTGAAGGTGACGTGGCTGTTGGTGGAGAAGATAGGGTCGAGCGTGTGTCCGGCAGAGTGGGTGGGTGACGTGACAAGCTGTTTGAGTCCGAGGTTGGCGAGGTTGGCGAGCAGGGCGGTGGAGTTGCTGTCATTGATGTTCTCTAGGTGGAAGTTCAGGTCTCCGAGGAGGATGTAGTCTGTAGAGGCAAGGGCTTGAGTGCTGACGACGTCAGCGATAGAGTCACTGAACTGTGGTCGAGGTCTGGGGGGATCTGTAGATGAGGGTACCTCTGAGGGAAAGGCTAACGGGCGGGGTGGCTCTGTGGGGGTTAAATGGTTCTTATGTTGATAGGGGAATTGGAGGCCCTTCTTTACCAAGTACAAAGCTGCCAAGTTTTCAGTTTTTTTATGTGTGACATTTTCATGTGTTAAGTGCGCATGTGTGTGGCTCTCTGAATGACACCAGAAAGCAATCACATCCATGTCATGAGATTAGTTTCAGAAATTACTGTGTTTTGCTCAATGTAGACACATTTTTACAGTTGTAGCAAAACTACTGAAACCCTCATGCCAGGATTCAAACCTAATTCTGGAAGCAATACCAGTCATAATACCAGCACTGTAGTGTGTATCCCTGTATCTTGGGCTACACCAAAGAAGTAAAGCCACACATTATGTATTACACTAATGCAGGCCCAGTCCCAGTCCGCAGATCTACCTTACATGAGACATAATATGGTTCACTTTGTTCTTTACTTTACCCTAACATTTGAAACTTAAATCCAGCATGAGTAAGAATGTTCACTGGTGTGTAGGGGTGTCACAGCTGCCAAGCGTGGCCTAAAATAAGTAATCAGTTGTAGGAAAGTACCCTCTTGCTTGGCATAGTTACGCCCATTTTCTGCCTGTTGTCAGTGTCTTTGACTGTGTTCACTGGGATCCTGCTAACCAGGACCCCAGTGATTATGCTCTCTCCCTTCAAACATGGTTACTTGAACCATTTTCACCCCACATTTGGCATACTGGTGCCCTTATGTAAGTCCCTAGTACATCGTACCCAGGTACCCAGGGCATTGGGGTACCAGGGGATCCCCATGGGCTGCAGCATGTATTCTGCCACCAATGGGGAGCCCATGCAAACTGTTCTGCTGGCCTGCCATTGCAGCCTGTGTGAAAGGGTACATGCACCCATTTTTATTACAGGTCACTGTAAGTCACCCCTATGGCAGGCCCTCCTAGCCCAGAGGGCAGGGTGCTAGTACCTGTGTGTGAGGGCACCCATGCACTAGCAGAGGTGCCCCCACAAACTCCAGTTCCATTTTTATGGACTTCATGAGTGCAGGAACGCCATTTTATGCGTGTACTGGACATAGGTCACTACCTATGTCCAGCTACATAATTGTAACTCCGAAACTATTAATGTTTGGTATCAAACATGTTGGAATCATACCCCAATACTGTTGCCAATATTGGGTGTATGATTCCATGCACTCTGGGGGCTCCTTAGAGGACCCCCAGCATTGCTCCCACCAGTCTTCTGGGGTTTTCCGGATAGCCCAAGCTGCTGCCATCCCTCAGACAAGTTTCTGCCCTTCTGCTGCTTGAACAACTCAAGCCTGGGAAGGCAGAACAAAGGATTTCCTTTGGGAGAGGAGGGTAACACCCTCTCCCTTTGGAAATAGGTATTACATGGCTTGGAAAGGGTAGCCTCCCCAAGCCACTGGTATGCTTTGAAGGGCACATTTGGTGCTCTCCATGCATAAACCAGTCTACACCGGTTGAAGGACCCCCAGTCCCTCATCTGCCACAAAGTGTAACAATGGAAAGGGAAGTGACCACTCCCTTGTCCATCACCACCCCAGAGGTGGTGCCCAGAGCTCCTCCAGAGGATCCCTGGGTTCTGCCATCTTGACTCCAAGGTTGGCAGGGATCTCTGGGAGCATCTGAGTGGCCAGGCCAGGCAAGTGACATCAGTGTCCCCTCCTGATATGTGCTCACCTGGCTAGGTGACCAACCCCCCTTTCAGGGCTATTTAGGGTCTCTCTTTTGGGTGGGTCCTCAGATTTGGCTTACAAGATTCCAGCAGGACTCCTCCGCAACCTCTACTTCGACTTCTAGCTACTGGAACCATGACTGGACCCTCCAGGAACCGATAATCTGCATCCACGGCAAAGACTCTGCTTGCAGCATTGTTTCCAAGGCTCCTTCCAGCTTCCACAACATTTCCCCCAGCTGTGCATCCTCTGAGGGCAGCAAGTCTTCAGTCTGCATGAGAAAGGAGGAGGAATCTCCCTTGGAGTGAAGGAGTCACTCCCCTGCATCCACAGCTACCAACTCAACGGCGACCAGCTGTGTGGATCTCCTCTCATCCTGAGCTGCATGGATTTTGCATCACGGGTGGTGGTCCGGAGTAGTCCTCTTGGTCCTCTCTGCAAGCTGTCCATCTTTGGTGGAAGTAAGCCCTTGCCTTCCAATGCAGGACAGTACCTTGTGCACAGTGTCTCTTGCAGCTGCCAAGGCTTGTTTGCATCTCCTCCAAGGGATCTTCAGGCTCTGTGTAGCACCAGCCCCCAGCACTCCTTCCTACGACGCACAGCCATCTGCGTGATTTTCCTGCGGCGTGGGACCCTTCTCCAGTAGTGCTACCTGGGCTCCTCTGCGACTCCTGGTTCCTCATCCAGTTGGTCTCCTTTGGGGGCTGCCTCCTCTTCTTTGGGCTCTCTGCCTTGCTGAGGGTCCCCCTAGGACTCCCCCCGTGGGTTGAGTCCTCTTGGACCTTGCTGGTCCCTTGCAGCTCTACTTTAGCTTCACCGCGACTTCTGCCTTTGCCAAGGCTTGTTGCTGGCTTTTTCTTGCCAACTGCAACCATCCATCCAGCGTGGGACATCGACTGCATCCTCCAGGAACTCTTCACCTGCTCAAGGGCTGCATTCCTGACCGTCTTTGTCCTCGCGTCAATTAACTCCTGCATTCACAGCTAGGTGGGTAGTAGCTCCTACTCCTCCTGCACTCTTCTGTGACTTCTGGACTTGGTCCCCTTCTTCCACAGGTCTTCCTCTTCGGAATCCCCCGCTGGTTTCTTGCAGTCTTGTCTGGGTGTTGCATTTTCTTATTTTTCTTACTTTTGGGTGGTTTGGGGAAAATCCAGTAATTTCCTCCTTTCCTCCTGGTCGCTAGGGGGCAATGTGGAACTTACCTTTGGGGTTTCCTAGTACCCCCAGCTCCCCTCTGCACATTCCACTTACCTAGGTGGGGTTCGCATTCCACTTTTTTAGTATATGGTTTGGGCTCTCCCTACGGTCATTATTGTCTATCTGCATTTGCACTGTTTTCAATCACTTTTTCTGCCTATTTCTGATAAGTAGTGTTCCTATTTAGTGTGTTTACTTACCTCCTATTGGAGGATTGCCTATTTTGTACAGAGTTTCTGTAATAAAGACCCTTTATTTTTGTAACACTGAGTGTTTTCTTTCATGTGTGTAAGTGCTGTGTGACTACAGTGGTATTGCATGAGCTTTGCATGTCTCCTAGATAAGCCTTGGGTGCTCATCCACAGCTACCTCCAGAGAGCCTTGGTTCTAGACACTGCCTAAATTACACTAACAGGGGATACCTGGACCTGGTATAAGGTGTAAGTACCTCAGGTACCAACCACACACCAGGCCAGCTTCCTACATCAGTTGAGAAATGGGACATTGATTAATATATGCAAAGAGTGCAATCTATGCCAACAAAATGTTACCTGTTTGAGAATCCTAAAGTGGAATTCAGTGATTAGAATCTACCCACTTCTGTTGCTGTAGACACTGGCACCCCAAACAGATGAGGTGCTCTATAAAAAGATGGAGTTGAAATCGGGCACTTAATATTCCCAAGGGCAATGTGTGGGCAGAGCCCACAAACAAATGCAAATGTATTGTAGTTCTCTTTTCGTCAGACTGCTCACACTCTCCTCCAGAGGAAGTAGCCCCCTGTCTGCTGTCTATATGTACCTGGGCTGCAGAGGATCTCTCCATCTTGGCCTTCAAACTTCTAGAAATTTCAGTCTGTCATTCTCTGTCCCTCCAAATGAAGGTGCAGTAGGAGTCCCAATGTAGTAACAAGACTGCTGCATTTTAGGTGGCAGAACCACTGAGCGTGGGGGACTGAGTATGATACCACACCATGTGACAGCTGTTGGCCTAACCTATGCGGCTAGCTAGCAACAACTCACCAGTACCAGAGGTAGAAGTGATTTGTAGCAGCCTATCGCATGAAACTCAGACTCTTCAGGGAAGTCATGGTAGAACATATCATACCCCTTTCTCTCAGATATACAAGTCTCATACATGCAAAGACAAATAGAAGCAGAATCTTCAAATAGGTTTTATTGAAGCAAATGTGTTCTATTTAAGAAGGCATGAATTGCGATTATGAGGATAATGAAATACAACATTAGTACAGCAGTGACCAGGAAAGTGAAACACAGGAAGAGTCCCACCATATCGTCACCACAGCGTATCTAATAGCAGTGATAGCCCTAATCTGCCCTTCTAGTCCCGGGAAGTAAAACCAATCCCCATCACTGTGCTAGAGGTAACAAAGAGGTCTGTTAGTCTGCTGGGAGTCCTATGTAGACAAAGAGGAAACGTGGAGTTTCAACAGAAACTCTGACGACGTGCAGCATGAGAAGGCAGGCTGGATGGAATGTCCCCTCTAAGTTGGTGGGGGCAGCATGTTCTTTTATAATAAAACATCTTGTTGTTCTGACAAGTGTCCTGACATGATAATGCATCTTTTCTGCGTAAGGTAGTCATTGCACTCTCTGGACCGTCAATACCCGGTAAACTATAATGTGCAGCCTTGGAGTGAGCACAGGATGAAGGTCATTTGTATCAAAATCCCATTTTGCATTCTCTAGAAAGCTAATTTTAAGAAATCACTATTTAGGGAATGCAAAATAGTAAGTACAGAATCACAATTGCTATTAAGGAATCGCTATTTGGGATTGCGACTCCATTTGTTTCTATAGGAAGGCCCATAGGTGTGAATGGTTTGCATTACTTAAATTGTAATTTCGTATTAGGAAAGTGCAAAATTGGGAAATGCAAAACCAAGGGTTACGAGGGCCTAAGTCCCCCTTTGATGCACCCAGAAAATAATTTGTGCACGTATAAAGTGCACACATGCCACGTTAAAAAATGCATTTTAATGCATTTTTTAAAATTTCACATGGTTACCACCAACAAGGAGTTGGTGGTAATAGCATTTCCTAAATGCCCACTTTGCATTTAGGAAATGCTTGTTACATGGGCTTAGGGAACCGCTAATTGCGATTCCCTATTTGGGGTCACAATTTTAGGGACTCACAAAATGCTAATGCCTTTTATACATTTAGAAAGGC
Source organism: Pleurodeles waltl (assembly GCF_031143425.1). Lineage (NCBI taxonomy): Eukaryota > Metazoa > Chordata > Amphibia > Caudata > Salamandridae > Pleurodeles > Pleurodeles waltl. The sequence goes on from NC_090441.1 coordinate 11,320,413, forward strand.
ACTTTTGCATTTGCCAAGGGTGGTGGAATTTAGCGAATGCAAAAAATGTTTGATACACGTGGCCCGAAATGTCGTGCAGAGAAATGAATAACAAATTCTGCATGGAAGGGCAAATGATAAAAATAATAAAACATCACCACTAAAAATTAAGCCATGCTAAAATAATAAGGGAAATAAAATGATAAGTGACTAGGTGAGAGGGGGCAGGCCTCATACCCAAGCTAAAATAAATGTACCTACAAATAGGGTAAAATAACTTTCCCACAAAGGTTGGATTCTCAGGGTGGGTCTGACTATTGTCCTCCCAGTCCCCTTACCTACGGTGAAGAGCAGTGGTGCAGCAAGCGTGTCGTAGTCCCCAATGCAAACAAGGTAGTGGAAAAAGGATGTAATTCCGGAAAAGGAGCTCAGCATTTAAGAGCATATTTATACTCTGCTGGCGCCAGATTTGCGTCATTTTTTTTTAACGCAAATGTGGCGCAAACTTAACACAATATTTATACTTTGATGCCCGACCCCGCAAATGTCAAAATTCCACTGTGTGCGTCATTTTCTGGATGCGTGAAACCACCTTGCGTTAATGACATGCAAGGTAGGCGTTCCCGTCCAAAAAATGACTTCAACACCCATGCGCCATATTTATCCAACCGTGCAAAAATTCCACACGGCTGGGAGGCGGAGTCAGAAAATGACGCGCAGCTCGATTTGCATCAAAAATCAATGCCTGGGTCAGGGCAGGCGTTAAAATGGGGCAAACACACCAGTACTTAAGGAAAACACACAGAAGCAACATCAGAGCTCAAAAAGGAAGACATGGAGGTGCTATTCATCCAGCATGCACGAAGACGCAGAGCACAGGAGCAACAGCAGCAGCTTCCACCACACCAACAGGGACCCCAAACGCAATGCAGAAGGCAGGAGAGGATATTCCGGACCAGGACAACCCTTCAGGGCCTTAGGGAACATGACATCATCCAGTGCAACATTGAGCCACAGTTGGCACCCAGCCTGCAGACACCCCACATCATTCCACCAGAGACCAAGCTGCTAGCTGTCCTCCCAATGTTGGCAAGTGTTTCTTTTCAAACCACTGGTGCCCTGGTTGCCAGGATCTCACAGCCCTCATTCTCTGCCTTCCTACCCAAGGTACTGGATGCCATCATCTCCCTCACACCCCACCACATCAGCTTCTCCAACACACAGCAGAAGCAGCAGGAGACCAAACAGGGATTCTACCAAATCAACAGCTTACCACACGTGCTTGGTGCCATTGACTGCACACATGTACGGATTGTGCCACCTGCTGCAACTGAGCATCTATACCGCAACAGGAAGCACACACACTCCATCAACGTGCAGGCCATTGTGGATCACCGGGGATTGTTCATCAACATCGTGGCAAAGTATCCTGGGATTGTACATGATTCATTCACCTTCCGCCACTGCACCATCAATCAACACTTCCAAGATGGACGATATGGCAATGGCCTACTTGTTGGTAAGTACAGAAACCCAGTTATATACACACTGCACAGCAACCCTGTAGGACACACAACACATACACCACTACATTGACACGTGGCCAGGAAGACACTGAGGTTGTGATACTGCTAGTCATGTTTCATATCCTGACCCAATGGGATACACACCTATGGACAAATGACAGATGCAAATAACAACAGATGCCACTCCAGAGCCACAAGGGACCAATTTAAAACCACACAGTGACAATGACATGGCGTAACTGGCAGTACAACGTGGAAGATGAATCTTTCAATATCACATCAATAACACTCCATCACACACCCTTCCAAGCAATGCGTACTGTGTAAGGGGTGTGTAATGTGTTGCTGCAGGTCAAACACCATGAGACACATAGCATGATGATGATGACTCGAATGAAGGTGACATGGAATCATTGAGGCAGTACCAACATCTCACATCACTCCTGGGGTGACATTGCCCGCTAGCAATAAGCAAGTGGACTATGCTAAGAACACACATTGATGTGACATATATGGCAAAGTGCACATTGCTACACACACACAGATTGAGACAATTACACATATACACAACAGATGTACAGGCATAGGGACCTTCTGACAATTAAACCTTCACCCCCACAACCAAGTTAGCCAGCTTACCTGGAGCAGGTTCATTAGTGTAGGTACACACTTGCACATGAGTCAACTCAGTAAGGGCACAAAAATAGGTTTGCATAGAACTTGTCACACATGGGTTATTGTTGTATTGGCAACTGTCAACACTTCAGTGCTGCCAACTTATGGAGATGTGTTGTACATTGTCCCCTAGCCAAATCAAAGGTCCTCACTGTTGTTTTTCACGTGCTATTACATATGTTGAATTGGATGGGATCTTCAGGCCACATAGTGCAACCGTGTTACCACCACTGTGAAATCGATTCTGTGTGTGGAAGTATCATGTCACCCCAGTGAAGACACATGGACACTTCTTTCACATGACATAATGCATGGGAGTACACAATGTACTGCAAGTGAACCAAAATACCGCTGATATCCGGTCAATCAGCCAAACACCAGTTTAGATAATTAACCAACCCAATGCTGATAGTACATCCTAGAAGCCTAGGATTCCACACAATAACACAAACACAGATGAGGCACAGACAACACAAGATAAAAACCGCCATGCAAAGTGATAATCATGGTGCAAGTTACATCCAAATTTTTTCACTCATTTTCTCTTTCAGCTGATCAGGGGTATCGGATCCAGCCATGGATCATGACCCCATTTGCCAACCCAAGCACAGCATCAGAACTTGCCTATAATGAGGCACATCGGAGGACACGCACCATAGTAGAGAGGACTTTTGGCATCCTGAAGTCACGATTCAGGTGCCTCGACATCACCGGAGGCAGCCTCTTATATTCACCTGAAATAGTCTGCAAGATCATTTTGACCTGTACCATCCTGCACAACATATGTGTAAGGAGGAACATTCCCCTCTATGAACCAGAGCCACAAATGCCTGAAGAGGAGGAAGAGGAGGATGGTGTCCATCAACATGAGGGGGACCATCCAAACACTGCAGCAGGATTGCGTCGGAGACAACACATTGTACAAAACCTCTTTTAACTCTAGTCACCATCACCACTGGCTTACCATATGTCATTAAACACCTCACTTCATCACTCAAACATGACTGGGTAATTATTTATGCATCACATGATCCCTAGGAATCATAATCAGAGTTTAGCCTCATGAAGCATTGTAGATATACAGATTAGGATACTGAAAAGGCCACATCACATTTGATGGGTATGAATGTGCACCCAACTCCACACACAGTGTCAATGACATATATCCTGTCCATTTCACATTTGAAGGGCAATATCAGAGTAGCACAGCTACAGCACACATCCATGTTGGCAACATGGTTCATTGCAGCATATGGCACACAACTAAGACACCATCAATCATAAGTTAAAAAACTGCTTCCTACATGAGGCAGTGGATGTGCCATTTCATTGGTAACAGGAATGTATGACCAGACCCTTGACAGCAGTAAGTGTGACATCAACTATCTCTGCAAGGAGCATGTGTGACAAGAAGTCCATGTAAGCTTCAAATGGATAGCACGAGTGCCCCAGGTATGCAAGCATTGCTCACAAGACCTGCCCTGCGCATGCCATTCCAGGTTATAAGTCCTGCCACAGGCATGTTTTCAGTCTCTCCCCACCCTTCTCTAGGGGCCCTGTAACTGGACTATTTGTACCTTGATAATCCTTCATCTACACACACCCAGGCTCACATTCTGACTCCAGTGTGCTTCCCTCTTTAGTATGGCATGCCATAGTCATAGTTCATCTGTCTGCATGGACTTCAGGTCCGATAATGCACTACCTGGTAGTCGGTAGGAACTGTAATGACCTGTCCATTGCTTCCCATGTGAAAGGTACTGTTGGCCCTTTGAACTTGATTCTCACCTACAGGACTTGTGAGAGACTGAAGCTGCACACACCTGTGAGCACGTCCATGCAGACCAGCCATTTGAACCTGCACTGCCATTGCTGCTTCCTGGAACGGCTTAGAGGCTGCCATTTTATGTATATCCTTGTTGTGCATTGCCGTATAAATTGCTTGTGTAACACAGGCCTTGGGTTTTTGTGTAACGTTGCAGCCCACAGCACAAATCTTTTTTTTATTTTCCACAGTGTTGTTCCAGCTTTTCCCATTCAGAGTCTGCTCTCTGTGCATTTGCCTTGTTCATGTTAGTTACTGACAGAGCCTGCATCCTGTTAGCCTGATTGGTTCCTGTCTTTGTGTTACCATAGAGGTTCCCTGTGGCTACATTTGTCTCATAGTTGCTTTCCATGCCCTCTCTTTCCTCCTGATGTATTGTGTCTGGTAGGTCTACGATGAATCCTCAAATAGATTGTATAGTGTAATCAGTTTACCAGACTCATGGTCTGGGACATGTATTCAAATAGCCTAATCCCGGCCCTTTCCCTTGTCTGGGTTTCATGTATGCATGAGTGACAAACAGTGACAGTGTACTATGGCTGTATGCATGGATTGGGTATGGTGCCTCCAGCACAACAAACGTTTGCTAATGTGCATGAAAGGACAAAACATGTTTGTGCCCTGACGGTCCACACACAGATTCACATTGGCTGCAACCCAATGATGGTGCTTGCGTGGTGACTAGCTGTGAGATTAATCAGCACAGAGGCACTGATGTTCCCTGTTGCAGTGGGAATTTTAGAGGCCACCCTGTGTACAAATGTTGTGATGAAACCTGCCGGTTTCTAATTACTGATCCATGAAGTTTATGAGCACACCAAGGTTTCCTTGCTGTCAGCCTCATAAAACTTCTGCAGTGCCATAGCTGGACTATACCCATGTGTGCTGTCAATTCCTCTTTGGCTTTCGGTCAATTCTGCTTTGAAGAATACTCTGTTAATGCAGGGAATGGCTTCACAGACGCATGACTAGACCTGCACGTAACTGTGACAACATGGAGGCCAATAATGACACAGGGTACACATGGCCACACACTTGAACTGCACACCTTTGTGCAATTAACCACAGGAAATATGTGAACACATGCAGCTTGGTCTGCTGGTCCTCCACTGCCACAGGAGAAACGTAGGTCATTTATATGACTCAAACTGTGGAGTGACATTACATTTGTGGATTGGTTTTGGGACTCTGTGTCACAAACACTGTACCTACATAGCATTTTCAAATGCCTGATTCATGGGTAGTATACAAAACAGTGACCAGGAAGTGGTATCCAGCATTCCAGTACATGTGATGGCTTACTCTTGTAACATTGCCATTATCAACCGTCCTCTATCTATCCTGTGCATAGTTTGTCATGGGAGATGTTTTGTTCCAAAAGTCAGGGAAGTTCACACAGCATTAGATGCTACGTGTATGACAAACACATATCCTGACTCATTTCCACACTGAATAGCATCTTGGTTATCCACATTTACAACACATGCATACAAGCACATTAATGAAAGCACATCTTATGACGTTTACACAGAGGCCCAACAACTATTGAAATAGCCAATTCACAGACATAAACACACAGGCCATGAGTGAATGTATTAAGTTGCGTAGCCTTGCTATCCTCTATTGACGCACCACCTGCTCAAACTAGGTAATACCAATTTTTATTCAAAATGTTTGGGTAGCTGTTGCGTCAGTTAAGAGTGGTCATCCAGTACAACAACATGAGTATTATGGTCTCCAGTAGTGTGGTCTGCCACATGTGCCCAAACACTGGAACACACAATGCAGGTGCAGACAGCCTATCTCTGTACAGTTACAGCTTTCATGTATGTTAAAAATGAGAGAAACGACACAAACACAGTTAAAGACAGATATTTTGACACAAACGCATCAAAAAAGACACATATGCATCAAAATTTGCTGCATATGCGTTTAAAAAATGACATTCACAGCCATTATACATCCATTAGGCCCGAGCGGTAATTCGTAAACTGTACCCCATGAAATTGGTTATCAATGAAAAATATATGGAACTATGAATGCGGGGGAATTTTGAAGCATTTGTGTTAAAAAAAAAGTTACACACAGCCCGTAAGCGTCATAAATTTTTCACACTTCATAATAAAAACACACCGCATTTGAGACAGGAAGTGAGGTAATAGGATATCCTGTTTACAGAAATGGTACAGTGGGTGTACTTTTACTTTGCAGTCTGTGATTTTTCTAGACTGTGTGGCTGTGCTGAGAGTTTTGTCTGTCCAAATTGTGCTTTTGTCTCCTGTGTGCCATCCTATTTGTCATCTGTTGTTTTAGTAATTGTCTCAGTTGTTCAGTGTAAGTGTGTTTTTGTCATATTTGGTGTCTAATTTTGTCTTTGTACTGTTGGGAGTGTGTAGTGGGTATTGTCAGTTTGGGGATTGTTGGGCTGTTTGTGGGTTACTTAACTTTCATTTTCCTCCCTCCTTTCCCTGTATTTTCCTCTGTACCCTTTCCTATAACTATTATTTTGGTCATGTTGGGTAGGCCACGTCTGGGGAGAATGGGTGAGGAGGAGCTGGGGGCATTCATTTGGCTGGTGTGCCACTTCCTCCCTCTGATGATTGAGGCTAGTAGCAGGGTGATACAGGGGTATCACACAGAGGCAAGGAGGCCCAGGTGGTCCAAGGTGCTGTACCATCTGAGGAGAATTTTCAACACACCGCGCAACAACCACCAACTCAAGCATCGCTGGGCTGATCTTGTTGCCAGAGAGCAAGACCTGCTGGACCACTTGGGTGTGGTGATTGGTGGCCCTGTTGGTGAGTACAATTCAGAGTAATGTGCACATTTAAATGCTCTGTAATGACAGTAGCAGATTTGTTGATATGCTGCATGCAATGTTTTTGGACACGTGGAATGCAAGTTAAATATACAGTGTCCCTGATTTATACAATATTTGCTACACATTACCGTCATTTGTTGACGCAACAGCTGCACAAACTTACAAAACACAACTTGATCTTGTAAATTAGTGCTGCTTTGACGTGAATAGATGATGGTAATGCGGCTCAAACATATGTTTCATTCATGGTCTGTGAGTGTACCAGGAAAGAGATGTATTTCACAAGCTAAAGCAAGGAATTAATGTGGTCGCCAATTATTTGGAATACGTGTCTGAACTGTATTCCTGGTCATACGTACAAACTTCGTTCTAACCTCAGGTAATATCTTTGGCTGGTACTTTGACTTGGTTTGTGCCGCAATTAAATTAGAAATGGATGCCAAAGTAATGCACGCGGGTTCATATCTAAATGTTTGTTGCTACTTTCCATAGCTGCAGCGTAAAAGATGAAGCAAATGCTACAAAATGAGGAATAACAAATATATATGGCCCTCTGTTCATTGTTCCTGTGTGTTTTAATTTGCCTTGGGCACAACAGCTGGAACAGAGCTGATGCATTTGCCATCTGTATCACTTTATAGCCATGCAATTCTCATAAGTTATTGGGTCATCATGGGATACCTGAAGTTGGTGATTGCATGGTCACAATTTATTACTTGCATGATGTTGTGCAAGGGACCCCTGACGATTCCATCATACATATAAAGTGCCCAAATACTTTGCTACTTTACGTTTGGTACACCTCTGCTGATCTAGTGCAGCATATGTACAATAGCTAACTTCCCAGTATGAAGGCTATCACAGACATAGGTGTATACTACGATCAGAATACCAGCATTCCTGTGACTGCTGCCATTCTCATGGTGCATACAAATTGAAACCTACATCATCAAGATTGCCACAGTAGGAGATTTGCTATACATTGTTTCAATTATGGGACAGTGTCAGTTTGTTATATACCCGCAGATCACCCAACTTGGCTAATGTAAGATGATGAATGTGGCTAACTGAGAATTCCAATACCCGATATGGGTACACAGGGCAATGGGTGACACATTTCAGGTGTAATGAATACACCTGTGCCCATGCATTCTGTCACGGATTATCAAATTAGACACTGACAGCATATACTTCTTTGTTGTATTAACTTAGATAAATGGCCGATCCATGTTTAGCGTCAGATTGTCATCAAGTAACACACAGGATCCCTGCCATTATGGTGTCATAGGGGGGCATATCTGGCTCACGGTACACTGTCAATGTAGCATATGTAACCTACAGCCAACAAAGGCCCACATGTAATGGACCATAGAAAGCATAACAGTTAATGAGCTAAACTCAAGCCACATGAGCATCACACAGTAACTGATTGTCCCTTGATGCACAAGCCACACTACCTGAGTGACTGGTATTGCAGTGCACCAGTAACGTGGCTTTGCCTGTCTCTCATTACAACAAATGAATAAATGGAGTACCCTCTATAAATGAATCTGCAACCAATTGAGTAATCATGTTTGTCACCTCATGAATGTTAGGGTCATTGAATGTGTGCATATGTGTTTGTATCACTCACTGGAGTGACAGGTTCAATACATGTTTGCAGTGGTATGTCTGTTGGAGTGTCATCATGCCTGAGGGGCTGGACTATCAGATATAATGTCACACACAGTAATTTTTTCTTCAAAGTGTTGTATAGCGCACAGATATTGAGCACATTTCACCCTTCCATGCTTTACAGGTGGACCTGCCCCCTACACAACTGGATAAGTGGCTCAATTTGCAGACCCAGACATATCCAGTAAGGGTTGATATTTCAGTACTGTGTTGTGTTTGCAGCTGTTGTGTGATTGACTCCTGTGTGTGTTGGACACATAGCAAGGTATGATGTGCTGACACATGATCTGATATGTGACTCAACTGGAGTTTGACTTTTTTTTCCATATTTGAGTTGGACAATCAGTGGCGTAGAGTCATCATTTGGGATTGTAGTGCAGCGCTGTAGGCATGGCCATGTGAATAGGTTGACATTTGTAATTACATTTCTTGTAATGAAACATTTGGAGGTAACCATGTTCATGATTTAGTCAGCAAGTCATACCCTGAATAACACAGAGCAGGGATGCCGAAGTATCACCCACAGATTTGAGCTTCCCTGTTAACTAATGAACATGTAGGACTGTATGTTTGACTTCCTAGCAGCATCTTGCTCCACATGTTCTGCTACGTTTATGTGGCACTTGAGTACAATGTAATAGGTGTGCATGCACCTCAAGTCCAGATGGGTGCTTGCATCTATGTGCTTGTTGTAGGACAGGTATTGGTGATATCAAATGATGTTGACAATTGTCCGCAATTAGGAACATAAATGTGGATGTGATTGTAAAATGTTTGTGTCTATCCTAGTTGGACACCCTCCTTACCTGTGGTGGACTGACTAAACCCATGGACAGCTGTCCAAAGCTTCCTGGCTGTCCTTGATGTTTGAAAGTATGTGTTGCATGTCCATTCCCCCCTGAGGCACAGGCTTAGGGTTATGAAATATGTGTACCTAGGTGTGAGGATCCAAGTGTAGTACACAGACATGTAATTCAGAAATTCATATGTTCCAACCTAGGATACCCACTCATGATTAGCAACTGCATACTATCTTGGAATTCCATTTACAAATCACAGATCTTGTGGCCCTTGATTGTCATCCCGAAGATAGTCATTAGTTGGCCTGTCACATGTGGAGGACTTGCAGCATTTGTTATGTGACTAATGGCAGAACAATGATGCTTAGATCATTTAAGTAGGTACACATCTTTTTGAGCATTGCTGTGCTTTTAGATAGGACATGTGTATGCTGCGTTGGCATGTACTTCCTCAGGGATAATCTGTGCTCTGTACTGTGATTTGGCCTGTTTAAGCTAATTTTGAGGAATTTATTGAATATCATCAGTAGCTGTATCACACAATGATGTAACTAATGTTTGGCTTCATCTTTTTTAACAGAAGCCAATATGGATGCCAATCAGATCCACGAATTCCAGAGGAGGGCAATGCGTTACCGCCACATTCTGGATGTTGAGTCTGGGTTCCGCCACGTGGCACTGCGTTATCGCCATGAGAGAGCCACAGGGATCTGGAGGGCATTTGCCCAAGGGGGCCCATCCCTCTCCACAACAGCCGCCACCACCAGCACCACCACTCCGACCCAAGTGGCACCAAGGATGACAGCCACCACTGCAGGTCCCTCAACATCATCTGCTCCTGGACCACTGACAGCAGCCCCTGCACCTCTCCCTCCTCGCATGGCACAGGCAACAGCACAACCCTCCACAACTGGCACACAGACCACCCCTGCTGCAGTCATTGACAATGTTGAATTTATGAACATGCAACAGGACATGCAACGGATGTTGCGCAGAATGGACAGGCTGCAGTAGGAGGTGTCCCAGATTAACAGGAGAGTGTGTGGGATTAAAAAGATCCTCCAGAGAGCAAACTTATAACTGTTGGACCCTCAGCCATGACTCCCTCCCCTCCCTCCTCTTTCCTGGTTCTTATATTTAGTGGGTTTAGGGGGCTTAGTGTTAGGTTAGAATAGGCTGTTAGTTTAGTTAGTATAAGTGGGTTGGGGGGTGGAGGGTATGATATTTTTACATGTGTTTTTTTTGTGGGTGGATGGGGGATGATGTTGGGGTTTTTGTGTATAAAAAAAAATATATATATAAACAAAAAAATATATCTAATTGTTTAGGATAAGATAGTATGTGTTTAGGTTAGTATATGTTGTCCCCCATGTGTCTTGCCATATAAGGGGGTGCAGGGTTGCTGTTTAGAATGTTTACTTAAATGTGATAAGTAAGTTTAGCTTAGGGTAGTTAGGGCAGTTGTGGGTAATGTATAGTTAGGATAGGTTAGGTTAGTTAAGATATTTCCCCTAGTTTTGTTATCCTTTTTTATGGTTAAATAAATATTTAGGTACTCCTTTACAGTATGTGTCATATGTTTGGGGATCGCGGCCTTGGCATGGGTGAACAGTATCAATTTAGTATTTGCATTTGTGTTCCATACTTCATCCAAATCCCAATTGACCTGTCACATTGGCAGCTACACCAAAGCTACTTCTCTATGCATCTGCCATCCATTGCACCCAGCACTCAAAGTTACTATGGTTCCCAATGTGTTGTTAAGTTTGGATGTATGTTTTCAATCTGTCATACTTTGAGACCAGATTTTGTCTCTGGGACATTGTGGTACATCTGCCTGCAGCCTGATGTTCATGTGAACCCTGATAAGGTGAGTAATGGTATAATCTTATGTAGTATAGTATACATAACTCACACCTATCATTCCTTACATTGTACTGCAGGTTACTTATTTGTCCGTACACTCGTACAAATCCATTCCTGCTGTATGGTGTGTGTGTGATGAAATTTTAGAGTCAAATGTCACATACCTAAAGATTGTCTAGAAGACAAATTTGAAGACATTGATTTTCTGCTTAGACATCACTTGAAGCAGACTTATTCTGTCCAACACAGCATTATACTGTAATTTTTCTATTTACTTCAGATTTAGCCCTCAGGAAGGGGAGATGATGGTACAATCCAGACCCCAGTGCATAGTTATCAGCCCACAAGCCTTCAAGGCAGTTGTATTGACATTCTATGGCCATTGACATGAGGCAAACATCACTAATCTCCCTCACATTACACAGAGACAAAGTAGTTGTGTAAGTGCTATTTATTTTAAAGTGCTGTAGTGCAATATTTACATAGTCCAGGATTGTGAGTCCATTAGTGTGACGCCTTCTATTGTGATACTACACAAGTGCAAAAGGTCATGTCATTGGACATGCAGGGGTGAAGTGTCATACAGTGCAGAGGAACATGAATTGCCAATGAGGTAGTGAGAGACAATCACAGAGCATACTGTCAAGGTAAACAGTGGGCTGGAGAGCAGTGCATGTAAGCAGCTGTTGCAAGACTGGCATGGTACGAAGCACAGGACCTTGGTTATAAGTGCCCATTTGGTAAGTACTTGTGCTCCGGGTACTCTTACAGGTGAAGGTGATCTGTTCCACGTCTTCATCTTCTGATGTGTGTGTCGTCTCCTCTGCCCTTGGTGGCGGTGGGTTTGAAGGGGCAACACACACTTCAGTGTTTGAAGACATGGAGTAAGAAATCCCAGTAGCTGCCAACTGTGGGGCTATTAAGGCCAGTACTGCAGCAAGGAGGAGCTGCTGGTTCTTAAGTATAGCAGCTACATCACTGTGGTAGGCAGCCAGGTCGGCCCTGAGGGGTCAATATTGCATTTGTGCACGCAGTGAAAGGTTTGTTGTGCGAGGTGTTGTGCCAACTCCCTTACTGCTGTGCTGATTTCCTTCACACTTTGTTGACGTTCTTGCAAGATAGCTGTTCGCCCTTACATGGCTGCTGCCTGTTCTGCAGATGACATCATGCACGAACGCACCCCCTCTAGGCTGGCTGCCATATTTTGCATCCCCACCGCACCTCCTTGGCCAGCTCCCGCTGTACTCCAACTCCTCTCAAAGCTGGTGCCAGTGTCGTCAGGGTACTCAGCTGGGTTGGAGCTGGCAGGTTGTACAATTGGGGTGGTGGGTGGCTCCTCTTTGATGGCTGCTACTTCTGTGCTCCTCCTTGAGATTGAAGGTGGGGTCTGGAGGGTTCCAAGGACATCTTGGAGGGTCTGCTGGCTGATGTTTGTCAGCTTGTCATCCATGTCATCAGGGTAGTCCAGGACAGGCATATCCCCAGGAGAGCCATCGTCCTCTGCAATGAGATATTGTACAATTAGTGTGTCTGTGTTGTGGCATTTGTAATGTGACGTGCCTGACTTCCTATTAGTTGCACATTGTGATCTTGGTTCCTGTTCATTGTTCCTGTCATTAAGATTAGCATTCTCCCAGGCCTATGCCCCACCTGCATGTCACATGTAGTGTGGGCAATTTGGGGCATTGTCTGCGTCACATCCTCTAGGTGTAGGTTCTGCCCAAATTGTATGTTGCCACCTTCTTGTACTACACAACCCTCGGTCTGCTTCCATTCTCATGTTGTGGCCTTGCACTGGCTGTGGGTATTCTGATGGCACTTGCACCACATTTAACAATATGGAACTGTTGCCGAGACCTAGCATATACTATGTGTATAGCACTGGCATGGCACAATACAGGTGTCAGCATTGGTAGTGTGTAATGTTGATGTTGGGGAATGTGTGCTACATTGGATTGCACTGATGGTCCTAGCAGTGTTCCATTTCCTCATATGACTGTGCGGGTGTGTTTCACTATCCAGAAACATATTTCCTCCCCCTCAATGCTGTTATCTTAGTAGTATGGCATTTGGGATGTTGCATGGTGTCATTGGAGCTATTGTGACCCAGGCACAGGGTAGACCCTGACATGTGCAGCATGGGTATGACATTACTGCTGTGTTCCTCATAATGTTTATGACAATGCCTGATGTTTGTAGCGACTATGGACATGAGCATTTGACAGGATTAGCACATTTTTATTGATTACAGGGGATTGACAATGTTATCATCCTGAACCCTCTATTTTGGGTGTGTTTGATCCATGGGCACGTAACTGCCATTGGCTACTTGACCACACAGCACAGGTGGTAGTGGCAACTGTTGTCAATGGTAAATACCACTTGCGGATATGGCCTGAGACTGTTAATTGATCCCTAGTTCATGTAGCGACAATACCAGCTGTCATGTGACAGCAGGCCAGTTGTACGTTGTACCCTACCCTCCTGGACTGGCTTTGCTTTTCCAACATCCTTGGCATGGCAGCATACCCCAATGTAAAGGTTGTTGGTGTAGTGTTGTGCTGTGCCCCAGGTTTGACCTGCACAGCCCATGCCCCGTGCCCCTTTGCCCTTTCAACTCCCTGATTATCATGACTTACATGCATTGTGTAGTAGGTATGTTCCCCCCCCCCCCCTTCTTGCAGTTAACAATTAGGCATTTAAGTTCCCCGTGCCACTTACCCTGCATCTCTGTTGTATCCTGGTAGTCTGCGCTGTCCTGTCCTTGAATCCCTGTGACGATCTCCTCAGGGATGACGGCTGCCACCATCTCCTCCATGTGGTCCAGGGCCTCCTGCCATGCTGGACTCCCACCTCCAGACTGCAGTGCTGCCTCCCTGTTCCTTGACATCTTTTCCTTGGTCCTGCACTTCCAATCATGCCAGCGTTTCTTGCACTCGATGACTGTTCTCTGTACTTCTGCCACACTGTTGATCTTATCGACAATTTGTTGCCAAATTGCCTCTCTCCTCCCAATTGACAATTTAGAGGTGACAAAAAGTTGGTGCTGGTGTTCCGTCACCTCTTTCACCAGTATTTCCTGCTCCTCTGCACTGAACCGACACTTACTTTTCTTCTATTCCCTCTCCTTGGTCTTGTGTGGGTCCTCCTGGCTGGTTCCTGGTCGTGTATCATCTTCCTGGGATCCCCCATAGCTTCTGGGATCCATTTTGGCTCTCCTTTGCACATTTTGCTATGTTTGTGCCGCTTTTTGATGCAATTGCGGCAAAAAAAGGCACGTATCCGGTTTGCAACATCGTAAACCAGATAAAAGTCATTTTCGCCACGTTAACGTAATTTTTCTTTACGACGTGGCGCATAGGTTTGAGTAAAAAAAAATTACTCTAATCAGTGGTTTGCGCCACTGAGCTTCAAATTATACATTTGACGCCCGAGTGGTGCTAAGAAATGGCGTTAAACTTTTTGACGCAAAACTGCGTCGGCGCAGTTTTGCATCAAAAAGTATAAATATGGCCCTTAGTCTTCCTGAATGTTATGGTTTTCAGAAAATCGATAACACATCTGAAATACCTCCAACCCCAAACTACCAGCCCAGCCCAATTCTAAATGCTGTACCCTATTATTGTACACTCTTGTCATTATTATCCTTGTAGTGCGTTTGCAGATGTTTGCAATTTCTGTAAATGGTTCAGTGATAATAATGAAAAGTTAAAATGTGTTATACGCCGAGGTGCGGCCCTATCCTCAAAGCTTGGGCGTTTTGGGATTATGTTGAAGTTCTTTCATTTTAATAGATGGGCAGCTGCTCGAAACCAGTGCATCATTTATTTTCAATAGAAAAAGTGCAGATCTCAGTCTGTCACTGGGTAGAGGGTGGCAACTGGGTGAAGAGGCAACTTGAGGCCTCAGCAAGGGAACGAGAAGTTTAAAATGTGAATCGAGCAGGTATACCCAACTCCTTCACACCACAGTAAGTTTCTGAGTTCATCAAGGGCCCGTCTTGTAAATATTTCACACATATTTTACCTCTAAACTCTAATTTTGAGGCAGGGCACAGAAGACTGACTCTCAGAGCCTCTGGCGTATTTTTCTCTTGGCCTGCTTGCAATGGTCC
Source organism: Pleurodeles waltl (assembly GCF_031143425.1). Lineage (NCBI taxonomy): Eukaryota > Metazoa > Chordata > Amphibia > Caudata > Salamandridae > Pleurodeles > Pleurodeles waltl. The sequence goes on from NC_090441.1 coordinate 11,335,693, forward strand.
CCGGGCGTAGAATTTCTGAGAATCAGGCAGAGTAGGTGCTCAAGTGAGAGTTGAGTGCGTGTGACGTAACACTGCACATGTGGAGCCGAAGAAGTCCTTTACCCAATCATTGGCTCCAAGGAGGTTGTTCAGCACTGCAGGGCAGGCAACAGTAAAACACTGCCACTGCAGTCCGGTAGGTGCCACCCTGAGTACTAATGACACAAGAAGGCAGCAATGAGCCATGTACTACTTCTATGCCATTGTGGGTGTCCCGAGCACCTCTGCAACTACTGACTGACGGACGATAGCTTATAGTAAGTGTGACACTCTTGAGGCCTTGCGAAGATGCAAACAAAGTATGGGAAGTGCGTTAGTCTGACCCGAGATGCGTGGAACCTGGCAGGGCTACAGGAATAGGACGAAAAAGAGAGTTAAGCTCTTATTGCTCAAGGCAGTGTATCCCACTTCCTGGAGACATGATTAAAGTATTTGGCATGTCAGAGAGTGCAAGGGACACAGGTGGTAACAGTTGACCTCCCTCCCTCCCAAAAGCTGAAGTAAGGGGTGTGGTTTCATAGGATGTTGCAAATAAAAGTAAAAAACTAAATGTGGGGAAAGAACAGCGGTAGGTGATTCTCACAATTGTTCAAGTAAGTATTGTAGTTCTCCAGATATACGTTAGCATCCAGGATTTTCTGTACGTTATATTCCCATTGGCTTGAGATCTTAATAGGTGGTGGTGATTTTTCAGGTCTGGTCAGATGGTGACACAGTCGCAATAGGGATACATGGAATACTAGGCGTACTCTGTACTTATCTGGGAGAGAGTTGCCAATCTAAAGGGTTAATCACGTGAGAGATTCAGAAACAGCCCGTATATCGTGGATACACATTTTGAGTCCCTTTTAGCTTTAAGTTTTTAGTGCACAGCCGTACCTAATCTCCTACCTTATAGTCTGGTTGTACAGTTCAATGTTTATCAGCTTTTTGTTTCATCCGTTCCTGAAAATGGTTGAGGTTTTGGTTTAATTCTTTCACAGTCTGAGTTAATTGTAAATGGTGGTCGCGTACTGAAGGGGTTTACAGTGGAAGGGCAAGGAATCTTGAGACTAACATTCTGGAGTGAGACCCAGACACACATAAGAAAGGCGAATAACTAGTCCGTGCATGTGTACTATTGTTATATACTATTTCAGCCAATGGAATGGCTTTATCCCATTTATTGGTCAGATTGGCCAAAAGGCAACGTACAATCTTTTCCATTGATTGATTAACATTCTCCATCTACCCATCTGTTTTAGTATGGCAGGCATAGGCCAAACAGAGTTCCATGTCCAAAGATGCACAGAGGCCTCACCAGAACGTGGACACAAACTGTAAACCTCGATCTGAAAGTATGGCGGTCAGTACACCGTGTAGTCACAGAATATGTTCTCTGAACACTTCTACAAAGTCTTTAGCAAATGGTAGTTTCTTAATGGGTCTGAGATGTGCTATTTTTTCAGTAAATCTGTTACTACCCAGATACCTGTGAAACCACTGAATTTAGATAGGCCAGTGACTGAATCCATAATAACGGTATGCCACAGGTGTAGAGCTATGGGTAAGAGATGCAGCAGTCCTACAGGGGCCCATCTTTGGGCTTTGTTTCTGGCACACGTGGGACATAACTGTACATAGGTCTAGGCATCTTTGAACTAAGTTGGCCACCAAAACCAACATTTACAATTGTCTATGGTTTTGTCTTCTCCAGGATGACCTGCCAACCCACTACTGTGCAATATCTTATGAACTAACTCGAGTGGAAATAAACAACTTGTGTTTATGGTAATATAAACCATTACAAACAGAATGAACTTCATCTCTTTAAACACTCTTGTTGATCATTTTTCTTTCAAGCAACTCTTAATTTGTGTTGCAATTCTTATAATGAAAATGTAGTGATTATTCTACTCCCCAGAATTATTTTAGGGGCACATCTTCTGTTTTTGAAGGTTATCTATTCCAGAGAGGGTGTTAGTTTTTAACTGCTTGGTACCCTGCCTATAAGCAGAGCCTCTGGAATTATGCAGCAGCGTAGAGCCAAATTATGCGGCAGGGTGCAGTAAATTATGCAGCAAGAAAAGTCAAATTGTACAGCATTATGCAGCACAATTTATGATAGTATTACTTTGTTTTGTCAAGTTTGAACTTGCTAACTCTGACTGGGCATTAGTTGCACCTCATTAGTACCTCTTTAGTACCCAAATACAGCAATAAGATACAGAAAGGTGACCAGTCATCCTTTGAAAAGGGCCTTCAACTATGCAGGACACATGTCGTGTTTTTAGTAACTTTTGAACCGTTTGAGCTATAAATACATTTTTTGTTAAAATATGCAAATTATGTGGAAGATGAATCAATTATGTGGCAAATCTACAAGTATGCAAAAATCGCCATGGCTGAACCATGCATAATTCCTGTGGCCCTGCATAGAAGTTATCACCAAGTTGAATTTGCTAAAAAAAAAAAAACTACAAAAACCAGTGCATTTGTCTAGGTGCTAATGCCCTAGAAGGGTGAACTAACTGGAAGTTCTTGTGGTCAGTGTAAATAGTTACAGAGTGTCTGGCTCCATATATGTAATGCATCCACTCTTGAAAGGCGTTTTATATGGCTTGCAACTCCCATTCTGCGACCATATAGGTTTACCTTGCTTGTAGCAGTTAAAAAAAAAAAAAAAAAAAAAAAAAAGCTATTAGATGAAGATGACCAGTCATCCCACTAGTAGAGAATACATCCTAAAACACCTTGAGCGGCATCAACCTCAACAAAGAGTGGTTGTGAAAAGTCAGGATGGTGTAACATAGGTGTAGAAGTAAATCTTTCTTTCACTGACTTGAAAGAAAGCTGCAGGAAGTTGTTTGTGCTTCCTCAGAAGATTTGAAGAGAGTATTTTTCCTCAGCATCCTGGTGATAGGTGTGACTAAGTCTGAGAAGTGTGTGATGAAACGCCTGTAAAAATTGGCAAGTCGTGCAAAACTCTGTACCTCCTTTATGGAGGTCGGGGAAGGACAATCTAGGATTGCTACTTTCTTTTTATCCATTGTGATTCCTGCAGGTGATAGGGTGTATCCTAGACCTCTACATTAAAAACGTGAAACAAACATGTAGGAAGTTGGCTCTGTATGTACTATTTCAAAGTAAGAAATAGCATGCACAGTCCAAGGGTTCCCCTTAGAGGTAAGATAGTGGCAAAAAGAGATAATTCTAATGCTCTATTTTGTGGTAGTGTGGTCGAGCAGTAGGCTTATCAGAGGGTAGTGTTAAGCATTTGTTGTACACACACAGGCAATAAATGGGGAACACACACTCAAAGACAATTCCAGGCCAATAGGTTTTTATATAGAAAAATATATTTTCTTTGTTTATTTTAAGAACCACAGGTTCAAGATTTACAAACAATACTTTAAATGAAAGGGATTTCACTTAGGAACTTTAGGACCTTTGAATTAGCAAAATAGCATATACAGTTTTCACACAAATGGCAAATAGCTATTTTAAAACTAGACAGTGCAATTTTCAACAGTTCCTGGGGGAGGTAAGTGTTTGTTAGTTTTGCAGGTAAGTAAACCACCTACAGGGTTCAAAATTGGGTCCAAGGTAGCCCACCGTTGGGGGTTCAGGGCAACCCCAAAGTTACCACACCAGCAGCTCAGGGCCGGTCAGGTGCAGAGGTCAAAGTGGTGCCCAAAACGCATAGGCTTCAATGGAGAAGGGGGTGCCCCGGTTCCAGTCTGCCAGCAGGTAAGTACCCGTGTCTTCGGAGGGCAGACCAGGGGGGTTTTGTAGGGCACCGGGGGGGACACAAGTCAACACAAAAAGTACACCCTCAGCGGCACGGGGGCGGCCGGGTGCAGAGTGCAAACAGGCGTCGGGTTCGCAATAGGATTCAATGGGAGACCAAGGGGTCTCTTCAGCGATGCAGGCAGGCAAGGGGGGGGCTCCTCGGGGTAGCCACCACCCGGGCAAGGGAGAGGGCCACCTGGGGGTCGCTCCTGCACTGGAGGTCGGATCCTTCAGGTCCTGGGGGCTGCGGGTGCAGTGTCCTTACCAGGCGTCGGGTCTTTGAAGCAGGCAGTCGCGGTCAGGGGGAGCCTTGCGATTCCCTCTGCAGGCGTCGCTGTGGGGGATCAGGGGTGTCAACTCTGGCTACTCACGGGCTCGCAGTCACCGGGGAGTCCTCCCTGTAGTGTTGGTTCTCCACAAGTCGAGCCGGGGACGTCGGGTGCAGAGTGCCAAGTCTCACGCTTCCGGCGGGAAACGTGTGTTGTTTCAAAGTTGCTTCTTTGTTGCAAAGTTGCAGTCTTTGTGGAGCAGGGCCGCTGTCCTCAGGGGATCTTGGTCCTTCTAGATGCAGGGTAGTCCTCGAGGCTTCAGAGGTCGCTGGGCCCTGTGGAACGCGTCGATGGAGCAATGTCTTTAGAAGTGGGGAGACAGGCCGGTAGAGCTGGGGCCAAAGCAGTTGGTGTCTCCGTCTTCTCTGCAGGTTTTTCAGCTCAGCAGTCCTTCTTCGTCTTAGGTTGCAGGAATCTATCTTGCTGTGTTCTGGGAGCCCCTAAATACTCGATTTATGGGTGTGTTTAGGTCTGGGGGGGGTTAGTAGCCAACGGCTACTAGCCCTGAGGGTGGCTACACCCTCTTTGTGCCTCCTCCCTGAGGGGAGGGGGGCACATCCCTATCCCTATTGGGGGAATCCTCCATCTGCAAGATGGAGGATTTCTAAAAGTCAGAGTCACCTCAGCTCAGGACACCTTAGGGGCTGTCCTGACTGGCCAGTGACTCCTCCTTGTTCTTCTCATTATCTCCTCCGGCCTTGCCGCCAAAAGTGGGGCCGTGACCAGAGGGGGCGGGCAACTCCACTAGCTGGAGTGCCCTGGGGTGCTGTAACAAAGGGGGTGAGCCTTTGAGGCTCACCGCCAGGTGTTACAGTTCCTGCAGGGGGAGGTGAGAAGCACCTCCACCCAGTACAGGCTTTGTTACTACCCACAGAGTGACAAAGGCACTCTCCCCATGTGGCCAGCAACATGTCTGGTGTGTGGCAGGCTGCTAAAACTAGTCAGCCTACACTGGTAGTCGGATAAGGTTTCAGGGGGCACCTCTAAGGTTCCCTCTGGGGTGTATGTTACAATAAAATGTACACTGGCATCAGTGTGCATTTATTGTGCTGAGAAGTTTGATACCAAACTTCACAGTTTTCAGTGTAGCTATTATGGTGCTGTGGAGTTTGTGCATGACAGACTCCCAGACCATATACTCTTATGGCTACCCTGCACTTACAATGTCTAAGGTTTTGCTTAGACACTGTAGGGGCATAGTGCTCATGCACTTATGCCCTCACCTATGGTATAGTGCACCCTGCCTTAGGGCTGTAAGGCCTGCTAAAGGGGTGACTTATCTAAACCTATAGGCAGTGTGAGGTTGGCATGGCACCCTGAGGGGAGTGCCATGTCGACTTAGTCGTTTTATCCCCACTAGCACACACAAGCTGGCAAGCAGTGTGTCTGTGCTGAGTGAGGGGTCCCCAGGGTGGCATAAGACATGCTGCAGCCCTTAGAGACCTTCCCTGGCATCAGGGCCCTTGGTACCCGAGGTACCAGTTACAAGGGACTTACCTGGATGCCAGGGTGTGCCAATTGTGGAAACAAAGGTACAGGTTAGGGAAAGAACACTGGTGCTGGGGCCTGGTTAGCAGGCCTCAGCACACTTTCAAATCATAACTTGGTATCAGCAAAGGCAAAAAGTCAGAGGGTAACCATGCCAAGGAGGCATTTCCTTACAAAACACTTTTCTAGCTTAGTGAAGAGAAGATTCCTCATAGGCATTGCAAAACAGCTTGTACATGATGCACATGTTCATTCGCATCCTAAGAATAAATACGAATATTGTAGATATAGATTACTGTTACATCAAGCAGGTCTCGGAGTACCTAATTGATAAAGAACTGAAATGCCACTGGGCCACTCCAGAGTCCCAAGGGAATGAGAGTGTATTCGAACAGACCGGACTTGGGGCCATATGTACGAACACATTTTCCCATAGACACAGAATGGGCAAAACTGCTTGCTACATCTGGCCCTTGGTTCGTAATGTGGTCTTCCACTCATCACCCTCCTGCACTCTGATCAAGTGTTAAGCCCCTTGGAGATCCAATTTGGAGTACACAGTGGACTGACGTACTTGATCTAAAAGCAATGCGATCAAAGGAAGTGGGTACTTGATTTTAATGGTGCCCTTATGTAGCACACAATAGTCAATGGAAGCCAGTAATTCCCCATTCTTATTTTGGGACAAAATATTAGAGAAGATATGAGCGAGGCTAAATGTTGAAAGAATCCCTTGGCTAGTAAGTCGTCTAAGTATTGACAGATGTTTATCCTCAGGTTCTAATAGAACATAAACCATACTGCTGGGCACGGAAGCCCTGGGAATCAAATCTATGCAACAATCATATGCGCTGTGAGATGCCAATTGTGATACTTCTCGTTCATTGAAAACTTCTTCAAAGTCTTTGTAGCACTCAGGCAAAGGAGGGTTGTAAATCAACATGATTCAGGTTACGGAATAAGAGGGTAGTGAGATCGGGGATCACTTGATGATAACTACAGTCAAATGTGACCTTACTTTGAACCGTATCTATTTTGGGGTTGTACTGTTGTAGCCATAGAACCCTTAATATCCCTCCAAAGATAGGTGTATTGATTATATTGAATATTATGTTCTTGGTATGTCCATTAACATAGATATTAGTTTCAGGTATTAGTTTCTGTGTTTTAAGTATCTCCCACTCAGATGCCAGAGTGAGGTCTGGAAAGTTTCTGGTGGCTCCAGAATCGAGACGTTTTCTGTTCTGAAAATTTGTGATTACAGTCACGTTTATGGTCAGGTGTCTGGGAATCCTGGCTACGGTGTTTGCTAGGCATTATGAAATTGTTGATTGTGGATGGTCTTTCGAGTCAATCTCTACCGTTAAACAGCTAATTCATTTTTCAGATTCTGAAGCCTCCATTACACACCCTTCTTCAGTCCTTTTGGTTTTGCCAAACAATAAGTTTAGTTTATGTCTCCTATCTTTCTCTGTTCGGGTTAGCAGGGGCCTTAACCCACCAATTTGCAAAAGAATTGTTCTCTCAAGGAAAGAGAAGATTTCTCTTTCCAATGGAACTTTTTATGTTTTTTTTGGGCAGAGCTTTTGTGAGTCCGCTCCCCACTTAAGACTTACCTGCATGAGAAGAGTTGCACTTTGGTGTGCACCCTGGAGTCCTGGGTGGCCTCCCTCTGAACATAAATTGCAGACTGTGGCATCATGGTGGGATCTAAGACATCACATGCAGATGTCGTGTGAACCTAGTGCTGCACCCACTGCAGACGGATGTTCTACTGCAGGGCTCATGTGTGCCAATAGGCATGGGGGACCAGCAGGATGCATGAGGTCAAGAAGTCTCATAACTGTCTGTATCAGAACCAAGGAGCACACTCAAAACATCAGGATCATGACCTGATTGTCTCAGTCTTTGTGGGGTGTAGGGATGAGTGCAAAGACGTTGAATGCTACTGTGTACCGGATGGCTTTTTTGAAGGAAATCCTCTATGCTGGCTGCAAGTCAGATTTTGGCTTATTGATTGAAAACCCCAGGGATCATACAATGAGAAAGTCTGCAGGTTGTTCTTGACTGACCATGGCAAGCCCACCTTCAACAACCAGTTGTCGAGTTATGGCATCCCTGACGATCGAAGATAAGCTGCAACCACCGCCATCAATTCTGTAAATGCCTGAGGAGCTGAGGCAGGGCCCAAGGGCAAGACAGTAAACTGAATATTTTCCCATCCTACCATGAACCCAAGGAAGCATCTATGAGACTGCATAACTGGTCCATGATGGTATGCGCCCTACAAGTCTAAAGGACACCATCCAGCCCCCTAGACCCAGGGCGAAAAGAACATGGGCCAAAGTCAATATCTTGAACTTGTCCTTCAGAAGGAAGGTGTTCACCAGTCAAATATCTAGTATAGAAATTAGTACTCTGGCCTTTTTGAGCACTAAAAATGTAGCAGTTCCTGCCGTTTGCGACTTCTGGAACTCTATGGCACAAGTGGCCAGCATAAATTGACCTTCTTGGGCCACATTGGAGGTATTATCTGCTGAATTCTGAACAAACACAAGGGGGCCGTAAAGGAAAGAAGACAGAGAAGGGAGGGTGTAACCCTGCTGAACAACCTGCAGGTTGGATAAAAAGTATTCTGCCTTCTACTGGCCACACATGACCATTGGGAAGTGAATCTGAGTACCCTTGCTACAGTCGCAGGAGTCAAAGAGAAGGAGGATGATTGCTGTTCTTGCTAGTGGCCATGGTCTCTGCCACCAGATGTCCTCCGATGCCACTCCGACTCTGAGTCATCGGGGATAAGGACTGGGTTGACGTCGATAGTGGGCACTACCGACATCGGGAGCGTCGACAATCGGTGCAGCACGGGAGAAGGTCTCAAGGGTGCAACCGGCGCCAGTGCAGATCCACAAGCGGATCCGGAGGTGACCTCGGTGGCCGGAGCTGAAGCCGCCGGCGTGGAACCCGAAGGCCCCTCAACCAAACCCCTTGGGCCCGAAGACGCAGTATCGGAGTTGGTCTGCCCAAAGATGAGGCGCATGGACTCATAAAACTCTTTAAGCTGGGTGGGGGTCACCCTGGCTCTGGGAAACTCAGGGAAGCGAGGAGCAGACCCAGACGCATGCTCCGAGGACGAAGGACTTGAGCGTCAACGCTCTTCCCGTGTCACGTCAGCCGAGCAACAGGGCGAAGACAGAGAGCGATGGGACCTCTTCGACTTCTTCTTCTTCTTACCTGCACCCAAAGATTTAGAAGAAGACGAGTGCTGATGGCTCCGCAAACGGTCTCCATCGAGACCGGGTCTTACATGGAGTCGAGTGCCGGGCCGCCAATAGCTTTAGGGATCGCTCCCTCAAAGTCTTCGGGGGCACAGCCCGGCACTCGGAGCGCGACTTCGAGTCTTGGTCGCGCTCGAGACACCACAGGCAAACCCGATGAGGATCCGTCACCGACATTGTGCGGCGACAGTCCTCGCACAGCTTGAAACCAGTCTTTGGGGACATCCTCGACACACCAAATATTCTCACAAAAACTCGACAAAAATGGTCACAGTCGATCAAAAAGAAACCAGGGTAGCTCTTCTACGGATCGCGTGGTGTGGAAAGAAAAAAACTGACGTCACTGCGCGAAGGCGGAGTCTATATGCTACTCCAGACGTCATCACGATGACAACGACGTCCGCGGAGTCAACCGACGCCACCTACCGACGTACAAGGGTATTGCTCAAAGAAAAATCTACAGATCCAGTCTGACACCCCAGGGGCAATTCTAAGGTAAGGAATCTGCAACTAAAAGGCTCTATCAGATCTTTAAATCACAAGAATACATAGGCTCATCAAAAATGTGTGACCTAAATTCAAATCCAAAGCTGACATCCCAAAGGACATTGGGAAAATATCTAAACTCCCAGAAGTCATCCCTGACCGTTCGGGTCGACCTGTCAATCACAGTGACCTATTGTGCAACTCCTGGGAGGAATTTCACATCTTTTTCACACTTGTTCAAATTCTAATCTTTGGCTGGGAGAAGTTGGAGAGCAAATGCAAAATAGTCCCCAAGAACTTCAGGTAGAGAACAGTTACTTGACCTTAATATTTATTAAAAATCTGACTTCACAGTGGTGTGGCCAGCAAGATGGCCGGTTATCAGCATTTTCCACTAGCTACGGCAGTCCGACTAATATCCTTCCATCTGAGCACCATCATGTTAACTTTTGCCCGAAACATTGGGCCGATGCCAGCAGTGGTGGGGGCCCAGATTCGGCCCCGTTTAAGTCCCTGGGGTGCTTTTTAGTACACCTGTGCAGCAGACACAGCTCTGTTTCCCAGCAAAGATGGCGGCGGCCAGGTGCTAAGGCTGTCCGCTGGCCAAAGCAGAGTGACAACGGTGGGTGCTCTGCCATTAAGCGGCTCGGGGTCTAGACCTGCTTCACTCCTTTCTTTCCTCCTCCCTCCATTTGCCAAAATGCACCAGATGTGAGCTGTTATCTCTTCGGACCCATGGACCACGTGTGTGGAGCGGCTGAGACAAGCTGGTGGAGGTCCCGGCAGAGAGGTGCCAAGCGGGGCTGCCATACAGCCACTGTCCTGCAAGGTGGAGGGCTCCCATGGAGCAGCAGGAAGGCCTGCTGCTTGACTGAGCCTCCACGCTGTGCTTTGCCAGCAGTGATGGCTGTGGCACCCTATCACTCCCTGGACTGGGGCAGCCCAAGTGAGCTGCATGCCCTAGGGAAGTGCTGATGAGTTAAATGTGGCTGCTGGCAGGTGGCCCCGGGGCCTATTGGATATTGGGAGTGGTGGGCCCGTACCTGGAATGCCATACATTACCTTGCCTGAGGTGGCAAAGAGCTCCTTCTTAATAGGGAGGCTGAGGTTGGTCTGGTTGCTGTGGGACCTTAAAGCAGATGCTGGGGGAGCCGCCGGGACCATCTGACAGAGACCTTTGGGCAGAGCGATCAGGAGAACAGTCAAGACCTGCATTGGTGTGCAGGCAAGTGGGGGCTTCCGCATGGATAAAGAGGAATGGGACTCTCCTCCCTCCCCAGCATTGACCACAGTTACCGTGTTGTGCCCCATCTGGGGTAGTGATGAACATTCCCAGCTGGTTCCTGGCAATGGGGGGCCCAGGTGGTGTCAGTGAGGCTTGATCTTGTGAAGCCCCACTATTGCTTTGACATCGGCCACTTTCTCCTGTGCTCCTTTAACCCCCCCCCCCCCCCCTACCTCCCTCTGTTACACCTCAACCAAACTGCTGTGGCTATGAGCCGCTGGGGACCCATCCATTTTTAACACTGGCAGGAAATGCTGCTGTAATAGACACTGCCACTGCCTGTGATAGTGCAATTTTGGACTTCCTCAGCGGGACTGGATACTGCTGGAGGTGCAACGCCACGGTGAAATATGGCATGAGAACTCAAAGATCCTGGTGTTCCCAGATTATACATGGGAGGTCCAGAAACATTGCCGTAGCTTTGATTCAGTTAAAATGAAGCTGTGGGCCTTACAAACACAATACATGCTGCTATTTTCTGCAAAGCTTAAGGTCCCCTACCAGGGAGAGTCACTCTTCTTTCAGCCCCTGGAGGAGGCCTGGGCCTGGTTGCAGGAGCGCACATGGCTGACGAGATAAGAGGGGGACAAGCCAGGCCTGAGCTCCTTCGAGGAGGAGGGTGCACGACCCAAAGACAAACTGTTGGTGAGGAGAAGACAAGGTCAGCCCAAAACGACTGGTCGTAAAGGGACTCCCCTGCCAGATTTGCTGCACGATTGGAGAATAGGGCTATCCTATGACATCGAGGGTGAGCAGTGATTGGCGTCAAAAAGACAAAGCAGGACAGACCACCAGGGGGGTGTCTCAGGGCCACACGGAGTGGAAACAGACATCAGACTCAGATGAACAACACCCACTGGTAGTGGCAATTGCCAACCTAAAACATGAGCATATGGGACACACCTCCCCTGTATGAGACATGGTTCTGGACACAGGGGGGCAATGGTGCTTGGATGGCCCATTGAGCTGGAGCCAGAGAAGGAGAAATCAGGAGGGATACAGAAATGCAGCAAACATAGAAAAAGGAAAAATAAGGAGAAATAAACATATTTCTCCTTGTAGCGCTTACCCTGGGAGGCGAAAGGTTTTGGCGCATCCCCAGGTTTAAAAGCTCTTGTAAATCTGGGTATGCATCAAAATCCATGGATGTTGCATGGGAATACCCACTGCAACACCCATGGAATGCCTCCCTTGCGCAGCATAAGGCAACATAGCAATTTGTGCTGCTTTGCCTTATTCCATATCTATGAGGCCATTCAAAACCACATAAAGTGGCTTTGTGTGGCCTCATAGATATGATTTCATGGTTTACGCTGCTGTTGCATCACAAATAGTGACACAACAGAGGGCTCATAAATATGCCTCTGTAATTCCACATTTTCTACTTTTAATATCATGCCTTCTGCCTTGCAGGCTACAATGCCTACATAGGGATGACTTATTAATATTTAAAAGGGAGGTTTGTACTTATTAAAAGGGGGGTATTTTCAAAGGTCGAATTGCAGTCTTTATATATAAATCAGGCTACAATGGTAGGCCTGAAGCCATGTTTGTATTGCCACTGTAGTGAATGGCAGAATAGGTGCTGCAGGCCACTAGTGGCACTTAACTTACAGGCCCTAGGTTTATCTTTACCATACACTGGGGATTCAGAGATAAATTAAATATACCAATTAGGAAAATGGCAATTAAGCAATGTTTAAATGGGGGTGGGGTGGCACAGGCACTTTACTACTGGTTAGTATAAAGTGCACAGAGTTCTACAGCAGCAAAAAATAAAGTTGAGAAAGAGGCAAAAACTCTTGGGTCACCATGTAGGAAAGGTGTATTTCCTACACAGTATTTTAAGGAAACGCATCTCAATAGATAATTTAATTAAGGATGATTGGTCTGATAAACACAATAAGGTCGAAAGGACAGACAAATAACATTGAACAGTGCACACTGCAATGCAGTGCTGGGCTAAAGACAACACAAAAGTAAAACATCTAACAACTTTTCATGTAATGTGTCTCTATGGCAGGAATTACAGTAGGTCACAAACTTATTCCAGCACCCATGGTAAACAGTTTTCCTAGATGGATGTTGGCAGATGGAATGACATCCACTACCTCAGGCTAGAGGTCGAAAGAAGTCAATTGTTGCCACTCAGCTTCTTGCATGGAGGTATAGAGTGTGCAGGCCTGGCTGCTGTGATAGAAAATCCTCTGGAAGGGGCAGTTTTATCGCAGGTTAAATGCCCATGCCCAGAAGTTTAAGGAGCCACACTCTTCTGACCCAATCCAAAGCCACTAGAATGACTTGGGTCTGGTCGTTCTGGAGAGAATCTTCTGCAGAACTCTAGGAAGTAGATGCGGAGGAGGAAAGCCATACAGAAGTCCTGGTCTCTACTTTAGGTGTTATGCATCTCGCGAGAGCAGCGTTTTGGGAACTCCATTGTGCAAAAAGTGTTGACATTGAGCTTTCCTAGCCGTGGTAAATAGATCAAGTCAGGGTTCCCCGTTTATGTGAAGAATAAATGTCACCTTTGAGTGAAACTGTCATTCATGGTCTATGAGGTGTTGCCATCCGAATGCATCTACCCTGGTATTCAAAGATCCAGCCAGCTGGTTCATGATCAGGGAGATGCCCTGCCACCTCAGCCAGATCCAGAGGCATACAGTCTCCTGGCACAGAACCCAGGACACACCTCCACCCTGCTTGTTGCAGTACCACATGGTGGTGATGTTGTTTGTGTGTACATTAACCAGCCTCCCTTTGATGGACAAAAGGAAGGTCTACAAACCCAAGTAGATGGCCTGCAACTCCAACAGGTTGATCTGGAGCAGAGTCTCAGCCAGAAACCACAGTCCTCTGATCTCCACCTCTGCCAGATGACCTCTGCAACCCACCAGCTTCTATCACCACCGTCGGGTCTAGGTGGGGTAAGGAGAGAGATCTGTTGCCAGTCAAATTATGGTCAGCCAGTCACCACTGCAGGTCTTTTGCAGTCTCCTCTGAAACGTGGATTGAATTTGACAGGTTCCCTTAGTGTTGAGCCCACTGAAACTTCAGGTCTTACTGCAGAGCCTGAATGTGCTATCGAGCATACTCAACAAGCAGGATGCAGGAGGTCAAGAAGTCTCAGAACATCTCTGATCTTCTGCAAAGGAGTCAGGTGGGACTTCAGCATGTTCATCGAGCACCCCAAAGATGTCAGGAGAGTAGAAGTCATATGGAGGTGGTCTACAACAGTCTGTGGCGAGCCCAACTTCCACAGCCAGTGATCTAGATAGGGGAAGACTAGTATCCCTAACCTCAAGAGTTGTGCAGTAACCACCTCCATCACTTTCGTGAACACTCGAGGGGCAATTGTAAGGCCAAAGGGGAGCACAGAGAATTGGAAATGCTCCTGGCCCACCTTAAACCACTGGTAGCACATATGGGACTGCAGGATGGGAATGTGTAGAACAAGTTATTCACCTTTGGTAATGCCTTTTCTGGTAGAGTTTCTATCTACGTACATATACCTACCCTAGAATATTCCCCAGGCATCAGACTGCATCCTGAAATTCTTGAGCAGTATCTCTGCATGCTTGTAGATGGCGCTGACGGCTCTGTATCAACTGCACCAGATGTGATACATGCAGCGTTTATATCCGGACCACTCAGGCGTACTGACATCATTTTCTTGTGTGACACATTCCGCACCTGCAGATGCGGACCCACATCAGAATAGTTGATATCAGTATGCTGAAGGGGAAGGAGTATAGTTCGCAGAGCATGGAGGCCAGAAGAGTTGATCAGGAATCTATGTTAGAGTTTCTTCCAGAAAAGGCATTACCAAAGACAAGTAACTTGTTCTTCTGGAAGAGACTTTTAACCACAGAGTCCTTTCCTTAAAATAGATACCACAGGAATACCCTCCTCAGAAGCAGGGCTGCAAAATGACTTAAACCAAAAAATCCTCCAAGAATGAACAGGCAAAATGCCCCTCACTATGGATCTGACTGTCCAGACAGTAGTGCTTCAGGAAAATTTGGGGCAATGGCCAGACAACCGCCTAATAGATGCCAAGGACAGGCTACACATACCCCATATGCTAATAGCCTTGGCTCTGGTGGACTAAGCCCACAAGACTTCTAGGGGCTGTTTCTTCCCCAGTACATACTTCTAGGGGATGTTTCTTCCCCAGTACATACTAAAGTATACAAAAAGCGATGGGTGGAATGCTTAAATTAATCTCAGCCACTGATAATCACTCAGGAGCACATCCCAGTCCATCATTATTTCGCATTGGGATGCCTTGTAGAAATTAGTTAGGGTGTAGTCTATTCATGGATGCCAGGACCTCCCAGCGTTTAGGCCAAGGGTGTTGCATGAGGAAAAGAAGGTATCCAGGGCAAGGTTTGTGTGTTGTGGTGGCTTCTCTATTTACTGGAGGACAAGAGCAAAGTTTGGCCCAAATGTCCATTAGTGCGTTCATCAGGGCCTCATTAAAAGGGAGAAGCATTTCTGTGGAAGTCTGCCCAGGTTGCAGGATCTACATTGTTTTAACTTCAACAGACGAGAGTTGTAGGTCTAAAACCTCAACAGCCAGTCTGATCCCCACAGCAAAAAAAGTTGTTTCCTCTGTGAAAGGGCCAGGTACGAGTGAAACTCTATTTCCAGGGAGGCATCTAGCCCAACAGAGTCCTGAAGGGCCTTAAAAAGATTGCCCTAATCACAATAACAGGATGCATCATCCCTGTCATCACCAGTATCAGCATGTTTACTGTGTTCTGAATCTGAGGCAAAAGGAATGTAAAGCATCCTACATAGTGGCAGCATTCCATCGGAATCAGGATGAGGTTGAAGTTATGTTGGTTTGCTTCAGAGTCCAAGAAGATAGTGGGCTCTTCCTCTGGCGTTGGAGCCAGTGTTGACATGGCAGGGACTGGGCCTAGATTTGAAGTTGGGGTGGGTGTCAGCCCTGTAGTGAGGCGAACCCCCGTAGAAGTCAATAATAGCAGATAGAACTGAGGATGGATCTGTCGATATAGACCTCCCTGAATCCATGGGGCTCAAAAGTGCACCAGAGGGAGCCTGAAAAGTGCTGAAGATGCAAAATTTGGCTTCTTTAAAAGCCTCTACCTGTTGCGGCATCACTGATCAACCTTGACATTCGAACTGTATTGGTATGAGCTGTGGAATTAGTTTCTCTGTAAGAGATTGGGACCAAGACTGGGGGGCACCCAAATGTCCTCAAGATTTCTCTGGATTAGAGGGCGGAACGAGGGAGATTCATGCTTTTACTTCTTGTATTTCTTTTTTGACTTGGACTTACTTGACAACTTGGAGATTAAAGAGCACCTCATGTAGATATGGCCTTGAGAACTGGAATTAGTCTGTGTCTATAAGTTTGGCCAAGAGTGGCCCTTCCGCACCCTTTGACTGTGTTTGGTGAGTAGAGCTTGTCTACGGGGTCCAGGATCACCTTTGGATTCATCCAGATGCAGTCCCTGCAAGCCCTGGAGCCATGCGAAGACCCTAGCCACAAGACACATACCTGGTGAAGATCTGTCACAGACATCTCCTTGTGACAGTCACAGCACATGTTCCTTTGCACACTGAAGGAAAATTCTCAAAATGCTGAGAAAGGTGAGGGAGCTAGGCTAGATTCACGTCCAAAGGCACAGAAAGAAAGGCACTGATGTCTGGGGGGGTGGAGTTGGGGGTTGGGGGGGGAATTGATATAGAGCTGCATGATGCCACCTGCTACAGCGCAGGAGTAATACTGAGAAAAATCTCCATATCCAGTCTGCCACCTGGGTATTCACAAGATCTACTATAGGCAGAAGTATCCATCGTAAAAGGCCCTTTACTTTTAAGAGTACAATTTTATCAATTTTCTCAGGTACAATAAACAGGCTTACAAATCACAAGTGTTTGTCCTTCCAGTGGCAATGGTCTCCAACCTCGACCCACAAGATTACCTCTGCTATAGAATACATAAGCTTTCTCCCCAACCCCATTTCACTTCAATACCCAATTCACAGAAACATCTTCAAAACAACCAGTAAAGTTACATTTTATCCCAGAGTAGGGATACCCTCAAATAAATGGGGTTTCCGTCCCAGTGCAGTTCAGTAGCAAGATATGTCGTCCATATTCCACTTCCACCCCCTAATTCAATCTCATGTTGTGACATAGGATAACAAGGACTGTTACCACCACCAAATGTTGCAATATAGGAAAACAAGGACTGTTACCTGAAGCCTGTTAACCAGATCTCCATTATGAACAAGTTAATTACCTTTGGTAACATTCTTTCTAGGTGATATTCTATCTATCCTCAGATTCCTCAGCTTTTAGACAATCTCAGACAACAGGCTGGAACTGGAAAATCTTAGCAGCAAAGGATTCCTGCGCACCAATAGGTAGTGCCATATGGCTCTGCAGTGATCTTGTGCCATCCTAGAAGTAATGGAGTGGGGCTCTCATTTAGGTGCCATCCCCCTGTGTGCGGACCTCGATTTCTTAATATGAAAATATGAAAATGGTGTATGGAGGTTGCAACACCAATGCTCGCAGTTCACTTGTGTGGTTTGCAGAAGTGATTGTGATTGAAAAGACTAGTATGATTTTGAGAAGCCGTACAGAATAACTATGCATCAGCTGAAATAGTGTTCACATGAGAAATGTGAGAACCAAACGCAGATACCACTGTGACATAACATAAGATTTCAGAAGAAACCTGAGTCACACCTTTCAGAAAATGCATCACAATAGGTCACTTCAAAAGGGAAGGCTGATCTTGCGAATGTAAAAAAAAGCCATAATGGCTTACATGTAATCTTTAACTGTGCCCACGGTAAGACCTTGTTGGGCCAATGGCAACACAAAGAATACATCAGAATGTTTAGCTTTCACAAAGCCTTTCAGGGTCAGCCAGTTTGTATGAAGTTCAAACCAAAAGACTGATATGGAGCTGTCATTCTACTGGAAACCAGAAGCCTCTTATCTCCACCTTTCCCCTAAGAAACCCCCATGTCAGCAGTAATGCATCTGTCACAACCAAAAAGTTTGAGTGAGGAAGGGAGTGGCCACTGAACAGGTTGGTATTTGTCTCTAACCACAGAAGATCCATGGACCTCTCCTTGGAGATCTGAACGGAAATGGAGAGCTAGTCCAAGCCCACTGAAACCTGC
Source organism: Pleurodeles waltl (assembly GCF_031143425.1). Classification (NCBI taxonomy): domain Eukaryota; kingdom Metazoa; phylum Chordata; class Amphibia; order Caudata; family Salamandridae; genus Pleurodeles; species Pleurodeles waltl. The sequence continues at coordinate 11,353,538 of NC_090441.1, forward strand.
GGTTCCAGAGAAGGACCCATATATTTCATCTGGCATAGGTGGCAAAGGATGCATGAGGCTAGGAGTCCAAAAGTTCTCAGAATCATCCCTGCTGAGACCCAGGACTGAGCCCAAAACAATGTTCTTGCTGCAGCTGTGAATGCAACAGTATTCATTATAGGCCATATGAAAGGAAGTCTCTATGTAGGGCTCAGGCTGGACTTCAGCATATCAAAAGAAAACCTCAAGAAGGTCAAGGGAGCGGATGTAATCTGGAGGTGGTCTACAAGTAACTATGCTAAATCTGCCTTGAGCAGCCAGTCATGGCAATTGTATGCAAATAAATGTATGCCGATCTCTGAAGATGTGCTGAAAATTGGGTTGCTGGTTGTGGGTGTGAGCTTGTTTCAAGCAACAGCCACAATCCTTGTCAGGGTGAACCACAATAAGTCATTATATTAACCTGTGCTTTACCCTCTGGTAGCATGGCATGAAAGCAGTCAGGCTTCACTTGGAGGCAATGTGTATTTATGCAGCACACAAACAGCAATAAGGTGAAAACACAGCACAAGAAAGTCCCCAAACCAATTCAGAAAAATTTAAATATAATAAATTATTCTACACAAATACTAAAAAAATCCAATCAGTAGAGCCGGATTTCAGGTAATTATAGAGCTTAAAAGCACAAAGGGCCACTCATGGCTATCTAGTTGTGTGACACCGGGTGAAAATCATAAGTTCAGAACTGCAATGGCGTGCTGGCTAGATCGAGGGATCAGGTTAGTCTCACTAAAGATGTTACCTTCAAAAGTCCAGTGTAAAGATTTCCGTTTGCAATAAAGGAGTCTGCTAGGAGCAGGCCGGGCATCCTGGATTGTAGTCGGTAGCATGAAGATCCTGTCTGGTGTCGCAGACGGTTGTTGCTAGAGATTCACCTTGGTGGTCACAACGGGGCATCAATGCTGTAGCACAAAGTGCAGGTCTCGTGTTGCTAGCTGTGGTGCAGTCAGGTTCACCAGAGCTTTGCATTGGTGGCTGGTAAGATCTAGGTGTGAACGGGCTCATTTGTAGTCCCGAAGTGCCCTGAACTTCAGAATTTATCCTTTTCTTCAAGGAGGAGCTCAACTGATGCCACCCGAAGGGTTCAGGACATGGGAAGCACCTCTTGCAATCAGGAACTCACTCCAGCAGAGGCCAGCAAGGCGCAGGTAAGGAATCTGCAGATAGAAGTCTATATCAGATAAGGAGAAATATCTATTTCTCTCCGTTACTTTCTTATTCTGCAGCACACATACAAGAATATGCCTCTAAGATGTCCTTCCTGCACAAAAACAATTGTGCATGCAACACTGGCACCCTTGTGCAAGGGTGCCTGCATTGGAGCTAGCCAGCCCATTGTTCACCATTGCAGAGGGAAAGGACAGGAATGCACCATATGTCTAAAATACAGTGCATTTCTGCCATTTCCCAGTCGTGCAGCGCAACAAGGTGACTTGCTGCACCACTTTGCCATAAATATTGCCCTAGGTATGTGCCTCCAGAGACTCACCCCCAATTCTCTACAGGGACCCTGTGCATCCCCCACGCAACCTCATAAGCTTCAAACCACTTATTAATCTGTGCCATCCCCCACAACAACTTTAAGCACCAGATCCCTAGGAGTGTGGTCCCTCATCTCCATTACAGAGTATAGGTACGCTGCCAACATTGTTGCTGGACTACTTGTTTGGCACTGATGTCCATCTCTCTGCGACTTAACTCATGGGCTATTCTCCTTTCCTGAAGGGCCCTCTGGGCAGCAGCCTCCTCTGCTTCCCTCTTCTCTTTCAGGGCCAATTTCCTTTCCTCCAGGGCCCTTTTTGCAGCATCCTTCTCCTTAGCTGCCTCTTACTTTACCTGAGACAGCTGTAGCTTGAACTCTCTCTGCTTTACTGTCTGCCAGCGCCTCTGGCAAAAAGGTGTGGGCTGAGATGCTGCTGCTGCTGGCCCTGGAAGGGAACTCACTTAAGTGATTCCTCCTCTCTCCTCTGGAGCCATGATTAGGGAGCTGCCATCCTACCCCTCCATCTCCTGTTCCTGCTTCCCCTCAATGTCCACCCCCTTCATTCTCTGTAATCTGTAACTGGCGGGCCTCACACCAGGCCCCCTAAGGACCTTATGCAGCTCTTGGTTCTTGAGCCCTAGGTCACTGGAAGCCCCCTGTCCCTGCAGAATCCTCTGAGCTCAGCCACAGTGTAGCTCACAAGCTGTTGAGCTCTAACTCCATGCATACAGGTTTGGTCATGGGTGCACAAAGATAGATAGGATGGAAGTAAATTAGAAAAAACAAAAGGCCAATCAATGAGAATTTAAAAAGAGGTCAGATCTGGTGTCAAATTATTTATACGAGGATTTTTGTGTTACACAAATCACTGTATGGCACCTATACAAACGTGTACTGAATTCAAATACTGAGCACCAATGGGAGAATTTGGATTGTTGGTTGAGTTGTATGAACCCTTCTCAACCAACATCCACTATCCTTGTCAGGGGGAGTCACAAAAGTCAATTAACCTGTGCCTCTGGTAGCTTGACACAAAAGCAGTAAGACTTAATTAAAAGGCAATGTGTAAAGTATTTTTTTGTTTTTTTTTAAATCTTTTTATTGCATTTATGACATAAACAAAAGCGCATACAACTGAATACTTATAAGAGATAGGAGCAGAGTGGGAAAAGACAATAGATAGTAGAGGGGTATGAAGATTATAATTTGCTTGATAAATGGCCGCGGGTCTGATGTTTGGTGATCCTATGTAGGGGGTAAGGCTAACGTGCGGGGGGGGGCGCACGAGAGGCGAACAGGGTGTAAGGTATTGATTTCGAGCAGGGTATGTTTGTCATAGGAGGAATGTACCTTTGTGGATATAACGTCACAGCTGTATATCTAGGGTGTGTGTTTATATGCTTATCAAGTGTGTTCAAATTAAGTTTCAGATCTATATAGTTGTGCATGAAAAATATGTCGGTTATGATGTCTCGGATCATTGTTGTTCCAGTAGGCTAGGGAGGTCATGTATCATCTTTTTCCTGTAGTTGATCCGCAAAGGAGTCCCATATATCGGCACGCTTGACTACCACTCCTATGTCGCGTAATGTATGCAATACTTGTATTTCTGCATTGACCCAGCGCTGTACATCAGCCATCCAGTGGCGAGAGTCTGGGGCGCTAGGTGACTTCCACTGCTTGGCGATGAGTCGTTTGAGGATAACAAATGCTAGATCTGCGCATCTGTGTTTTTGTTTATCTTTGATACGTTTGTGTCGGATACCCAATAGGCAGGACTCGGGGGTAGGTGCTAGGGGTATTCCCAGGCATGTCGCAGTTTGTTGTGTGATATCTTGCCATTCGCGGAGTAGTGGTGGGCAGTTCAAGGTCAAGTGTAAGAAGTCAGCTTCCGTATTACCACATCTTGGACAATCAGCACTAGCTTGGGGGTACATGCGGTGGATTCGGTGTGGAGTCAGGTATGTCTGGTGTAGGTAGTTGAGCTGGGTATATCTGAAACGTGCGTTGCGCGATACCTCGCGTGTGGATGTGAGGGCCATGGACCATGCTGATGCAGTAAATTGTGTGTAGTGCTTTTTCCCATTTGTTCTTGGCTTGTGATTGTACTTCCTCTGGGTTAGCTCGCAGCACGTTGTGGATCCATGAGATTCGTGGTGGTGTACCGGTGTCTAAGAGCAATTCGTGCAGAATAAGTGATGATTGTGGTTCCCTGCTACCATGTCCCCATGCGTTACGTATTAAAGATTGTAGTGCGCCGTACATAATAAAACCACCCTGTCCCAGAGTGTACGTCGTCGCAAGTACCTCATAGGGGATAAATTGGCCCTCTGCGAATAATTCTCCCACTGACTGGAGGCCTTTGGTGGCCCTGTCGTTGAGACACATACGGCCATGTAGTCTATGCACACCTGGGATGGCGAGTAATGGGGTCTTAGGCGAGTATGGTGGTTTTCCAGGTCCCCTATTCACATAGCGCCGCCACACCCTTTCAGCCACTTTTAACAGGATATTACTGTACCACGGGAGGGCCACACGCCCTATAAGCCATTCCAGTGTGTTTAAACCACCCAGTTGTGTGCTCACAGTGTGGCTTTCAGAATGAGTAGGGTCTTGTAGCCAAATTAGGATCCAGTGCAGCTGAGCAGCTGCGTAGTAAAGTTCAAACTGTGGTACACCCATCCCGCCTCTGTCCGGTGGTAGACAGATCTTAGCCAAGGCCACACGTTTACGTCCGGTGCTCCAGACCAAATCTATCAACAGCTTGTTCAGCTGTGCGAAAAAAGTGCTAGGGAGCCATAATGGTAGGGCAGCGAAAAAATATAGTAGTCGAGGGAGTATAATCATTTTGATTAATGCAACTCTGCCCATAGGTGATAGTGGTAGTGCACACCAAAAGGGCAACAGTCCTTTTTTGATCTTATCGTCCGGTCTAAGTTGCCCTCCTTAAGGTCAGATTCGTCATGATATATGTGCACTCCTAGATATTTAAAAGTGCTGTAAGTCCATTGTAAGTTATGCTCGGTGAGTATGTGGGTCTGTGCGTCGGGTAATCTGCGCGTGGGGAATAGACATGATTTAGCCCAGTTAACGCGTAGGCCGGATATGTCTCCAAATGAGTTCAATAATTGTAGCAGGTTTGGTAGGGATTCGGAGTGGTTACGTAAGTATATTAATAGATTGTCTGCGTATAAGGAGACTATGCGGTGTTCCATGCCGTCCGGTATGCCCCATCTTGTGGCTTCATTACGCAATTTAGCCGCGAGGGGTTCTATGGCCAATGCGAACAAAAGTGGTGATAGGGGGCATCCCTGGCGTGTGCCTCTACCAATCTTGAATTTTTCCGAGGTGATAGTGCCCGTTTTTACTCTTGCTATGGTGTCTGAATATAGGATAGATATCCAGCGTTTGAACGCTTTACCAAATCCCATTAACTGCAGTGTTGCCATCAAATATGGCCATCCCAGTGTGTCGAAAGCTTTTTCGACATCTAGTGAGACCGCCACTCTGGAGTAGTCTGTATCAGGAGTTTCAGCTATCAAGCGCAATAGGTTCCTGATGTTGATAGAGGTGCTGCGTCCCATTATGAATCCGGATTGATCTGGGTGTACCAGGGAGGAGATTATTGGGAGAAGTCCGTTTGACAGTACCTTACCTAATATTTTACAGTCCGTGTTTAAAAGTGATAAGGGTCGGTAAGAGCGTACGTCTAGTGGGTCGCGGCCCTTTTTATGAAGGACTACAATGGTTGCTTCACGTTGTGAATCTGAGAGACAACCTGTTTCATATGCCTCCTGTAACATAGGGGGTCATTCTGACCCTGGCGGCCGGTGACCGCCAGGGTCACCGACCACGGGAGCACCGCCAACAGGCTGGCGGTGCTCCCAAGGGCATTCTGAGCGCGGCGGTTCAGCCGCGGCCAGAAAGGGTAAACCGGCAGTCTCCCGCCGGTTTACCACTGCCCTTGTGAATCCTCCATGGCGGCGGAGCGCGCTCCGCCGCCATGGGGATTCTGACACCCCCTACCGCCATCCTGTTCCTGGAGGGTCTCCCGCCAGGAACAGGATGGCGGTAGGGGGTGCCGCGGGGCCCCTGGGGGCCCCTGCAGTGCCCATGCCAATAGCATGGGCACTGCAGGGGCCCCCGTAAGAGGGCCCCACAAAGTATTTCAGTGTCTGCAAAGCAGACACTGAAATACGCGACGGGTGCAACTGCACCCGTCGCACCTTCCCACTACCTCCTCGTGGGAAGGTCGATTTGCCCTGGGCTGGCGGGCGGCCTTTTGGCGGCCGCCCGCCAGCCCAGGGCAAATCTCAAAATACCCTCAGCGGTCTTGTGACCGCGGAGCGGTATTTTGACGGGGGAACATTGCCGCCCGCCAATGTTAGAATGACCCCCATAGTCAAATATGGAGTAAGCGTTTGTGATGAGAAAGTCTGGTAATACTCGATCGGTAGTCCGTCTCCCCCTGGGGCTTTATTGTGGGCTAGCTGTTGCAGTGCTTGCTTTATTTCGTCACTTTCAATAGGTTTGTCTAGCTCTAGTGTTTGTGCAGTTGTTAGATGATTTATGTGGGAGGTCCTGAAAAAGCCTTCTAGTTGTGGTGCGAGTGGAGGAGGTTCTGCCTGATATAACCTTGCATAGTACTGCTTAAATGCGTCATTTATTTCTGATTGTGTATTCACTATCACACCAGTATCTAGGCGGATGGCGTTTATGGGAGTATGCCGCTGAGTCCCTTTGGCTAACCAGGCCAGCATGCGGCTTGATCTATCGCCCTCGGCGTGTAGTCACGCCGTGTGGTGTCGATAGTCGAATTTTCGTAGACGGGTTTCAATATCGCCCCATTGCTTTTTGAGTGTGATTGTGTTATTGTTAGCAGTACTATTTAAGGCCGCATCACATTCCGCCTTGCGTAATTTCTCTTCGGTGTCATGTAGTTCTGAGAGTAGAGTGCGTCAAATACCTCCTGCAGCCCCGATGCACATGCCCCTGACTACCACCTTGTGTCCGTCCCACTCGATTGCGCGTGTTGTGGCTGTTCGACTATTAATTGTGAAATATGACTTTATGGTATCAGCTAGTTCTTCCCGGAATGGCGGGTCGCGCAACAGGGTGGGTTGTAAGCGCCAAGTAGGTATTCATGATGGCTAAGTGCCCCATCTCAGTGTAACAATTAGGGGGCAGTGATCTGATAGGGTTTTGGCCAGATAGTTGGCGCTATGTATTGGGTGTGTTAACATGGCCGAGCATAATAGTAAATCAATCCGTGTGTGGAGGTTGTGTACCGGTGAGTAAAAGGAGTACTCTCTATCAATGGGATGAAGACTTCTCCATGCATCATGCAGTCTACGTTCTATTATCCAGGACCTTAGCATCTCAGATACCCGCCTACTAGGGGCGCTTATCATTGGCGGGTGCGATCTGTCCATAGAGATGTCCAGTACGCTGTTAAAGTCTCCTCCCCTGATAATTGGTATGGACGGGTCTTGTGAGATCTGTGCGCACGTGGCCCTCAGGAATTCCCCTTGTCCCGAATTTGGGGCATATATACCAGCTATGGTTAGCTGTCTACCATCCAACTCTCCAGTGAGGCAGACATATCTGCCATCTGTGTCTATACTGTATATGTGTCTTGGACCGCGTATGGGACCCCTGAAGCGATCCAGATCAGTACTCCCTTGGCATATTTGGATATTTTAGTTCCATAGACAGTGCCCGACCAGCTCTTATTAATTTCCTTTAATTCTTGTGTGGTGGCATGGGTCTCCTGTAGTATAGCTATATGCACCTTGTGGCGTCTGAGATATGTATGTAATCTGCGTCTTTTAGTAGGATTAGCTAGACCCCTTATGTTCCAGGTTACAATGTTGTATGTCATTAAAGCGTTTTGTGTACGTATCGCAAGCGGTGCGCATTGTCAAGTAGGATTCGCAGCGTCCCCTCACCCATCACCCCCCCACACCCTCCCGAGTCGGACCAACCCTCGAGTGTGGCGTGACTAGTACATACCTTGAAGAGTCAGGAGAGAGAGAAGTATAGAAGAAAGGGGGAAAAGAGGAAAAGTGTGGATAACCAGGCACAACAGGTGCAAGAGTGGCTTCGAGCCGATTCGTGTCCATATGGGAACCCATCTGGGTTAGGGGGCTGCTGTAGTATATGGTCCAAGGTGGCCGCGAAAACCGGCCCATTCGGATGTCGTCTTCTCCCATTCAGGCATGCATAGGCCGGAGAGCACGCAGGTCGCGGGCACATATTGTTTATGACTTCCGGAGTAGGTTGATCGCTGCATCTATGTGTTCGCTTTTAAAGGTCGTCTGCGGTGCGCGGCGTGACCACCGGTCCCAGGATTAGTGGGGATGGGGGTAGGCTTTGCGGGGTCTCTATCGAGTCCGTGGTGCAATATTCGCGGTTGTGTTCTATTCGAATGTTCGAGAACCTATTGACGTCCTTTAATGCTTGAGCTTGCCAGTCAGCTGCTTGTTTTTCAGTAGGACGTGATCCGGTTCTGGGTTTCAATTTCCTTTTCTTATGCTTTTTTTGTGTCAGCCATTCCTTTTGTTCTGTGTGTTCATCTGTGGGGTCTGCTAAGCCCTTGGCGTGGATCCAAGTCCATACATCCTCTGGGGACGGGAAGATGTGAGTTTTGTCGCCATCGACTACGCGTAGTCTAGCAGGGTACATGAGGGAGTATGAAATGTTCTTGTCGCGTAGTACCTGTTTTGCTTTAGTAAAAGTGGCACGTCTGCGCTGGACCTCCGCTGTATAGTCCGGGTAGGCCATGATTTTTACGTTTTCAGTTTCGACGGGTCCCAGCGCACGAAAGCCCTTTAGGATTTGATCTCTGTCACGGTAATTCAACAGTCTGGCTATTAATGGGCGAGGGGGTGCCCCTGGGCGTGCGGGACCGCCCGGGATCCGGTGTGCCCGCTCCACCGTCAGGGAAGGGGAGGCCTCCTGTTTCAGTATGTGATCTTCTAGCCAGCATTCTAGAAATAACTCTGCGTTAGGGAGCTCGATTCGCTCCGGGAATCCCATGAATCTAATGTTATTTCGGCGTGAGCGGCCTTCCGCTTCCTCCGCGCGTCTTTGGAGCTGTATTATCTCAGATTCCTGTTGTTGTATTCGGTTTTTCATGTCCTCTATATTTGGTTGAGATGTTTCTAGAGTTGATTCGACGGTGTTTACTCTATCCGCTAGCTTCCGGTGTTCAGTGATAAGTTTCTAATATTGCCTGCAGTACCTTGTCGATTTGTAACGAGTGAGCAGCTAGCGTTTCAGTCACTTTGTGCAGTGGATCTGAGCTCTCCATCGTTGACGGGTCCCCAAGTCTGGTCTCTGATTGGCCCCTCGGCGGCTTCGGTTTCACCATAGTGGCGCCTGTTCTGAGCTCACTTCATATTGCGTTGTGATTGAGGTGGCCAGTTTATGCCTTGATTACTAGGTTCTTTATATACGATTAGGCGAGATTTGTCGTGTGCCCATCGGTGGGGGCTTGATGCGTTCTGCAAGAGGTATGCTCCGGATATGTGCAGTTGACGATTGCGCGCTGCAGCGCCTGTGTCTGTGCGTTTTATGTTAGGAGAAAATCGACTTTGCTCCCTGCAAGAGAGATGTGGCGGATAGTTGCAGTTGGCGATTGCGCGCTGCAGCACCCGTATTTGTGCGTTTTATGTTAGGGAAAGAGAAAAAGAAAAAACGGCATTGCTCCCGGACTGTACGCAAAGCTAGGAAATGTCACTGAATCCAATTTCGTTGCTGGGTGTGGTGGTTAACTCACATAGGGGGTCATTCTGACCTCGGTGGTAAAAGGCGCTTACCGCCGGCCAGAAGACCACCATAACACCGCCACGGTCATTCTGACCCGCAACTGGCAAACCGCCAAAAACCCGACATCCACAAAAGTCCGCCACACCAAAGGTCAGCGAAAAAATGGCGATGACCAAACCTCCACCGTCACGCCAACAGAAATACGCCCATACCATTCTGACCCACAAATCCCTGCAGCGGTCTTTCAAACACAGTATTCCATTGGCGGTACACACTGCCACGGTCAAAATACATACACACATAGAAAACACAGCCACATTGGTCAGTTTGAAATACACACACCTGATACACATACTAACACCACTCCCACACACCCAACACAATATAAAACACACACCCACATCCCCCACATGCCCCTACGACCCGGAATCATTGACGAAGGCTAGAGACAGAGCACAGAATAGACAATCCCACAACACAGAGGCACACAACACCATCACCCACACAGAATCCACACACCAAACACCACACACCACCACACGCACCACACTCATCACCACAAACGCCACCCCACACCTCAACCACACCACCCCATGGCACCCCAAAGACACCCCAGGTTCAGTGACGCAGAACTCAGGGTCATGGTGGAGGAAATAGTCCGTGTAGAGCCCCAGCTCTTCGGGGCACAGGTGCAGCACACCACAATTGCCAGGAAGATGGAGCTATGGCAAAGGATAGTGGGCAGGGTCAACGCGGTGGGACAGCATCCACGCAATCGGGAGGACATCAGGAAGAGATGGAACGACCTACGGGGGAAGGTGCGTTCCATGGTCTCAAGGCGCAACATTACGGTGCAGAAGACTGGCGGCGGACCCCCACCTACTCCCCCAGAATTTACCGCGTGGGAGGAGGAAGTCTTGCACATCCTGCATCCTGAGGGCCTCGCAGGAGTAGGCGGAGGAATGGACTCTGGTAAGGCAAATCTTCACTACTGCTTCCCACCCCCACCCCACCTGCATGCCAAATCATACCCCCACCCTCACCCCCTCCCCCATCACACCAACCCCTAGCAAAAGGCTCACCATCACAACCCACCCATCCCAACACCAAGCCCTGCATGCGACCACAAAGCATGGACACCCATCACCAAAGCATGCCCACTGCACACACACATCACCCCCACAAGCCACCCTCACAAAAGCCCCCACAAGGGAATGCCTGCACTTGGGTACACGGACACCCACCCATCACACGAAATGCCATAAACAGAAGCAATAACCATACCTTTATACCCCTGCAGGACCCGAACGCCACCACACCGCCACGGAGGGTACAGAGATGTCCATCCCACCCCCAGAAGAGGCCCCCAGCGATGACAGCAGCTCTGTCTCCCTGGACCCAGATGACCAGCCCGGCCCATCGGGGACCTCTGGACAGTCGGTTCCCCACAGACAGCCAAAGGCTACACCAGACCCAACCCCCTCTGGGAACACCAGCACAGCTCCCACCCAGCGGGCCCATGCCTCTGTCTCCAGGACACGTCAATCAGCGGTGTGTCCACCACTACAGGGCACCCAGGTTGACCCACCACCCCAACAACAACAGGGACCTGGGGGCAGTGGTAGTGGGCACACCGTCCAGGGGACAGAGGCCCAGGAACACAGGGGAACTGGGAAGGCTGCTGTGCGACAGGGGGGGGACAGGCCCAGGGAACCGACTCTCCAAGAGGCCCTCTCCTCCATCATGGGAGCTTACCACCACTCCCAGGAGACGATGGCGACGGTACTGGCCAGGTTCCAGGAGATCCAGGCACTGCAGGAGGAACGGTACATGGGGTTCAGAGAGGAACTGAGGAACACCTTTGGGGTGCCACATGGTCCCGCAATGTGGTGACTATCTGGTTAAGGGCCACGACGATGATCCCCATTGCGGGACCATGTGGCACCCCAAAGGGCCCCTGTCACTAGCCCAGGCCAGGAACAGCCTACCACCTCCGCCGGTGCTAGTGGACAGGAGGCCCCCACACAATGACAGGCCACCAGAACCCCACCTCCTGCAGAAGAAGAACCACCCCGCAAGCGGAACCTGAGATCTCACAAGAAGACAGAGTAGGATTGCAAGACCCCCGCCAGCATAACATACCCCCAGATGTCATCCCACTGTCCCACATTGTCACCCTGTCCAACCTTTAACTGCCCCTGCTCCATCCTTCCACAGGCATATGGACAATGCACCTGTGAGACTGAGAACTGGACTCTGCCATGGACATTACTCCACTCCCACCCATCACCGTTTTACAATCATGTACCTATATGTAGCACTTAAAATAAATCACTTATTGCACTTAAAATAACAGGAGTCTGCTTGTATTCTTAACTAATGTATTACACATAACGGTGCAATAATGTCCAGTTACTTTGTGATGACAACATACCAATTTCAATAAGCTTTAGTCCATGGGCAAACAAAGCAGAAGTCACGCAGTGGGTCATACAGCTCTGAAAAGGGAAGGGAAAGTCACAAATCAGTTAACAGGAACTGGGGGGAAACACAGACAGTAGAGACGCATGAGGCCTTCAGTAAATGTAAAATGGGGTGGCTGATTCTTACCTGGGTGCTACTGAAAGTATTGTCGTATGACTGTCTCCCTGTTGTCCGTGTCGTCCCCGTCGTCTTCCTCCTCTTCACTCTCCACAGGCGCTACAACACCACCATCTGGACCATCCTCCTGCAGAAAAGGCACCTGGCGTCGCAATGCAAGATTGTGAAGCATACAGCAGGCCACGATGATCTGGCACACCTTCTTTGGTGAGTACATGAGGGATCCCCCTGTCATATGCAGGCACCTAAACCTGGCCTTCAGGACCCCGAAGGTCCTTTCTATGATCCTCCTATTTCGCCCATGGGCCTCATTGTACCGTTCCTTTGCCATGGTCCGGGGATTCCTCACTGGGGTCAGTAGCCACGACAGGTTGGGGTAACCAGAGTCACCTATTAGCCACACACGGTGTCTCTGTAGCTGTTCCATCACATAAGGTATGCTGCTATTTCGCATGACATACGCGTCATGCACTGACCCAGGGAACTTGGCATTTACATGGGAGATGTACTGGTCAGCCAAACAGACCACCTGGACATTCATCGAATGATAACTTTTTCTGTTTCGGTACACCTGCTCACTTCCACTGGGGGGAACCAAAGCTTGGGGATATGTCCAAGGGCATAGAAATCACCCTTCACTGTAGCCAATTCACCCACGTCAGGGAAAATAATGTAGCTCCGCATGTATTTCATCAGGGCAGACAACACTCTGGACAAAACCTTAGAAAACATATGCTGAGACATCCCAGATGATATGGCCACTGTTGTCTGAAAAGACCCACTTGCCAAAAAATGGAGTACTGACAGAACCTGCACCAGAGGGGGAATCCCTGTGGGTTGGCGGATGGGGGACATCAGGTCTGGCTCCAGCTGGGCACATAGTTCATGTATGGTTGCTCTGTCAAGCCGGTATGTAAGTATGATATGCCATTCTTCCATTGTCGACAGGTCCACCAGCGGCCGGTACACGGGAGGATTCATCCTTCTCCTTGCAAGTCCCAGCGGACGGTGCCTAGGAAGGACAACATGGAGCACAGAGTCAAGCAACCCACAGGTTCGTTCACACAGCTTGCACAGTACACGAATCGCTATCCATTGAATGGCTTGTATGAGTGGCAGTGCAAGGCCTAGGCCTGTGTGACGCAGTAGAAATCATGCCATGTGGGCCCTTGAAATGGCGGCTGCCTGACCTGTGAAGTGTGACAGTGGGATGTGAGGTCACTGCGCTGGCGTGGCACGCCGTGGCGGTAGGCGGGCGAAGACCGCGGCGCAAAGCAGCATTGGTTAACATTGAACCCTATGGGTCTCAGGAGCCAATGACGGTGTGCGCCGGCGGTCGCGGTACGCACCGCTGTGGGCGTGACCGCCATTTTCTATCTGCTTAATCACTCGAGACCTGATCATCCACAGGAGAGGACCTATACTGCAAGTGCTGCTGTGACCTCGGTCTGGGAGATACAATGGCTGCTGCGACTGGGGAAAGGGCCCCTGCCTTCACTTCCGAAGAATTGGAGAAACTTGTTGATGGGGTCCTCCCCCAGTATGCGCTACTCTATGGTCCTCCAGACCAACAGGTTAGTACACAGGGTGCACGTTGAATGGGCTATGCCTGTGTTGAGTGGGGTGTATGTAAGATGGTGGGGAGGGGAGCGAATGAGGAGTGCAACGCACGAAAGATGAGAGCATGTGCCACATGGCAAGGTTGGGGAGGGGGGGGGGGCACTCACATTGACCAGGCAGAAAACTGATGCGCTTTCTTTTACCACCCTGTACATGTCACATAGGTCAGCGCCCATCAGAAGATCGACATTTGGCGTGCCATCGCCTAGGACGTCCGGGCCCTGGGAGTCCACAACAGACGGGGCACCCACTGCCGAAAGAGGTGGGAGGACATCCGCCGCGGGACCAGAAAGACCGCCGAGTCTCTGCTGGGGATGGCCTCCCAACGTAGGAGGGGTGCCAGCCGCCAATTGACCCCCCTGATGTCCCGGATCCTGGCGGTGGCCTACCCCGATTTGGATGTGCGCGTGAGGACATCACAGCAGACACAAGGGGGTGAGTATCAGCACATTCTGCTATCTTTGCGCGCAGGGAAGGTGTCTGGGTGGGGGAGGAGGGCTGTGGCTATCTCCAGGCCAGGGCGCATTCTGTAGGCTAGGCCCCTCCGTTAGACACGGCCCTGTGCCCCCGCCCCCCACCTCTGTAGGGTGCCAAGTACAGCTATCCATGGTCCGGCCTCACCCATGTGTGCATTTGTCGTCCATAGACCCGTAGGACTAGTCTCAATAACTGAGTAGTGTACCCCCATTGCGCGGCCTAGTTCAGGGGGCTTCTGTGTCTGTCCTCTCCGACAACGGTGTTGCCAATGCATGCACTCAACCTGTCTTCATTTCTCCCCCCCCCCATTTTCTTTGTCTTCCTGTTCATGTGTGCATTAGCATCATCTGGGGGAGGAGAAGTGGCATTGGAGCACGAGGGAGCTGCATCTCACATGGCCCCGGAGGGCCATACAACAGACTCCGAGTACACCAGTGAGACGGAGGGCGAGTGGAGCTCCACAACGGGGACCCGTGGAGACGTCAGCGACACCGACACGTCCTCGGAAGGGAGCTCCCTAGCGGTGGCGGCAACATCCGTGCCCACCGCCACAACAGGTACAGCCGCCACCCAGCGCACCAGCCCCACCCTCCCAGCAGCCCCTCAGCCTTCGCTCCGTGCCCGCTCGCCCAGGAAGGCGGGCATCTCCTTCGCCCCAGGCACCTCAGGCCCTGCCCCAGTTACCCCTGCTGCCCTCAGTGAGGAGGTCATTGACCTCCTCAGGACACTCATTGTTGGGCAGTCTACCCTCTTGAATGCCATCCAGGGTGTAGAAAGGGAAGTGCATCGGAGCAATGTATACCTGGAGGGCATTCATTCGGGTCAGGCTGCCCATCAGCGATCGTTCAACGCTCTGGCCTCAGCACTGACGGCAGCCATTGTCCCTGTCTACAGTCTCCCTCTTCTGGTCCCTCCACCCAGTCCCAGTCTCCTGTTCCTCTGCCTATCCCATCCACACCATCAGACCAGCCTGCACACACCTCTACACCCAAGGGCAGCTCATCCAGACATAAGCACCACAGATCCCACAAGCATTCACACAAGCAACACCCAGACGCAGACATGCCAACAGTCACTACCACCTCTGTGTCCCCCACCTCATCTCCCCCCTCCCTCCCTGTGACGTTTCCACTCACACCTGCATGCACACCACCATCAGCCAGTACTTCCATCACCAGCACACCCTCCATTACAGTCCGCACACGTGCAGTCACCACCCCCACTGCCATTTACACGTCCCCTGTGTCCTCTCCCAGTGTGTCTGTCACCCCCTCTTCCAAAGCACACAAACGCAGGCAGCCACCCACCCAACAGCCATCCACCTCACGACAGCCTCTGTCACAAGCACCTGCACCCAAAGACAGCACACTTGACTCTCCTACAACCACATCCTCTTCCTCCACTCCCAAACCCACTACACCTACCCGTCCCTGTCCTCCCAAAGTCCTTTTCCTTTCCAACCTTGAACTCGTTCCAATCACTGACCCACCCCCTCCATCTGGTAAGACCAAAAAAAGCACCTCAGCCACCACCAGCCCTGCATCTACTGTGACCATAGTGCAGGGCTATTGGAGTCCACCAGATCCTAGGGCAGGAACATCGGCCAGCAGCAAGGGGACAACCAGCCCCCCACCTGGGAAGAGGACAAGGAAGAAAAAGGCCCGGCGCGACAAGCCTGAGACGGCTGCCACCAAGGACAGTAGCCTTGCCCCGTCACCTGCCACATCATCCAAGGGAGGCAAGGGCCCCAGAGCTCCAGCGAAGGAGGGCAAGGGCAGCAGGGCGGAGAAGTCAGGCAGCAGGCGAGCTGCCCAGGAGGTCCCCACCAGCCCCATCCCGGGTGTGACGGACGATACCCACGGGCCCAGGACTCCATCACAGGAGGGCGCCGCGACCGCAAGTTCGGATGGGGAATGAGTGGGAAGTCTTGCCCAGGTCTGGCTCCCTAGACACACAGGACAAGCACCGCTGAACAGGGCCCCGCCGGGAGGAGCACCGCTGAACGGGCCCCGCCGGGCCAAGAACCGCTGAACGGGCCCTGCCGGGCCAAGAACCGCTGAACAGGGCCCCGCCGGGAGGAGCACCGCTGAACGGGCCCCGCCGGGCCAAGAACCGCTGAACGGGCCCCACCGGGCCGAGAACCGCTGAACAGGACCCCGCCGGGAGGAGCACCGCTGAACGGGCCCCGCCGGGCCAAGAACCGCTGAACAGGGCCCCGCCGGGAGGAGCACCGCTGAACAGGGCCCCACCAGGGGGGAGCACCGCTGAACGGGCCCCGCCGGGCCAAGAACCGCTGAACAGGGCCCCGCCGGGAGGAGCACCGCTGAACGGGCCCCGCCGGGCCAAGAACCGCTGAACAGGGCCCCGCTGGGAGGAGCACCGCTGAACGGGCCCCGCCGGGCCAAGAACCACTGAACAGGGCCCCGCCGGGCCAAGAACCGCTGGACGGGCCCCGCCGTCTCAAGCACTGCTCCGCTGGGCCCTTCCTGTCAAGCACGGCTCCGCTGGGCCCTTCATCTCAAGCACGGCTCCGCTGGGCCCTTCCTGTCAAGCACCGCTCCGCTGGGCCCTTCATCTCAAGCACCGCTCCGCTGGGCCCTTCATCTCAAGCACCGCTCTGCTGGGCCCGCCGTCTCAAGCACCACTCCGCTGGGCCCTTCCAGTCAAGCACCGCTCCGCTGGGCCCTTCATCTCAAGCACCGCTCCGCTGGGCCCTTCCTGTCAAGCACCGCTCCGCTGGGCCCTTCCTGTCAAGCACCGCTCCGCTGGGCCCTTCATCTCAAGCACCGCTCCGCTGGGCCCCGCCGTCTCAAGCACCGCTCCGCTGGGCCCTTCCTGTCAAGCACCGCTCCGCTGGGCCCTTCATCTCAAGCACCGCTCCGCTGGGCCCCGCCGTCTCAAGCACCGCTCCGCTGGGCCCTTCCTGTCAAGCACCGCTCCGCTGGGCCCTTCATCTCAAGCACCGCTCCGCTGGGCCCTTCATCTCAAGCACCGCTCCGCTGGGCCCCGCCGTCTCAAGCACCGCTCCGCTGGGCCCTTCCTGTCAAGCACCGCTCCGCTGGGCCCTTCCTGTTAAGGACTGCTCCGCTGGGCCCTTCATCTCAAGCACCGCTCCGCTGGGCCCTTCCTGTCAAGCACCGCTCCGCTGGGCCCTTGCTGTCAAGCACCGCTCCGCTGGGCCCTTCATCTCAAGCACCGCTCCGCTGGGCCCCGCCGTCTCAAGCACCGCTCCGCTGGGCCCTTCCTGTCAAGCACCGCTCCGCTGGGCCCTTCATCTCAAGCACCGCTCCGCTGGGCCCTTCCTGTCAAGCACCGCTCTGCTGGGCCCTTCATCTCAGGCACCGCTCCGCTGGGCCCTTCATCTCAAGCACCGCTCCGCTGGGCCCTTCTTGTCAAGCACCGCTCCGCTACGCCCTTCCTGTCAAGCACCGCTCCGCTGGGCCCTTCCTGTCAAGCACCGCTCCGCTGGGCCCCGCCGTCTCAAGCACCGCTCCGCTGGGCCCTTACTGTCAAGCACTGCTCCGCTGGGCCCTTCATCTCAAGCACCGCTCCGCTGGGCCCTTCCTGTCAAGCACCGCTCCGCTGGGCCCTTCCTGTCTAGCACCGCTCCGCTGGGCCCTTCCTGTCAAGCACCGCTCCGCTGGGCCCTTCATCTCAAGCACCGCTCCACTGGGCCCTTCCTGTCAAGCACCGCTCCGCTGGGCCCTTCCTGTCAAGCACCACTCCACTGGGCCCTTCATCTCAAGCACCGCTCCGCTGGGCCTTTCCTGTCAAGCACCGCTCCGCTGGGCCCTTCATCTCAAGCACCGCTCCGCTGGGCCCTTCATCTCAAACACCGCTCCGGCGGGCCCCCGCGTCTCAAGCACCGCTCCGCTGGGCCCTTCCTGTCAAGCACCGCTCCGCTGGGCCCTTCATCTCAAGCACTGCTCCGCTGGGCCCTTCCTGTCAAGCACCGCTCCGCTGGGCCCTTCATCTCAAGCACCGCTCCGCTGGGCCCTTCATCTCAAGCACCGCTCCGCTGGGCCCTTCATCTCAAGCACCGCTCCGCTGGGCCCCGCCGTCTCAAGCACCGCTCCGCTGGGCCCCGCCGTCTCAAGCACCGCTCCGCTGGGCCACGCCGTCTCAAGCACCGCTCCGCTGGGCCCTTCCTGCCAAGCACCGCTGGCCCATTGACAGTGCCGGTTCAGTGTCGAGCAGGGCTTCAGGGAGCACTCGGGGCACCATGCCTCCTCCAATCACAGTGGAGTGGGTAATCCATCTGATGGACTGTGGCTTTGCACCCCCCAGGATGGGACAGTGGGCATGGAGGCCCCTCGTGGATCTGGCGTTGTGGACTCGTGGCTGAGGTGCCCCCCCTTCCCTTCCCCCTGAGGTGCCTGTACTTTTATCATCTGATGCCCCTGCAGTGTTATCTCCAATGGTATCTGGTCTCCTGTGTGGGCTTTGCCCATGTGTTTGTGCACATTGGCCCACGGACTATGGAACTTTGACGGAATGTGCAGGACTTTTTGCCTATGGATATCTTGTTGACTATCTTCATTCCTTATTGTTGTATCTTTTATATGGCATATTTGCCATTCCTTCTATGGAGCTATTTATACATATATTTTTTTGGACATTTAAATTGTGTCTTTGCATTATTCCGGGGGGTTTGTGTGGTGTCACTCTGACTTGTTGCTCGGCAATGGGGTGTAGGTATTTGTGGTCGGGGTGGGTGTATGGCGCATGTGTGTCCCCGTAATCTTTTCTCCTCCCCCCTCCCCTGTGTCGTAGGTGCAGTACTCACCGTTGTCGTCTGCGCCGGCGTTCGTACTCCTGGTAGATGAGCTGGTAGGATGTGTAATTCGGGCTCCATGCTGTCCTCCTTCCTCGTGGAGTGTGTATAGGTGAGCGTTTTCCCGTTCGTAGTCTGTTTCCGCCGTGTTTTTATCGGCGGGGCTCCCGCCCCGGAAAAGGTGGCGTATTGGTGAGTTGTGATAGGGTGGGCGGTACATTGTCTGCCGCCTGCCTGTTGGCGGTGACCGCTACGCTGTTTGTCGGTCCCGCCGTGGCGGTCGGAGTGTTAATGTGGCGGCCTGTGTTGGCGGTTCCCGCCAGAGTTAGAATACCATTTTTTTGACCGCCGGCCTGTTTGCGGGTTGGCCGCCGCTTTTTCACCGACCGCCAGGGTCAGAATGACCCCCATAGTGCTTGACTTCTGGGCCCTCCCGAGTCACTCCTTCAAAAGGGCACATCGTAGTTTGAGTTCCCCTCTGAACTCCGATGTATGTTTCGTGTAAGAAATGGATTTTCGTTTTTTGCCGGGCTTCGTACCTCCCCATCGGCCGGGTCTCTCTTCAGCATGCAAGCGTTCGGTGTAATTGAGCAGCAGTTCCCGAAAAGTTCGGTCTTCATCTGTACCGCGCCGCGGCACCTTCCACGATCGCGACTGGATCGCAATCGGGCTGCGCCGCCATGCGCGTGCTCAGCGATCGGGCCGGTTGTCCGTCCGGAGTCTTAAGCAGCCCGTCAGGTTGGGCCTGTGGCATGCGCCCCCACAATGGTCAACTCATGCAAGGGTGCATCTGCAGCTCTCCGCTGCCCTCGCCCGCCACATTGGCATCCCTCCGTACCTGCGCGCAGGGCACAGCTGCTGCGACCGCCGGACCGTTTGGCTCCGCGCTGGGTGCGTGTCCGCGTCTCGTCTCCGTCCGGGCCCCGGGCGAGCCGCTGTGTCGGTTGGGTCAGGTTTCCGGGGTCTCGGGATATTATTAAGCATAAAGCATGCAGGTCCGGGGGTTTTTAACGCCTGGGGACAGAGGGATTACAGGATAATTGTAGTCCGCGTGCGGAGCTCTGATTCAAGCGACCGCACTCGCCGCCATCTTGGCCACGCCTGTGTAAAGTATTTATGCAGTACACAAACAGCAATAAAGTGAAAACACAATATAAGAAAAATCCCATACCAATTTGAAAAATAGAGTAGAATGTAATAAATTAATTGCCACCAAAACAACAAACATCTAATCTGTAGACCCAGAGAAAAGCAATTAAAAAAATGCCAGGTAAGTACTGTGCCTAAAAGTACTCATGGAAATCTGGTAGTGAGAGACCAAGTGATAGTCACAAGTTCAGGCCAACCGTGATGGATCGTGGGCAGGATAAAGGGACCACGCACAAAGAGTTTTGTTCGTGGGGGTGGGGGGGCCACGAGGAGGAGGGATACTGTTGCAGATGGTCGTACCTATAGAGTCAAGAGCAGGTCAGGTGTTGCTATAGCCCATAGATCCTGCTGGGCATCGCAAATAGTTGTTGCTGAAGATTAATGTTGGTGATTAACGCAGGCAGTTGATGCTGTAGTGTGAAATGCAGATCTTGTGTTGCCAGGCATCATAGCAAGAAGAGTCATGTTCACTGGAGCTCCGCCTTTGTGGTCATTGAGAGCGGCAATATCTTGGTGCGAACAGGTCCATTCGTGGTCGCGAAGAGCCCAGAACTTCAGTATTTCTCCTTTTCATCAAGGAGGAGCTCAACTTATGCTGTACCAAGGGTCCAAGACCTGTGAGGCACCTTTTGCGGACCAGGAACTCACTCCAGTAGAGGCCAGCAGGGCTCAATCAGGTCGGCTCATTTGCAGGTCAGCTGGGCAGTTGCAGAGAGGCCTCTGGAGCTTGTTGGGTCCCTGTAGCTCAAAACAGGAGGTCAGTCAGTTGACCCTTGTAGTCACGTCACCCTGGGATGAAGGGAGCAGGTCCAGTCTTCCTTCTCAGCAGGCAGGGCAGGCCTCAAGCAGCAGGGCATTCATCTTCTGGAGTATCCAGAGGTCCAGGAATGTTCTCAAGTGTGGAGATGGGGGGTCCATTTTAATACCTGGTGCCCCTTTTGGAATGGGAGAAGCTTCTGGAGCTTTCCCGCTACCAAGGTTTCTAGAATTTTCTGTCTCCCTGCCCTAGTCCCAGTCTGCCTGAGGCACAATAGGCTAGTGTGAAGTCCTCTGTCTGTGATCTGGGACAGTCCTTTTGAAGTGCAAGTGAGGTAGGTGGCAGCTCTCCAATCCCCAATCAGGCTAAGATGGTCCATCCTACCAAGACCCCCTATTCTGATTCTGTCTGGAAGGAATACACAAAGGCCAATTATACCTAGTTATGTGACCCAGGAAACAGGCACTAGAGAGTTAAGACAAGAAAATGTTAACTTTCTAACAGTGGCATTTTCAGAATTGTTTCTTAAAGTGCAAGTTACTTACCTTCGGTAATTAAATAACTGGTAGATACATATTCTAGTTGCAGATTCCTTACCTTAGAATTTTCCCCCAGGCGTCGGACTGGATCCGGAGATTTTTTCTTCGAGTAATACCCTTGCGAGTCGGTAGGTGGCGTCGTTCGACTCCACGGGAGTTGTTGGCATCGTAGTCGACGTGATGACATCAGGAACAGTACATGCCGCATCAGCACAGTGACGTCAGTTTCTTTTAACGACTTTCCATGCCAAAGCGCAGAGCCGCTAAGAACACTGAGATAGGTGCGCCAGAGCTAAGGACCTGAAAGGGGAATCCCTGTTCCTAGAAATCAGTCCGCAAGTGGGGAGGATGGGTGGGTCGGTAAGGAATCTGCAACTAGAATATGTCACTACCAGATATTTCGTTACCAAAGGTAAGTAACTTGTACATCTGAGACTTCTAGTTGCAGATTCCTTACCTTAGAATAGATAACTAAGCAATGCCATCCTCTGAGGCGTGCTGCGAACTAAGTTCATACTAGAAAGTCCTGCAGGACCGAACGACCAAAGTTGCCGTCCCAACGGACTTGACTGTCCAGCAGTAATGTTCAGCAAACGTGTGCAGGGATGCCCACATAGCTGCCTGGCAGATATCCAGGACGGGAATTCCGCCTGCTAACGCAGTGGAAGCAGCAGTTGCTCTTGTGGAATCAGAGCGCAAGCCCTCAGGGGGTTGCATCTTGGCCAAAGCATTTCACATTTTGATGCAAAGTAGTACCCATCGAGAGATGGGATGTTTTTTCATCGCCTTTAATTTCTTCGCACCCACACACCCAACAAAGAGTTGATTGTCCACCCGGAAATCTTTAGTACGATTTAGATAGAAGGCCAACACTCTTTTTGGGTCCAGATGTGGGGGTGCGTAAAAAGTAGGCAAGGTGATGGACTGGTGTAGGAAAATGCCACTGTTGGCATGGTTACCCCTAACTTTTTGCCTTTTGTTGATGCCAGCTTTGATTGAAAGTGTGCTGGGGCCCTGCTATTCAGGCCCCAGCACAAGTATTCTTTCCCTAAAACTGTACCTTTGTCTCCACAATTGGCACAGCCCTGGCACACAGTTAAGTCCCTTGTAAATAGTACCCCTGGTATCAAGGGCCCTGTGGCCAGGGAAGGTCTCTAGGGGCTACAGCATGTATTATGCCACCCGGGGGACCCCTCACTCAGCACATGTGCACTGCCTCACAGCTTGTGTGTGCTGGTGGGGAGAAAATGACTAAGTCAACATGGCACTCCCCTCAGAGTGCCATGCCCACAACCCACTGCCTGTGGCATAGGTAAGTCACCCCACTAGCAGGCCTTACAGCCCTAAGGCAGGGTGCACTATACCACAGGTGAGGGCATAGCTGCATGAGCACTGTGCCCCTACAGTGTCTAAGCCAGTTCTTAGACATTGTAAGTGCAGGGTAGCCATAAGAGTATATGGTCTGGGAGTTTGACAAACACGAACTCCACAGCTGCATAATGGCTACACTGAATACTGGGAAGTTTGGTATCAAACCTCTCAGCACAATACATCCACACTGATGCCAGTGTGGAATTTATTGAGAAATGCACACAGAGGGCATCTTAGAGATGCCCCCTGTATGCCAGCTCAACTGCTAGTGCTAGGCTGACCGGTCTCTGCCAGCCTGCCACTTCCAGACCAGTTTGTGGTCACATAAGGTGAGTGCCTTTTTGCACTCTGTGACCAGGAACAAAGCCTGTCCTGGGTGGAGGTGCTTCTCACCTCCCCCTGCAGGAACAGTAACACCTGGTGGTGAGCCTCAAAGGCTCAAACCTAGTGTTACATCGCCCTAGGGCACTCCAGCTAGTGGAGATTCCCGACCCCCAGACACAGTCCCCACTTTTGGCGGCAAGTCTGGGAGATAGTGAGAAAAACAAGGAGTCGTCACCCCCCCAGTCAGGTCCACCCCTAAAGTGACCATAGCTGATGCGACCCCCTTCTTAGAAAATCCTCCATCTTGTTTTGGAGGATTTAGCCCAATAGGAATAGGGATGTGCCCCCCTCCCCAAAGGGAGGAGGCACAAGGAGGGTGTAGCCACCCTCAGGGACAGTAGCCATTGGCTACTGCCCTCCAGCCCTAACACACCCTTACATTTAGTATTTAGAGGTGACCCAGAATCCAGGAAATCAGATTCCTGATAACCTACAAAGAAGGACTGCTGACCTGGAAATCCTGCAGAGAAGAAGGAAGACGACAACTGCTTTGGCCCCAGCCCTACCGGCCTGTCTCCTGATTCAAAGAACCTGCAACAGTGACGCATCCTGCGGGCCCAGCGACCTCTGCCGACTCAGAGGACTGCCCTGCAACTACAAAGGACCAAGAAACCCCCGTGGACAGCGGCCCTGTCTAAACCAGCAAAAAGAAACCATCTTTAAAGGGACTCCCCCCTCACTCCAGAAGCGTGAGTCCCCACCACTCTGCACCCGGCGCCCCTGGCCCGTGTCCAGAGAAACCAACGACCCAGAGAGGGTCTCCAGGCGACTCCGATGACGTGTCCACCCTGAGCTAACCTCTCTGCACCCCCCACGACGAAGCCTGCTGAGGGAATCTCGAGTATCCCCCTAACAGCGACTGCCCGATAAGAAGAAACCCGGCGCGTGGAAGAAGCACTGCACCCGAAGCCGCCTGGCTCATGAAGAACCAACCACCGGTGCAGCAGTGACCAGCGGGCGGCTCCACCCTTGCCCAGTCGGTGGCTGGCCCGAGAAGCCCCCCTGTGCCCTGCCTGCAACGTCTGAGTGACCCCCCGATGCCTCCATTGATTTCAATTACAAACCAGACGCCTTGTTTGTCTACTGCACCTGGCCGCCCCTTTGCCACTGAGGGTGTGCTTTGTGTGCCTACTTGGGACCTCCCCAGTGCTCTACTAAACCCCCCTGATCTGCTCCCCGAGGACGCAGGCACTTACCTGCCAGCAGACTAGAACCAGAGCACCCCCTGTCTCCATACGCACCTATGTTATTTGGGCCCCTCTTTGACCTCTGCACCTGACTGGCCCTGTGTTGCTGGTGCTGGGTGTTTGGGGTAGACTTGAACCCTCAACGGTGGGCTGCCTATGCCCCGGAGACTGAACTTGTAAGTGCTTTACTTACCACATTAACCTAACTGTACTCACCTCCCCCAGGAACTGTTGAATTTTGCACTGTGTCCTCTTTTAAAATAGCTTATTGCCATTTTATGCCAAACTGTGTACATTACTATTTTGATTCAAAGTCCTATCTATACCTATGCAAAGTACCTTACATTTAATATACTTACCTGCAATTTGAATCTTGTGGTTCTAAAATAAATTAATAAAAAAATATTGTTCTATATAAAAACCCATTGGCCTGGAGTTGTCATTGAGTGTGTGTTCTCATTTATTGCCTGTGTGTACAACAAATACTTAACACTACCCTCTGATAAGCCTAACCGCTCGACCACACTACCACAAGTAGAGCATTAGTATTATCTATTACTGCCTCTGTCAAGCCTCTTGGGGAACCCCTGGACTCTGTGCACCCGATCTCTCACTTTGAGATAGTATATACAGAGCCAGCTTCCTACAACTGGCCCACATGAAAAGGAATAACAACCTTGGGAAGGAAGGAAGCCTTGGTGTGCAACAGATAAGGTCAGGGTGCACAGATAAGAATGGAGGCTTTGAAGAAAGAGCTTCTGTGAGCAGAAGTGATGGCAACAAGAAAGACAGTATTGAAAGTGAGGAGCCGTAAAGGGCAATTGTGCATCTGCTCAAAGGGAGTACAATTAAGTAAGGACAATATTGAGGTCCCACTGAGACATGATAAATGGAGTGGGAGGAAATAAATGGGTGAGACCTTTAAGGAATCTATTGACAACAGGAGATTTAAAGAGTGAGGGCTGATCAGGTAGCCTAAGAAAGGCTGAAATGGCCGATAAATACCCTTTAAGGGTGTCCAAAGCAGAGCCCTGCTCGGCCAAAGAAAGAATGAACAAAAGAACCTCAGATAGAGGAGGACAGAGGGGATCAACAGATTTGTTGGTACACCATGCCACAAATTTATGCCAACGACAGGCATATACCGTTTTGGTGGAGGGACTCCTGGCTGCCAAGATAACATTGCAGACTTCGGGTGGAAGATCAAAAGTCATCAACTGCCGCCGCTCAATCTCCACGCATGAAGGCAGTGATTGGACAGGTTTGGATGGAGAACCGTCCCCTGTTACTGCGACAGAATATCCGTCCGAAGAGGCAGTCTGAGTGGAGGATCTGTGGCCATGCTCAATAGCTCTGGATACCATACTCTCCGTGCCCAGTCTGGAGCCACCAAGATAACTTGGGCCCAGTCGTTTCTGATTTTCTTGAGAACTCTGGGCAGAAGTGGTATAGGTGGAAAGGCGTAAAGGAGGCCAGAGTTCCACTTGAGATGAAAAGCGTCTCTGAGTGAATGCCGCCTTGGAAACTCCAACACACAAAACAGCTGACATTGCGAGTTCTCTGTGAAGGTGAACAGATCTAACCAAGGCTCTCCCCACTGCTGAAAGAGAACTTGTGCCACCTCTGGATGGAGACGCCATTCATGATCAGCTGTGCATCGACAGCTGAGTTTATTCGCTCTGGTGCAGAGAGAACACGCCAGATGTTGAACCACCTGGATAATGCTCTGATGTTCCAGCTATATCCAGAGGGGTAGTGCCTCCTGACAAAGGGTCCAGGACCTCCCCCCACCCTGTTTGTTGCAGTACCACATGGCAGTAGTATTGTCCGTGAACACTTGCACTACTTTCCCTTTGAGAGAAGGAAGAAATGCTTTCAACACAAGCCTGATCGCCTTGAGTTCCAGAAGATTGATATGGAGCCCAGCCTCCAAAGGAGACCAGAGGCCTCTGATCTTCGCCTCTCCCATGTAGCCGCCCCAACCCAGAAGTGACACATCTGTCACGATGGATAGATCTGGCTGGGGAAGGGAGGGAGGGATCTGCCATGGACCCAATGCAGATTTGAAAGCCACCACTGCAGGTCTTTCGCAGACCCCTCTGACATCATGTCAGAGAGATTTCCCTGATACTGCGCCCACTGGAACTTCAAGTCACACTGCAGAGCTCACATTTGCCATATGGCATGTGTCACTAGCAGGATGCAGGAGGCTATGAGGCCCAGCAGTCTCAGAGTCAGTCTCGCCAAAACCCAATATAGAGGCTGAAAGATCTGAATCATAGTCTGAATATCTTGGACTCGCTTTTCGGGAGGATACGCCTGAAACAGCACTGTGTCCAGAACAGCTCCGATGAAAGGGAGCATCTGAGGGAGTCAGGTGTGACTTTGGCACGTTGATAGTAAACCCCAGCGTATGCAAGAACCTCACCGTAGTCTGAAGGTGGGAGACAACTTTCTGGGGCGAGTCTGCTTTCAACAGCCAGTCGTCGAGATAGGGGAAGACTGAGACCCCTAACCTGCACAGATGGTCTACAATCACCGCCATCACTTTTGTGAACACCCGAGAGGTGCTGGTAAGGCCGAAGGCGAGTACGGTAAACTGATAGTGCTCGTGACCTACCATGAATCGCAGGAAACGTCTGTGGGCAGGCAGGATAGGAATGTGGAAATAGGCTACCATCCAGTATCCTCGGTCTAAGGCAGATAGGACCTGAGCCAGGGTGAGCATTTTGGATTTCTCCTTCTTGAGGAAGTAACTGTGGTTCCAAAGGTCTAGGATAGGACGTAAGCCCTTGTCCTTTTTCTGCACCAGAAAGTAGCGGGAATAACAACCATGACCTACTTCTGGCACAGGGACCTTCTCTATGGCTCCCTCGGCTAAGAGAGCCGCGACTTTCTGGTGGAGAAGCCAGAAGTTGGCTGACTGATGGCGGCATCGCTGGTGGGGCAGATTTGAAGGGGAGGAAATAGTCCTTTCGAACTATCTGCAAAACCCACCTGTCCGTAGTGATGGATTCATAGTGGGGCAGGTGATGGCAAATCCTGCCGCCAACTAGATCGGAGTGAGGGGACGGATTAGGAGGGTTTGGAGGATGCAGCGGGGGCAGGGGTGGACTGGGCAGACCTCTGGTTCCCTGTCCCATGCCCACGTGGGATTCCGCGTCCCCAGCCACCCAGTGGCTGAACAGAATGGGTGGCACAGTGGCTGTGTTGGGGATGCGATAGGGAGCCCCTTTCGTGGCTACAAAAGGCAGACTGTTGGGGGCAAAGGGCGAGGGGCAGCGGAAAGGCCAAGGGACCGAGCCATAGCCCAGGAGTCCTTGAATCTCTCCAAGGCCGAGCCTGCCTTGTCTCCAAAGAGACGGGAGCCATCAAAGGGCATGTCCATAAGAGACTGTTCCCTGAAAAAACAGAAGTATGCAACCAGGCGTGGCATCTCAAGGCCACTGTTGTAGCAACCAATCTGCCCAGAGAGTCGATCGTGTCCAGCCCACATCGGATCATGAACTTCGCCGCATCTCTCCCATCGTTGACAGCTTGGGAGACAATAGCACAGGCCTCCTCTGGTATCTGCAGCAGAACTTGCGCAACCGTATCCCACAGAGAGTGGGTATAGAGGGCCAAAAGGCATGTGTACACAGACCACAGCGCGAGACTTGAGGAAGAAAACATCTTCGTCCCAAATTGTTACAGCCTTTTTGATTCCCTATATGGGGGTGTGCGGAAGAGAATGCGCCCGAGGAAGAGGAAGCCTGGATGACAAGACTCTCAGATGTAGGATGTTGGGACAGGAATTTTGGGTCGTTTGGCGTGAGCCGATGGCGGCGTGCGATAGTCCTGTTTACAAGAGCCCCTGTGTTGGGTTTGGACCATGTACCCAAAAGGACATCGGTGAGGGCCTCACTGAATGGTAAAAGGGGTTCTGAAGTAGAAGCCCCAGGCTGAAGTGCCTCCATCAGGAGATTTGACCTGACCTCTACAGTAGGCAGCTCAAGGCCAAGGACTTCAGCTGCCCTACTGACCACCATACCATAAGTTGCTCCCTCCACCATAGCCACGGTAGGAGGAGGCAGCGTGCCAGCGTCAGGAGAAGTATCCAGACCACTGGCCTCGCCCAAATCCTGTGCCCAGTCCATAGCAGGGTCATCCTGGTATTCATAAGGGTCAAGGGACCTCTCCAATTCTACCCCATATTCATACCCATAGGAAAAAAGGTTTGAATCCGACCTGGGGCGAATAGGTCCTGCCGAAGTTGGCCGATGCCACTCTGACTCCGAGTCGTCGGTGATAAGAATCGGGTTGATGTCGATAGTGGGCACCACCGTCGTCGGGAGCATCGATAATCGACCCGGCGCCGGGGAAGGTCTTGAGGGTGCGACTGGCGCCGGTGCGTATCCGGAGGTGACCTCGGTGGCCGGGGCCGAAGCCGCTGGCGCAGAACCCGAAGGCCTCTCAGCCGAACCCCTTGGGCCCTAAGGCACCGTATCGGGGTTGGCCCGCCCAAAAATGAGGCGCATGGCATCGTAAAACTCTTTTAGTTGGGCGGGGGTCGCTCCAGCTACGGGAAACTCGGGGAAGCGCGGAGTCGACCCAGACGCAGGCTCTGAGGATGGAGGTTTAGTGCGTGGACGCTCTTCCCCCGTCGCGTCGGCCGAGTGATGGGGAGAAGTCAGACAGCGATGGGACTTCTTCTTCTTACCTTGACCCGATGATTTAGAAGAAGACGAGTGAGGATGACTCCGCAACCGATCTCAAGACCTTCCTCTCGAGCGAGACCGGGACCTACGAGAAGTCGAGTGCCAGGCCGCCATTAGCTTTAGGGACCGCTCCCTCAAAGCCTTCAGTGCATGGCCCGACACTCGGGCCACAGACAAACGCGATGAGGATCCGTCACCGACATCGTCTGATGGCAGTCCTCACAAGGCTTGAACCCAGTCTTCAGGGACATCCTCGACGCACCAAAGTTCGCACTCAAAAAACTCGACAAAACGGTTGAATTCGACAAAACAATAGCCGAGGGTAGCTCTTCTTTGGATCAGTGCGTGGCGCGGAAAGAAAAGAACTGACATCACTGTGCGAGGGTGGCGTCTATGTACTACTCCCGACGTCATCACGCCTACCACAACGCCTACGACGCCTGCGGAGTTGACCGACGCCACCTACCGACGCGCAAGGGTATTGCTCGAACAAAAATCTCCGGATCCAGTCTGACGCCTGGGGGAAAATTCTAAGGTAAGGAATCTGCAACTAGAAGTCTCTATCAGATATTTACCTTAGGGTTTCACAATGGCTCCAACCCACAGGGGAAATACTTGATGGAATAAACAACCGGTCCGGCCCTGGTGCTCTTTCAGTGGCACTGGTGGCCAGTAGGAAGTTGTCTTCCTGCATTAAGATTCATTCCTGGCCTGCTGAAATTCATCATAGCATGTGGGGAATATGAGGCTGGGAAGAAATGAATAGTAGGGTGTACCCCCTTTGAACATTCTCTAAAACCCATCTGTCTGAGCTGATGGATTATGGGAGAGGGCGTTGGATTGTACCAGCTGCCCGTGGAATGAGGAATCAAGAAAGCGTGGGGCCGCTAGAGCAGCAGAAGAGGAAGAAGATGAATTCTGCCCGTGCTGGTGTGAATAGTTTTGACTGCCACTATTTACAACAACATAAGATAACATAAAAGGGGAAGATCTAACAATCAGAGACGTTTTGCCGTTTAAACAGAATTGTTGAAGAAAGTTGCCCTAAAGCAGTGATACTCAGAGTACGGCCCGGGGGCCGCATGCAGCCCTCCTGATCTTTACATGCGGCCCCCCTGTTCAACAGCAGCACTGTGCTGCTCGACTCAGCACTAAGACTAAAAATGTTAAATAAACGGGCAATTATTTATTTAAAGGCTAATTTAATTTGAAGGAAGGAAGTAACTAGGGTATGCTGCACCTCTTAATTTAAAAACACCTTCATTAAGTTGCATCTTGCAACAAAAATATAAAAGTATGATAAAGTCTGTTTGGAAATTCAAAAAGTGCATCTCATTAACATGCAGAACCGTTTCACCTTGGAAACCAAGATTATACCAGTGCATTGTGAAGTATTTGTTTTTTTTAAGTTAAAGTTTTCAAACATTAATTTAGAAGCCTTCATTCATCCCCCTGCCCTGACAACGTGAGTTGTGAACTAAGAGGCAAGTTGGTTGTTATGTAAACTCTTTGGGAGGCCTGGGTTTCTATTATACCTGAAAAACATTATAGTTTACTAAATCAGACACAAGAGGTTTTGTACAGTGCACATCCTGAAGTCATGTATTTCAAGGTCCTCATATTTGATAATGAAGACATAAGGAAAAAGGGAGGTAAAGTGAAATAAAACAATTACCTAGGATCACACAATTTGGTTAAGTGGAGAAGCTAGGATTTATACTGAAGTTTCTTGTTTCACAATGTGCAATTCAGACACTAGGGGCCTCATTTAGTAGGAAATGGCACAGCGAGGTGCCGCAAGTAATCTTGCTGTCCCGAACTGTCATTTCCAAAATGAAGGGATGCACCGTATTTTCAAGAATACTGCACATCCTTGTGTTTCAGCTGCCTACGCCAACGCAGCCACCCTTGCACCATGGCACAAGGATGCCTGCATTGCGGGGGTAATTGTTTATGGGCAGGAAGGGATGCCGTCCTGCACATAAACAATCATTAATGGCGATTTGCTCCTTGTATGTGTGCTGCAGAATGCAGCAACATATGAGCAAAAAAACGAGGAGAAATAAAAGTATTTCTCCTTGTTGCGCCACTCTAACGCCACCCATGGGGTGCCGTTAGTTTTTGGCGCTGGCTAAGGTTTACTATTTCTTGTAAATCTGGGGCACCATAAAAAAGCAATGGATGTTGTGTGGGTACTCCCACAGCAACACCAATTGCACGCCCCTTTGCGCACAAAACTGCATTGGGGCGGCCCATATTTACAAGGCCACATTAAGCAATTTAAAGTGGCTTAACGTTACCTTGTAGGTATGGAGCAGGGCACAGCGCCACCGGAGCATAGCTAAAGGTGACGCTCCTGTGGCTCAAGGGCCTCGTAAATGACGCCCTAGAATTATACGCTTCACTTCCCCAACATCCATCTTACTACCTACCCCTACCCTCCACCTCTAGCCCGCCACCCTACTGGCATCAATGCGGCCCTCGGTCACATCACAGACCATACTGTGTGGCCCCTGGGAAAATGTTTGTGAGTACCCATGCCCTAAAGCAACGCACACAGACTTTCTTAGAGTGAAAAATCAAGCGAGAAAAAAAAAAGCAAAACAAGGTAGCAGTCTGGAATAAATAACCATACCCACAATCTTATATGAAGGAAAGAACATACATAGTTTATGTTATATAATGTGGCACAGTGTGCCATAATACAAGCAATTTCTAGGTCTTAACCAATTGGAAGTCAGCTTTTAACAAAGATGAATGACATCACATTTTGTTAACATTTTCACATTATGTTAACATCTGAAATGAAGACAACAAAGAAAACATTTTGAAGTTAGCATTTAAAAAAAAAAAAAAGAAAACCTGACAGAAGTTTTATTATCCTAAGGGCATCGTACAAGTGCTTTAATACAAGGCATTTATGGGAAGAATATTGCTTTACTTCCTGGATGCTCTTACCACATGCATGGAGCAAGCAGTACAATCCTTTAAAGCATACCTTACATTTGTTTGTTTCTGTCTCATAACTAGGCACATAAAAAATCAAATAATGGTATGGAAATAACACATCTATCAGATGCTACTGCATATACAACATTTTGAAAAGAAACACATTGGGCCTCATTCTTACTTGTGCAGGAACACTGGATCGGTAATGTGGTATCCAGAATTACTGATAGCGCATGGTTAAGTAAATTCGGGATGTGAAATTACCACACTACTCTAAGATTTCTCTGGAAAAATAGGGACTGAATGTGGGGACCAGTGTTTTCTCACATATTCCTGCAGGTTCTCCTTTATTCTGGGCCGTTTTTTCTCCCACACACATTTTGCCAGCGTTTTGCGTCGAAATGCCAGGGGAAACTAATCAGGAGTGTGTGTTCCCGCCCATGGTATAATCCTGACTCGGCAGAAGCCTCCATTACAGGTCGAATCGGGATTTCCTGAGACCTATTTTTGTTTCTAACTGAAGTACTTCAGAATATGCCTTTTAACCTGATTAAAAAATAAATGATAAACCAGCCTGGTTCCAAGAGGGAAACAGATACTTAGACCACTGATGACGTGATAATGTCTCACTATAAAGCTGTGATATAAAATAGAGAAGCAACATTCGTCTCTTTTAAAAAATAATAATAATTTGGCCACAATAAAATGTAAAACGAACATGTTGCTGAATTAAGCAAATGTGGAGGGGGGAGTGGGCAGGGGGTACACAAATTGTGAATAATTTGCTCTAACAGATTGAAAAAGTCAGTAAATATTTCACACAAAGTAATTTACTTCGAGAGGCAAATAAGGTTTTAAAGAAACTTAAAAAGCCGATGCTCCTTTTATTTGAAAAATATTTGTGAATATTGTAGGGTGAACACAAATCTTTTAAAATGCTATTATTTCACGTGGAGATTGTTGCCAGGTTTCTGATAAAATAGCAATCAATATTTCCGACATACAAATATGTACTACTCCTCTCAAGAGTCAAGCTGATTTTAAATATGCAATTTTGTGCCAGTTATTCCTGCAAGAACTGCTGCAGGGTATGTCAAATTCCTGTTCTAAAGTCAGATACTGACATCTCGATATGCAGTTACACAAACAGGCTACCATTGAATCTTAAATCCCTGCACATAAATTCGCACTTTTTCAAAGACCTTTTTTTGGAAGAGTCTACAAAGGCTGGATCAATGGCACAATTTCATATTTTGAGGGTACAATGAAGCACAACACTTCAAATAAGAGGAGGCCTTGCTTTCACTCCCTGCGGAGATTATTTTAGTGCGCTTGGTGGAGAATAATGGGGCAGGAAATGTAACACTGCATTAGGCTACAACAGGGATTGTCCTGCATTCTCTCTCCCTAACCTCCTAGTCCCATGGTATTTCCAGACATGATGCACAGCCTGCGGTAATAACAGATTTCCAGTTTCTTTAATGTCATTTTACGTTCCGTAATATTTACAGACCTTCCATTTGAAAGCATGTTTTTAATTCCTGGGCACAGAACACAACATGAGTATGTTACTACACTGCCAACTCCGTCTGCTAAAAAAATATGGCAATGATCAATAATGATCGAAGGTTAACATTTTTGTAAATTAGGTGGAACCCTGTTTAGGTTCTGTTCATTAAGTGCTTCAACGTTATTCTTTTACCAAAATAAAATAAAACATTTTCTCCTTGACTTATTTTCATTTTGCTCCATTACTCAAAGTGGGAGGAAGTCTTGACTCCAGATATGCCGACTTTGGGATGGTCTTTTGTACCAGTGATTTGTGATGTAGAGGTCAAGAAGGTGCAAGTAAAGAATAAAACTAAAATCTGTACAGATGCACTTGAGTGACGTGTTCCCAGTTTTCTTTTTTAAATATTAACTAACTGGATGACCACCAGTCTAACAAGTGCATGTAAATAATAAAAAATGAAATGGGTGGCATCCAGTCTATCAACTACTGGTTGAGAAGGGTAACTGTGAGACCCCTAACTGTTCTGCAGCAATGCTGTGAAAGCCAAGAACCTTGTTAATGAATCTCGTCCACTGTATCTTTCTCGTTTTCTCCACATCTCCGCCCCTACTTCTAGCTAAACTTCAGCTAACTGTTCACTTCCTTAACAAGTGACTAAACTTGGTCCCTCCTCTGGAACCTACTAGGTATGAGGCATAGTATAGGGAGGGGAAAGGACCTCTACTACTGCAGAATCAGTAATAGCCATAACTTTCTTGGTGTAACTGGGATACTGCTAATAGTAGAATGAAGTTGGTCTTGGCGACATCTCCTTGCCTTTGTACAGTGAATACGCCATTTGCTACTGCAAGCAAACCGTTCTTTTTGAGCTAAAAAATTATAGACAGGACAGACACCAGATACAAAAACACAACTAAACTGACCCACGATCTGGTAGTCTATGTAGTATCGGGTAGCAGGGTCTCCCCACTAGGAGACAAGTCATCAGCCAGCTCTGATGCATCATTTAGTATTGGACTCTCCATATGTCCCAAAGAACGTTTAGCAAAACACAACATATTGCACATGAATGGCGGACTTGTTCTTTATGATACATGTCTTCTTGTAGGTAAATGGGGAAAGCCAGCCCCCTCCAAGTCTGTGGTTAATACTACTAAATCATCTACCTCTTCAGAAGAAGCACTGACAGGCATGAGCGACAAGATCTACGATTGTACAACTAAACCCAATATCTAGACTTGACTGAGGTGTGCGTACCACATAAGTAGAAAATACAGAATTGCCTGGATCTTTCTACTTGAAATGATAACACTGAAAACATTGACATTTCTTGAAGACATCAAGGTACACTTGGCCCTTTCACTGTCTCTTTAAAATATTTACCGGGGCTGTCCCACAACAGGTTTAAAAATGCATCTACAGTGTTAAATAAATAAACAATGTTACAAATCTATAAATTACCCCCCCCCCCCTTTCCCGACAAACAGTTCTGTTTGATATTGTTCCCTGAAAATGGGTGACTGGCATCCGAGTACAGACATGATGCTTTTCCTCCGTCAGTTCTATAGATTGTTAGTTTTCCGTCTGCCTTTTCTGAGCGATGTGTTTGCCTCGGTCATGGTATTGCGCGGCTGAGGAAGACACGCAAGAGGGTAGGGCTTTACCAATAGTCTGCAGGACCAAGGACAAAATGGCGTCTGCTAGGCGGAGTTGGGAGAGTCCATTGTGGAGAGAATACGGACTATTTCAGCACGCTGAGTGGGTGAGATGTGCTGGGTCATGTGGACAATAGAATCCATGGCAACCTCAGGGTTTGCCTGCACCAAACTAGGAAGGGAAAAGACAAAAAGAAAGCAGCCGTTGTAAATGAACACCAATATATACCTGGAAATGTATTAATTCTCAGCTTTATACCTAAGGACACCTACATAGTAAGCTGCTTGCAGAGCCTGCGTAACGTTCACAACAATTTGTCAAGCTAGCAAAAAATGCCGCCTGCTACATAGGACAACAATAAGGAATCACATCTATGGAATACAACTTTTCTTTCTGAAAATATTAGTATATATAATTGAAGCAAAAAGGTTTGAATGCATGTCCCAGGTTGCTTATGCCATTTTTTATCATGTATTGGTCTGCAGTGATTTTCACACTTTTTAAAGGCTGGGCTTCACTGCTGCACTTTACATAGTTTTCAAGGGTGACAGGGTGCTCTTGGCAAAGGCTGGACCACTCCATTACACATGGGTTTGTCAGGGTCTGGCTTTACTGCTACATATAACGGAGCTTTTTTGGGTAGCCGGGTGCTTTTGGATGAGACCGGACCTCGCCGCTGCTCAAAATACAAACTTCGATTGTGGTGGGGTGCTTTTGGCAGGGGCCAGAAATTATAGCAGCACATGATATTCTTGAGTGGCTGGATGCTTTTGCAAGGGACAAGGGGCCAGATGTACGATGCATTTTACCAGTAGCAAACTGACGGGTAAAATGCATTTTGGCATGCACCAACCCCATTTTGCGAGTCTGTAGCTATTACCAAGTCGCACAATAGGATTTGCGAGTCACTATTAGGAAGGGGCATGTAAAGGGCGTAACCTTCCTAATAGCGAGTCGCAGAGCCATGTATGAATCTTTTGCGACCTGAATGTGGTTGCAAACCATTCATACTTTACCGACTCCTTGAAGGAGGTGGTAACCCATTTGCAAAAGGGAAGGTGTCCCCAAGGAACCCCTTACCCTCTGTGAATGGAGGCACCAAATTTTTTTTCCGAGCAGGCAATGGTCCCTACTGTTAAAAAATGAAAAGAAAACTGTTATTTTATTTTCTTTTTTATTGAAGTGATTCCATTTTCCTTTAAGGAAAACGGGCTGCATAAAAAAAAAATAACTGCTTCATTCAAAAAGCAGTCACAGACATGATGGTCTGCTGACCCCAGCAGGCCACCACCCCTGTGAGTACCAGCCATTCCCAATGGGTTGCAAATTGGGACCTGCCTCATGAATATTAATGAGGGGGTCCTTTTTGACCCATTTGGGAATCGCACACAGTGTCTCAGACACTGTTGTTCATCAGAGTTTGCGACCCGCAAAAAAATACAAATTGCGAGTCGCAAACACTGCGAGCCATACATCTGGCCCAGGACCTCGCTGCTGAAAATAACACCTCCTTCACAGGCATCTGGACAGTTTGGGAAACATAGCCAGAAAACAACCCAAACTGGATAGCAGCAATGCCTGGACCACTGATGCACTGTTGAATGGCTACAAATGTATAATTATGTTTTCAAGAAACCATTCCACTTAGTGCAGGCACTGTTTTAGTATCTATTTTACGGTGAGGAATCTGTAGTTGGAAGTTACTTACCTTCAGTAATGCTCTTTCTGGTGGATACTTTAACAGCAGTTTCCTCACTGACCTCCCACCTCCCTGTTCTGTGGAGCGGTCTCTTTTTAACATTTAAAAATCTCCCAAGTTAGTACTTAACACACTGAGACCAACAGTTGTTCATACTCTGAATCTGAGGGTGCGGAAGGGAAAAGATCAGAAACGGACATCAGCGAACTGAGAACTGTGCTTGTCTGCAGCTTTGTTTTGTCACTTCTAGAGTGGTACAATGCCGACATGGAGCCGCACGACGCCACCTACAAGTGTGCAGAAGCACTGCTTTAAAATTCTCCAGTTCCAGTCTGGCACCTGGGGGATATTTTAGAATGAGGAATCTGCGGTTAGAGTATTAAAAAAAAAACAAAGGAGCTTGACTGCTGGTAGGAAACTAGGGGCCCCTTTAGTGACGCTCCAGTGGCTCTATGCCCTGCGACACATTTACAAGGTGGTGTTACCCCACTTTTTGTGGCTCAATACGGACCCTTCACACGCAGCCCTATGCGTGGAAGGGGCGTGCAATGGGTGTTGCTGTGGGTGTGCCACAGCAACACCCATAGCATTTTGATGCTGCCTCAGATTTATGAGATTTCGTAAACCTGAGGCAGCGCCAAAATGGGTGGCGTTAAGAGTGGCACAACAAGGAGAAACGCTTTCCTTTCTCCTTGTTTTTTTTGCTTTTTCTATGCGTACTGCACTCTGCAGCACGCATAGAAAGAGCAAAATGCCAATCCTGACTGTTTATGTGCAGGAGGCTGTCCCTTCCTGCACATAAACAATCATTTCAAAATGATGCTTTAGCACTTCTGTGAGTGCTGCATTCTGCAGTGCCAAATCGCTGTTAGTGATTGTTTATGTGCAGGAAGGGACACCGTCCCACACATAAACAATCAAACCCCTCAACACAGACATTCTTGACGATGGTGCAAGGATGCCTGCACTGGCGCTATGCAGCTAAATTTAGCGCCAGCTCAGGGGACAACACAGGGGTGCGCCGTATTCAATTAAATACGGTGCATCCCTGCGTTGTGAAAATGACGGAGCGCGGCGCTGCCAATTTTGCGCAGCATCGCGCTCCGTCATTTTCTTTTAAATATGGGCCTAGTTCTTTTAGCAGAACTCCATGGACTAGTGGGAGTAGTCTGCTTTAAAGGTGTTCCACTGTCTAATCAAATACAGTGTTAAAATGGATTAAACGCATGTCCTCTGTGGGTGATCAAGTATATACACACCATCGATGACTAAAGTGAACAGAAAAGTAGTGAGAAGCTCCTGAAGCATCGTAATGATAACCACTGAGTCCCATCTCAAGCGTAGATGATATTCTTGCAAAAAGTGAATTCCTGTAATCTGGTTTAGCTTGTAGTAACAGTGGAACAGCATGCAAATCTGACTTTTTGGGGGAAACATAGTTTGGAAGCATCAGTTAGTGCCGGCCGGTGTTACATTATGTTCACCGATATTGCAGGCCCTTTGCACCTGCGCTTGGATTTTCCACCTGAACCGATGAACTGCGTTCTTGTGCCTCATTTGCACTTTTTAAAACCTCATTAGTAAACGCACCCATGCTTGGGGGAGATTCCTTACTACTTCATATAAAACGAAATGGAATTTCACTAGAATGTATGTATGCTTCACGTATAGAAATCGTCACATATTCTTCTAGGAGCCTGCACACAGTTTGCTCTTAACTCTGTGCGAAAATCAGCACCATTCTGCAGGCACTATGGTATCTTTTTGCGGGATATTGGAAAGTGTTTAAGTTGTTGTCGTTAGCTAGTCATTTAGTATTATTTTTCTGAGTGTTACAGGCTTAGACAAAGTATTTCATTCTACAGTTAGTTTGCGGTAGGAGATGGAAGCTGGGCACAGACAGCCTCGGGATTAACTGCAGTGTAGCATCAGATGGTGCGGCCGTTCCCCACCACTCCATGCAACATTTGATAAACGAGTATCTGTAGTTGCCCCTAGAGCTGGATTTCATATTGTCTGTAGCTTCCTCTTGCATACACTCATCCACACTATGCTCTTGTCCAAAAATAAGTGAATGGCATATTAAAGGCTATTAAATACTGCAGGAGGTTTTGTTTTTTGAATGCTCCGGATTTTGACTTAAAGAAGAATGGAAATGGAATAGTAGTGACTTGTCAAAGATCACACTATTGATCAAGCGTGGTACCTGGCATTAGAATCATGGCCTCCA
Source organism: Pleurodeles waltl (assembly GCF_031143425.1). Lineage (NCBI taxonomy): Eukaryota > Metazoa > Chordata > Amphibia > Caudata > Salamandridae > Pleurodeles > Pleurodeles waltl. The sequence goes on from NC_090441.1 coordinate 11,392,433, forward strand.
TGTTTCACAGCAAATACCATAATCACAAGTCCTGCTGCGACTCGCCTCTTTCACTGTGTGTAATATATCCCACCCTACATTTAAAGTCATAGTCAAGAAAGATATTGACGGGTTCTAAGCATTTTTCATTACCTTTCTATTCTTACTCTATTAAAACTAACGGCGTGCACATTTATAATTCTACTGGTGAAATTGTGTCAAGTGCACAACTTGCACACTTTGCAAAGTTGCAAAGTTCTTTGCATAGCTCTACCAACCTGGCAAAGTCATCTACTAATATTTTTTTGCAGCAACACTACCACAAAAAAAAACACAGCTAAAAATGGTTAAGTGGTAGTTTCTATTGGATTTCTTGTACCAGTCTTTTTTATCAAGAAAAACGTCCCTAACGTCATGATTTGCACTAATCCTACCTAAACTATCTAACCATCATTCACTGCTTTGAAGCCTTCCTTTTTTTAAATGGCACATATGTTATTAAATATCCTGAAAATAGCATCCAGCCAGTTCAGTTTTGTTGTACGAAAGTTAGTCAAACAGGATAGCCATAATCTTTAGAGTGAGCGTGCCCATTGATTGAGCATATCCCAACTCATCTACAAAAATAAAGTACCTGAAAGTTCTGTTCTAAAACCCATAACTGTAATGTACAAGATTGATTGGAAGCACTTTGTTGCTTGAGTCGAATGGAACACTGAGTGATGGTTTCCCAACTATGGTAATTCATAGGGGCCCTCTCAAAATATGTATACATCAAAGAATCACAGATCTTCTCAGTACAATAAATTAGCAGATAAGATCTTGAAACAAGGGAAGGGTATCTTCCTAGGATCCAAACACCTTGGGACTACTATGCTCCTCAGGACAGGACTGTAGCATATATAGGTGGGTTGGGGCAAGATCCCCACTAGCTACCTTCCAACAATTTCATTAGTACTCAAGCGAAGCAGCGGATTCTCTAACAGGGATGAAGTGGGGACTCTATGTCATGGCCACTGCCAGGAAGGAGGAGGGTCGATCATTTAAAGAATGAGGAGTCTTGAATTCATGATACCATTGCTCAACCAATTTGAAGACAGAATTATACCCTTTCTCCTTCCCGACCTGGAGATGAGCCAATCACAGACATGGAAGGCAGAGTTGGGACTCACTCCACCCTGACTTGGAACCAGTGACGTCCGGCAGTTTTAGGAGGGAGGGGGGCAGGAAGCACACTCACACTCATTCTTACACACACACACACACACGCACACGCACGCACATCCATTAACAACACTCATCAACATTCAAACATGCACGCACGCACCCACGCACGCACATCCATTAACAACACTCATCAACATTCAAACATGCACGCACGCACCAAACATTCATTTAAAAAGATCACACACACACACACACACTTACCTTCAGCCTCGGAGGTCCCAGGAGAGTTGGGACTGCTGCCAATGAGGGAAGGCAGCAGTCCCTACTTCGTCACAGAGTGGGATGGGGTCAGTGAGACTGCTGACCCCACCCCACTCTGTGACGAGGTGTCATTGATTGACACTCGCTCTGGATGCTTCAGGGCTTAAACTTGAAGCACCCAGGTCAAAGTCAATGGGTGATGCTTCCCTTGTCACCAAGGGGAAGGGCCTCGAGGCACCTTTGCTGGGCCGAGGAGGTCACGCCCATAGGAGCTGTGATCTCTTCAGCCCAGCAAAGTTCAGCTCAAGCAGCCAGGAGTTTGAGCAAATCGTGCATGTCTTGCTCCTGGCTGCCTGATCTGAACATGACGAGTGTCTGTCAGGCTGACCTTTGCTCAGGCTGACAGACACTCTTCATGAGGGGCAAAAGATGGGGGGCGTGGCCCCTCTGCCCTAAAGGACGGGCTGCGCCTGCTCAGAACTATAGAAAAGGCAGACTTAAGAGGGAAAAGGACAAAATAATTGAGGGCCAGCACAAGCTTTTCCCTTTTCCCGTCAGCAAAAGAGGAAATTTTCTTTGTCAGAAACCCGAGTAGACACTGAAATACCGCTGAGACATCAAAGAGAGATTTTGAATTGGTGGATGTTGTTCAACATTACAGCAGGATAAAATGAAATATTGGCACAGACCATAACAGAACTACTTGTGACTCCCTGTCGATGCTTTACAGTGGTGTCAGAAGTGGAATTTCTAAGACCAACACACCATGGAAAACCAGCTACAACAATTGGCTCAATAAGAATTTGTTACACCCCGGCCCTTAAAAAAAAATCTATTCTGTACTATATAGTTGGTTACAGGTAGTTTCAGTCAGGTATGGTGAGGTGTCTGTCGGATTTCACCAGGGATTTTTACATGCAGTCAAAAACACACACACTCACACTCCTGTCTGGTCTTAGAAAATGTTGGTTATTTTAGGAAATATTGTTTTAAGAACCCCTACAATCTGCACTCTGCTCTGTAAACCCCGTTTCTGCACTGGTTCTCTTATAATGTACTGTAACATGATACAACACCATGGTTGACAAAACCCTGAAGATCATACCCCGTCCCAATTTTACTGACCAAGCCCCTGAATGTACACAATAATCAGTTATCTAGTACACAACAATCTAGGGAAGTCTAAAGCTGACATGACCATGAAAAAAACATTATAATCAGTTATGGCCAAGCAGCCAATAGTCCCATATTTTAACCCCTTTGCTGCCAGGCCCTTCCCCCCTCATGTGCCAGACCTTTTTTTTTATTGTTTGGGGCAGTTTGCACTTAGACCCTCATAACTTTTTGTCCACATAAGCTACCCATGCCAAATATGCGTCCTTTTTTTACAACATCCTAGGGATTCTAGAGGTACCCATAGTTTGTGGGTCCACTGGAGAAGACCAAGAAAGTAGCCAAAATACAGCTGAACTTTTTTTTTTTCTTCACAAAATGGGAAAAAAGGGCTGCAGATGAAGGCGTGTGTTTTTTTCCCCTGAAAATGGCATCAACAAAGGGTTTGCAGTGCTAAAATCACCATCTTCCCAGCTTTCAGAACAGGCAGACTTGAATCAGAAAACCATATTTTTCAACACAATTTTGGTATTTTACTGGGACATACCCCATTTTTATTATTTTTTGTGCTTTTAGCCTCCTTCCAGTTAATGACAGAAATGGGTGTGAAACCAATGCTGGATCCCAGACAGCTCAACATTTCTGAACAGTAGACAGAATTCTGAATTCAGCAAGGGGTCATTTGTGTAGATCCTGCAAGGTTTTCCTGCAGAAAATAACACCTGAAATAAAAACAATATTGAAATTGAGGAGAAAAAAACCAGCCATTTTTTTCCACATTTTACTCAGTAACTTTTGCCTTCAATGTCAGATTTTCGAAAGCAATATACCGTTACGTCTGCTGGACTCTTCTGGTGCGGGATATTTAGGGCTTGTAGGTTCATCAAGAACCCTAGGTACCCAGAGCCATTAAAGGAGCTGCACCTTGCAATGGGTTTTCATTGTATACCAGGTATACAGCAATTAATTTGGTGAAATATAAAGAGTGAAAAATAGGTATCAAGGAAACCTTTGTATTTCCAAAATGGGGCACAAGATAAGGTGTTGAGAAGTGGTGGTTTTTGCACATCTCTGAATTCCGGGGACACCGTATTAGCAAGTGAATTACAGGGCATTTTTCAAATCTTTTTTACACACTCTCTTACATTTGGAAGAAAAAAATGTAGTGTGTGTTCCCCCAAGTCTCCCGATAAAAATGGTACCTCACTTGTGTGGGTAGGCCTAGCGCCCGCAACAGGAAATGCCCCAAAATACAACGCGGACATATCACATTTTCTCAAAGAAAACTGACCTGTTTTTTGCAAAGTGCATAGCTGTGGATTCTGGCCTCTAGCTCAGCCGGCACCTAAAAAACCTAGCAAACCTGAACATTTCTTAAAACTAGACACCTAGGGGAACCCAGGATGGGGTGACTTGTGCTCTCACCAGGTTCTGCTACCCAGAATCCTTGGCAAACCTCAAAATGTGGCAAAAAAACACTTTTTCCTCACATTTCTGTGCTGCAAATTTCTGGAATCTGAGGGGAGTCACAAAGTTCCGTCTACCCAGCGTTCCCCCGGGTCTCCCGATAAAAATGGTACCTCACTTGTGTGGGTAGGCCTAGTACCCGCGAAAGGAAATGCTCCAAAACACTATGTGGACACATCAAAAACAAAACCACCTGTTTTTGCAGGGGGGGGGGGCACCTGCGTTTTTGGTCCTGGGCTCAGCAGCCATATAGGGATCCTACCAAACCCACACATTTCTGAAAACTAACACCCGAGTGAGTCCAGGGAGGTGTGACTTGCGTGGATCCCCCAGTGTTTTCTTACCCAGAATCAAATTTAGCTAAAAATAAAAAAAACTTTTTTCCCACATTTCTGTGTGGGATCACCGTACCGGGACAAATTTCCTACCACCCAACGTTCCCCTCAGTCTCCCGGTAAAAATGATACCTCACTTGTGTAGGTGGGCCAACTGCCTGTGACAGGGAAGAGCCAAAAACATGTTGAATTTGAGGGGGAACCAAAGTGGGTCCAAAAGGGCAGTTTGGGGTAAAAAAAACAAACATTTTTAGGCTGACAAGTGGGACAGAATTTTTATCAGTATAGATGCGACAATGCTGGATGGTAGGAATTTTGTGGATTCCTGCAGATTCCGGAAGGTTCCATCACAAAAATGTTGGAAAAATGTGTGATTTCCAGCAAAGTTGGAGGTTTGCAGGGCATTGTGGGTAAGAAAATGGTGCGGGGTGCATGTGAAGCACACCAGCCTGGACTCACCCAGATGTTTAGTTTTCAGATATGTCTAGGTCTTGTAGATTTCTACATGGCAGCGTCCCAAAGTCTAAAAAGTGCAGCCCTCCCCATTCCAAGTGGGATGATTTCGAGAGTTAGCCAAGCTCTCATGGCCCAAATGTAAATGCAAAACTTAAAATATTCAAATGTCCTCTTGCTTGTCATAGGATAAGATGTTTTTGTGTGCAGGGAGTAGAGGTTAAAGACTGTTACTCCCCTACAGTTGGGGTGGGGGCATCATCATGCCCATACTGGTTGGTAGCCACCACCCCACTATTTTTTTTTTTTAATACCCTGGCCTCTAGTAGGCTTTCTGACCCCCACCACCCCCACCGGAGGGGATCAGGGATAATTGTCCCATCTGCCCACTGTTGGGCAGAACGACTTTGTCCCGATTTATTTGGGGTGGGGGTATGGCCTAAAATTAATTTGCCCTACAGGGGTGCGACCCTTGCCTAAGGGGTCGCTCCCCTTGCGTGAAATTGACGCAAAACAATAAACATCCCTGGTGTCTAGTGGTTTCTGACCCCCTTGGGGGCAGATTGGCCTAAGATAAAATTGCCCCCCCCCCCAGGGGAGCGACCGTTGCCTAAGGGGTCGCAAGAAAAAAAAAAAAAAGGCCCTGGTGCCTAGTGGTTTCTGCACCCACCCCGGGGGCATATCGGCGTAATTAAAATAGGCAGAGATGGTTTTTAAATAATTTGCCGCCCCTGGGGAGCAACCCTTGCTCAAGGGGTCACTCCCCTCATGACAATAACAAAACAACAAAAAATCCCTGGTGTCTAGTGTGCATTTCTGCAGCCTGATCGCTTCACGATCGGGCTGCAGAAATGCTCAGAAAGACATTAAAGGAAAGGCCTTTCCTTTCCTCTGATGCCTCTCCCGCCCCCAACACGTGATCAGAAGATAAACGCTTGTGCATTTTCCTTCCAATTCGTGCTGGAAGCTGAGCTTCCAGCGCGGTGGAGTTGGCCTCTGATGAGGTCAGCCCGCGATTTGATGGGGTGGGGGGGTTTGGAAGAGGAAACGATTCCCCTTCCATCCCTGCCCATGGGAGGGGGGGTGCTTGGCCATCAGGGGAGCGCTAGGGCCTATAGCAGGACGTAACTGTTACGTCCTCGGCACCCGAAGGGTTAAGTGCATGAATCTCAAAAGATGTTTAGAGTGGTATGCTCTGGAACATTCTGCATCAAATTCCAGAATTGTCCTCTTTTGATCAGGCTCTTTAGGAGTGGCTAAGAGAGCCTAAGATTAATAAACGTTCGGGTGACTCAGTACCTTGCCTATACACTTATAAACTAATAACTCGTAGACAAGAAATAGTTCAGTGACATCCAAACCTAAAGTGAAGTAGGATGCTGACTACTGTATGTCACATAGATGTTAACTATTCAAGCACATTTTGTAGACGTCAGTATTAGAATTTTAAGCTCCTAGTTTTTGTGCCTTACAGCATGCTAGGGTTTAGGAAGAGAATTCTGTAGGGACTGCTGGAACACTCAAGCGTGATGTTTTTTTTTCTGTTACTAACAAACTAGTTACTTACCTTTGTTAATGCCTAGTTAGGTAGAGACTACCTAGCAGCAAATTCCCTCCCTTAGAATACTCTTCAGGTGTCAGACTGGATCTGGAAGTTTTCAAGCAGTACCCCTGCACGCCAGTAAGTGGCATTGTTCAGCCAGAGTCATCCACCCCGGATGTGACGTGTGCATTGCCTATATAAGTGCCTCCCCAGCATGCTGATTTCAGTTTCTTTTTGCGACTTTCCACATCAGAAGCGCACAGCCATGAACAATGCTGACACACTGGTGAGCATTACTATGGCCCTGAAAAGGGAGACCTTACTCAGCTGCCGAGCTTGGAGGATGAGGGGATCAGTAAGGAATCTGCCCCTAGATACAGTTGCTAGTACATTAGGAGTTTCAGATGGTGAGTAACTTGTTCATCTGATAGAGACTTCTAGCCACAGATTTCTTACCTTATAATAGATACCCAATCAATACTTCCCTGGAGGTGGGTCTGAGAAGATATTAGACCAAAACGTCCTGCAGAACCGTATGGGCAAATTGCCCTTCACGACAGACCTGACCATCCAGGCAGTAGTGCTTGATGAATGTGTGCAAGACGCCCACATTGGTGTCTTGACAGGAACTCTGTGAGTTAAAGCAGTGGCAACAGCCTTGGCTCTGGTAGAAAAAGCATGCAAACCCTCAGGGGGTTGCTTCTTGGTGAGTGCATAGCACACCTTTATGCTGAGCATTTCTATTGTGAGATGGTCTGTTACTGCACTGCCTTCTCTTTCCTAGCCCCAACATATTCTACAAAGAGTTGATTGTCCACTTGAAAATCTCTTATACGGTCAATGTAGAACAATAATGCGCTTTTTGGGTCCAGACAGTGGAGTCTCCCCTCTCCCTTAGAAGAGTGAGACGGAGAAAAGAAGGTAGGTAAGGGTGTATTTTGGCCTACATGAAATGGTGTGACAACCTTCAGGAGGAAGGGGGCACGGTAAAGGTGGTATAAGGAGGTTGAATAGAGAGGGTCTGTATTTTGCTGTTCCTCCTGGCCGAAGTTATGGCCCAGAGTAAAGCTGCTTTGATAGTGAGCAGGGTAAGTGGGCAGTTGTGTAATGGCTCAAAGGGAGCTCGCTTGAGGAAGGTAAAGTAAGATCCCACTGACGCATAATGAATAGTCTGCAGGGAAATGTGTGTTGGAGCTCTTTCAGGAACCAAGTCACAAAGGGTTTCTTGAATGAAGAAGGTTGGTCTGACAATTGCAAGAATGTCTAACCTTTAACAATACCTAGAGCAGAGCCCTGCTGGGCCAAACAAAGAACAAATAGTCGAACCTGAGGCAAGAGTACAGAGAGGGGGTCAATATTTCATGATGCACACCATGCCACAAATTTGTCCCTATGACAGGAGTATCCCGTCTTGGTGGAGGGACGCCTCGTTGCTGGAATAACATAACAGACTTTGGAAGGAAGGTCGAAGGCTTCCAAATGTTGCTGCTCAATCTCCATGCATTAAGGCGGAGGGTGTACAGGTTCGGGTGCAGAACCCTCCCCTGTTGCTGTGACAGACAATCCTACCAAAGGGGCAGCCTGATTGGTAGACTGATGCTCAGGAAACCAGACTCTGTACCCAATCTGGAACCCCAAGAATGACTTAGGCCCAGTCCTTCTGGATCTTCTTGAGAACTCTGGGTAGGAGTGGTATCAGTGGAAAGGAGTACAAGAGGTCGGAGTTCTACTCATGAAAAAAGTGTCCCCAAGTAAGAACTGCGTGGAAACTCCAGCATGAAAACCTGATGACATTCCACATTGCTGGTGGTGGTGGACTGATCTAGCTAAGTCTTTCCACACTCTTTAAAGAGACCTTGTACCACGTAGGGGACAGATGTAATTTGTGATCCCTTAGGCATCGATGGCTGAGTGTGTCTGTCCTGGAGTCCAGAGAGCCCGCCAGGAGTTGAACCTCCAGGGAAATGCCATGATGTTCTAGCCTTGTCCAGAGACGCAGGGCCTCTTGAGAAAGGGTCCACAACCCCAACTAGCCCTGTTTGTTGCAGTACAACATGTGGTGGTATTGTCTGTGAACACCTGCACTAGCCTTCCGTTGATCGAAGAAGAAAGGCTTTCAATGCCAACCAGATCGCCCGGAGCTCCAGAAGGTTGATGTAGAGCCTGGACTCCACCGTAGATCAGAGTCCTTTGATCTCTACCTCTCCCAGACGGCTGCCCCGGCCCACGAGTGACACATCTGTCATTATGTCCACTCTGGTTGGGGAAGGGGGAGGGGTCTGCCACTGACCCAGCTGTGGTTCGACAGCCACCACTGCATGTCTTCTGCAGTTCCCTCCAAGATCCTGACCAGGTCAGAGAGATTTCCTTGATCCTGAGGCCCCTGGAACTTCAGCTCTCACTGCAGAGCCCTCATATGCCATAACGCATGTGTTACAAGAAGGATGAAGGAGACCGTGAGGTCCAGCAGGGCCCAAGTCAGTATAACCAAAATCCAAAATAGAGGCGGAAACATTGGTATCGTAGCCTGAATATCCTAGACTCAGTGTTGGGAGGATAGGCCCGAAACTGCACTATTTCAAGAACACCTCCGATGAAAGGGAGGGTCTGAGAGAGAGTCAGGTGTTACTTTGGCACATTGAGAGTGAACCCCAGAGAATTCCGAAGGTCTGTCATAGACTGGAGGTAGAGGATGACTGCCTCAGCGAGTGCGCCTTCATCAGCCAATCATCGAGGTAGGTGAAGACTAGCACCAATGACCTCCGCAAATGTGCAGCAACCAACTCCATCACCTTGGTGAACACCAGAGGGGAGTGCCAAAGGGGAGCACGGCAAACTGAAAGTGCTTTCAGCCCACTGTGAACCACAGGTAGTGTCTGTGGACTGGCAGGACAGGGATTCGTCCTGCAAGTCCAACACCACCACCCAGTCTCCAGGGCCCTGAGCAGACAGGACCTAAGCTAAGGTGAGCATCTTGAACGTCTCCTTCTTTAGGAAAAAGATGAAAATGTGCAGCCACAGTTCTAGGATAGTAAAAGGCCTCCATCCTTTTTGGGCACCAGAAAGTAGAGGGAACAGCAACCACAACCTACTTCTGATGCTGGCATCCTCTTGATAGCTCCTTTGGACAATAGAGTCAACAATTAATGACAGAGCAAGTAGCTATAGTCCTATGTCTGACAGTCATAGGTGGGTTGGGGGGAGGGGGAGAGATACCAGAAGAAGGGATGGAGTAGCCCTTCTGGATGATCTGTAAAACTCACTTGTCGGATGTTACAGACTGCCAGTGGGGCTGGAGATGGTGGATCCTGCTTCCCACTGGGTGCCCATTCTGGATCAAGGACAAACTAAAGGGATTTGTGAGCAGCAACTGCCAGCGGAGTGGTGGACTGACCTGACCTCTTGCTGGTGGACCCATCTGATCTGTGGGAACTGTGTCCACAGCCACAAAAGGGCTGGGAACCCAGTTGGTTGGTGGCTGGGCCAGAAAGGATGCACTTGATAGCCCCTACCTTAGTCACTGAAGGGGGTAATCCAGACTGGTGTTGGTGAGGGGGCCATGGAAAGACCCAAGGACTCGGCTGTAGCTCTGCTAACTTTGAAGCACTGATTCTGCCTTGTCATCAAAGAGGTAAGAGCCATCAAAAGGCATGTCCATGAGTGAAACAAGTGTTTTTCAGCCAGGCGTGCAATTGTAGTACCACTGACAATAAAAACACTCTGCCCAGCGAGTCGGTAGTATCAAGTCCACATCAGGTGGTGAGCCTTACTATGACTGGCCCATCAACAACTGCTTGGAAGAGTATAGCTTGGGGCTCCTCCTAGACCATGAGCAGCACTTGCACAACCAAATCCCACAAAGTATGACGGCATCGGCCCATAAGGCAAGTGGTGTTCGCCGATGACAGTGCTAAGCTGGCGGAAGAGAAAATCCTCTTACTAAAGGTATCCAGCTTTTTGGATTCCATATCCAGTGGAGTGGTAGGGAATGCACTAGGATTGATTCTAGAAGGGGAGGTTTGGACCACCAAGCTTTCTGGGGTGGGGTGCTGGGTGAAGAAAATGGGGTCCCCAGAAGCAAGGCGATGGCGGCAGGCAATTGTCCTATGCACAGGAGCCCCTTGGCACCACTACTTTAATAAGGCACCCTCCTCCCTAGCCACAGTACGGGGAGAGACCAGGCAAGTGTCTGGTGATGTGTCCAAACCACTGGTATCTGCCAGTTCCCGATACCAGTTGCCCTCTGTATCATCCACGGGGTGATGGTAACCATAAGCGTTCTCTGATCACTCCCAATCGTCACCCTGTCCAGGCCTATCAAAAGAAGAAAGCACTGGGTCCAACCCTGGATGGCATGGTGCCGGTTGGCACAGAGTTTGGTGACTGTGATCCGCCCCGTGTCAGAATCAGGTACAATGATGTGGCCTACGCTGCTGTGGGGCATCACTGGAACATGGAGCAGCTGCACTGAAGCAAGCCCCGGAGAAGATCGGGGTCTCGTGAACTGCACTGCCCTGGCTCCAGGAACAGATTAAAGGGTCCTGACTGACACAGAGGGCGAACCTGCCGGCAGAGTACCTGTAGGGGTCTGAAGATGCTAAAGAGGATTGGGTCGCCCAAATATGAGGTGCATAGCCTCATAAAACTCCTCGAGTTGGGTGGGAGTTGCCCTGGTTCCGAGAACCTCTAGAGGGCACGGAGCTGACCCTAGCACAAGCTCCAAGGCAGATTCTGATGCCCTTGTGTCAGGTCCAAAGACTTGGACCGGTGCAGAGAAGTCAAACTTCTTTTTTTGACACTTGTTTTGTGAGACTTACTTGACAACTGGGATTGAGATGATGACCATTGGAAGTTACTCTGCGAGGGGTCCTAAGACCTTCTCTGTGACGGGGATTGAGCGATTCATGGGGTCATACGATGGCGGGTGAAAAGGAGGTTGGGGTACTGTCCCTTAACGTTTTGGGGTTAAAGGCGCAGTACTCCTCGCAGATCTCACTCCCACACCAGAGGCAAACTAAGTGTGGGTCTGTCACAGACGTCTGCCTGTGACGGGCACCGCAAGGTTTGAAGCCGGTGGGCTTCTTGGAAGACATCTCTTGCACACCAGGAGATGGAATCCCAAAAAATGCCTCGACAAAAGTCGAGAAAAAAGTCTGTCAAAAAAGTCTGAGGGTAGCTCTCTCCAGATATATGCTGACGGGCCAGGAAAGAAAAGATCTCACATCAACACGCTGGGTTGGCGCCTATATAGGCACTGCACATATCACTTCTGCTGCAGAGATGCAAAGCCGTAGGAAGCCACCTACCAGCACGCATTTGTACTGCTTGAACATTTCCAGATCCAGTTTGACGCCTGGGAAATATTCTAAGGTAAGGAATCTACGGCTAGAAGTCTCTATCAGTTGTAAATATTAAAGCTTGTTCCACCACAGTACTGCAATGCCCTAGCTCTTGTAGCTGGTGATGCTTATGAACTCCTTACAAAGTTACGCCAGTTACAGCAACCCACTGGCTCTATGGTTACTGTCACTGCATATGAAGCACCAGCACATCTTGTATTATCAGTGAGAGAAGTGAAATGGTGAGTATCGTGCATCAGAGGTGCAAAAGGTGCAGTTAGATTGGACATGACCCAAGCTACAACTGTAATCATCAGTGTTAAAGCAGAAAGTGGCAGCCAGCATGGTCAAAAGACTTGAGAGCGTGAAATGAATGGAAAGTGACGAGCAGTGCAGCACGTGAAGTGAATGAAAAGTGACGATCAGTGTGGCAGAGGAACAATTATCTGCACACAGTGCTTGTGGTGTGTTTTTGCGAAGGGCCTGCTGTGCCACTGAGGCACATACCCAAATCCAAACACAAGCTCAAACCCCAACACAACCAAAAGAAATATTCACATAACGGAAGTTTTTCAAACTGTCTTCCTTCCAATCCTGTGCCCACCTCTAAGGCTATCACTTAATTCTGACTTTTCTCACTCGTTTGGTTGCTGGTGGACAGACCATCCTTAATTCTCGTCATGTAAACAACATAATCTGTAATAAAGAATTTTCCTTCTCTAACACTATTCTGCCGATCACACCTCTTTTGTACTTTTCTTGTCTTTTGTGTGTTTTTTTCAATTTCCAACCAGTCACAACACAACTGTCCAGGCCCAGTAGTCAAGCTGGACTCTACAGCATTACCTTCCCTTTAAGAGAAACACATAATCATATCTCCGTGGCACTGCGTGAGTGTGGTCCGGCCCCGTGCCACCAATGGTAGTGATGTGTCTGTTACAAGGAGCGGTGGTAGGTATGTAAATAAAGAATGTTAGGATGCTGGTTAATAGTTTTATAAGGAGAGCTGGTGTTGTTAAAGCCAGTGGGATGTCCTGTTTTACTGTTGTCAAGGTTAAAACCTGTTCCTAATGCATCTGAATCTGCCATTGTACTTTCGCATAGTTACTGATAACGGGGATCCCTGTGGCCAGTATTGATGGCGACCATCTACCTTACCTTCGAATCTGCTTCAGGATGTAATCTCTGGAGATGTACTTTATATTTTCATCAACAACTGAGCGTACTCCCTCCTCTTCGGTCAGCTGCTTCTCCAGCCATTCCACCAAATCTTTGTTGTTGTCCCACAGGTACGCCTGAAAAGAGAACAGAGAAATGGGATTTCAGGTAATCGGAATATCCATCTTCATACAAAAACACAGACTGTCCTAAAGGAATAGAAAGTAGGTGCTTCCTATTCAATGCAATAACACACTGAGCATCAGGAAGTCACTGTGCCAAAGAGGAGAGAGAGGTAGGGGTACTTAAAATACCGACTACCTAAAATTAAAATTAAAATAGGATAAGGAACGAAGGGTATATCTTTCTAGAACTATGTTTAAATTAATTGTCAGGAAATTGTTTTATCAGTGGACCACAATTATATTATGTATTTTGACCAAATACCACATATTGTACTACAACAGAATAACTTAATTCAAACCATGGAGCACTGGGACTTGTTCCCTACTACTGAGGGCGATGTCTGTGAAGCAATAACAGATTTTGACACTATAACAACAAATGTAATCTTTTTAAAAAATCACTTGGACAGATTCGATGCATCCTTCAGCCCATCCATAATCCATTCACATTCGCAAATACTGAAACGCAGAAACCTACAAAACCATATAAAATAGAACTCATGCCTTAAGTGTGCTTCTGATGGCCGCCTGAAGGTCACTCTAGGTCACAGAGAGTAGAGGATGTAAAGTTTGAACCGTAAAACTCGTCTCAGCATTTAGGCACTCATATTCCACATACGGTTAGGTTTTGTGGTCAAGCACTAGGGTAGCTCTGGGCATAGGATATTGTGAGCACATTTAAACAAGGACGTGAATACGTGAATTTGGATCATGAACTGCGAGTAATTGTCATATGGCCTGCAGTATAATGCAACACGTTAAAAATAATATTTAACTACAGCAGCCAATCAGACCCTCATGTTAGGGCTGTTGTCAAAGAGAAACCCAGGGTCATGGACTTCAGCCTCAGATTAAAAAGATGGTGCTCACCAATTCTTAGCAATTATATTCAAAATAGATGGTGAATCAATGCCCTTTGATGACTCAGAGGTCTTGTTTCAACAAATACCTTCCGAGAGTCTTCGGCCAGTGCAAAAAGGCTTCAGTCCCAAGATATACCAGGGGTGGTGGTCCATGGGTTGAACTACAGTAAGACACTAGTCACCACTGAGAGATTACTTACAGTGCCAGGGTTTTGAAGTAAAGAGTAGACTATTCGAGTGAAAATAGGCAAGACACATGGGGAAGAGGCAGAGAAGAGGGAAGAAGGGGTGTAGAGATAGAAGTGGGAGAAGGAAGAGGAGGAGGATAAAGGATACAAATATGCCTGTAGATGATTGCGACAAGGGTGTGTCTCCCCACCAAGAGTCCTTGAGTACACCCTTCCCCTCGGTCCCCTAGAAGCACAGCAGATGGGGTCGGGCTAAGAAGATCAAGCGTGTTGTGACCGCTTAAGTTTACGCAGCAGTGTATGAGCTCCACCACCTCCAAGTCCATCATTTGTTTGTTGGGATAATCTGGCCTGTTTGTTACGGGAGTCGGGTCTGGAGGGAGGATTTGACGACATAATAACGCAGGAGTGTGTTCGACGCCTAATGGCTTTCCCCAGCCCTCTCACCGGCTCTCATTCTCTTTACAAATCATTTAGGAATCGTTTGGTTAATGGTTTCCGGAAAGCCAAGTACCGCCATTAGGACTCATTCATATTTATGCCATTTTGTTTGGGTAATTAAACACAAAGCTCGTCATTTAAAGGAGCACTATCCTTCTCCGTTATCACTAACGAAGTCAAAGTCAGAATGACAATGAGCTTGGAGGGATAACCAACTAGGACACACAGCGCGGGGGCAGCACAGCCCCGCCACTCCCAGGCTGGGGGGACACCCTGGTGATATCTGGCTCAATTCTGCTCGTGGTGTGCATGAAGCCCACAGTGCCGCATAATCCTTGTAGGTGGTTCATAAAGTCTCTTATGTTGACGTTCAAATTCTTTCCCAAGCCTGCCCATATCTTCAGTTTTTCTCCCACAAATTTCCTCTAATTCTATTACTACTAGTATTTCACAAAGGTTTCAGCATGAGGGTTTTCAAGTTAAAATCGGGATTTCCCGCAGCTTTTCAATTATCTCGAGAAAAAATGATTGGCAAAATTCATACAGTTTCACAGTAATGTGGAAAATAATTTTAGAGTTAACTCAGGAAAATGGCAGATCAATTTTCAGTACTAATTAGCATCCATGACAAAATACGTCCAATTTGAGTTGAAAACTAGGCAACAGCGCAGAAGTAGGAAAAGATGGAAGCTCAGTGAACTAACGATGGGCCAATATTGAGGATCTATACAAGACTTCATATGCCTGATAAAATCTTTACACACATCGGGCCAGATTTATGAAGTGGCGCTGTACTGAATGCAACGTCACTTTCCCTGCGCCCCTTAGCAGCCCCCTACCGCCACCATGTGTGCTTCTTATTTAAAATATGGAGCACCATGGCGCAGGGTGGGGGGCAATAGCGTCATTTTTCATGACGCTATTGATGTACTCTTCAGGAGTAGCGCCAAAATATTGCAGAGTACCAAGGTCTTCATTCTAAAGAATGGAAGCCCCTTTTAATGCCTGCTCTGGAGCAGGCGTTAAAAGTGCCGTAAAAAATGGCACAAGGAAATCTCATTGATTTCCTTACGACATTTTTCCGGCTCCCTTAACGGGCGAACGCCCCCTTTGGATACATTATGCCTGGCACAGGCATAATGTAGCTCAAAGGGTTACAGAGTGGCGCAATGCATGCATTGCGCCAATCTGTAAATACGGCGTGGGGATTTCGGCCTCGTTGGGCCACATTAACATCAAAAATAATGACACTAGTGTGGCGCGAGGTGGAGCTAGGGGACTATAAATATCCCCTTTCGTTTCGTCACTACAAGTTACCCAAAGGTACTGATCAGTTAACAGTGCTAGACATTGGAAAAATGCACTCAGGGAATTTGCCATCCTGATGTTGTCTAAGTGATATTCGTTGCGGGTTAATAAGCCTATTAACAACTTATGAAGTCACTCCAGGAGTCCATCATGTCATGGCTATATCACAACCAGTGCACCCCAAAATGACTGCTAGACTTTTAATGTTGCTTTCTGTGACATATCTAGCATCAGAAGGTACCATTATTCCTCACCAAGAATGCTGTGTAGCAGCCACGTCCAGCACTTATCAGCACACTTCCTGTAGCTTTAAAGACACTGTAGAAACAATTTTCTGCAAGACCATCACACTTTTAATCGCATTCTACTACTGCTTCACTGAAGAACTGTTATATTTTAATGGGCCAGAAACCCACATCTTTATGCACAACTGTGATACTTTAATTGAGACAGTACAAGCACTTTTCCGCAGGGAGCAGAATTTTAGGAATTAAGAAATTACGGTCCTTTTTTTACTACCTGCAGTGATCAAACAAGTTCAAATAACACCAATGCTTAAATATTATATGCACTATTAAGAATGAGAGGAGAAACAACATGCACAGCAGACAGGCTGTTTTTAAAACCAAAGAACAAGTTACTTACCTTCGGTAACGCATTATCTGGTAGAGACTATATCTAACTACATATTTCTTACCTTTAACTTTTCCAGGCGTCAGGCTGGATATGCAAGCTTTTGCTTGAGCAATACCCTTGTGAGTGCCGTTGGGTGGCTCTGTTCAGCATGGCGTTGTTGGCGCCAGATGTGACGGTGCAGTCACCTATATAGGTGCCACCCAGACCCGCGGATATTCAGTTACTTTCTTCACTGACTTTCCATGCCAGGAGCACAGAGCGGTGAAGCAAACTTGCAACTAAACATATGTCAAATTTAGGGCCCTGAAAAGGGATCTCCCTGACCTTAGCAGATGAGTCTGCAGAGTGGGGAGGCATAGGTGGGTGTAAAGAATCTGCAGCTAGATATAGTCTCTACCAGATAATGTATTACCAAAGGTAAGCAACTTGTTTATCTGACAGAGACTTCTAGCTGCAAATTCCTTACCCATGAATAGATATCCAAGTCATATCATCCTGACTGTGGACTGCGGACACATTTTCTAAACTAGAAAGACATACAGGACCGAAAAAGCTAAATGCCCGTCCCAGCAGATCTGACTGTCCAAGCAGTAGTGTTTGGCAAACATGTGCAGGGACACCCACGTTGCTGTCTGACAGAAGTCCAGGACTGGGACTCTACGAGCTAACGTTGTGGTCACAGCTTTTCCTCTGGAAGAATGGGCTTGTAAGTCCTCAGGGGGCTGCTTTTTAGCCAGAGCGTAGCAGATTTATATACAGAGACCCACCCAGCGCAAAATGGTTAGTTTCTGTATTGCCCAGCCTTTTTTGCTCCCACATATCCCACAAAGAGTCGGTCGTCCACCCGTAACACTTTGGTGCAGTCAACACTCTTAGAACAACAACACTCTTTTTGGGTCCAGCCAGTACAGTCGCTCCTCTTCCTTAGAGGGATGCGGGGGAGCAAATAAGGTGGGCAGGGTGACGGTCTGTCCCAAATGAAATGGGGTCACCACCTTTGGGATGAAAGAGGCATAGGTGCAAAGCACCACTTTATCAGCGAACACTATGAGCTATTGAGGCTTGAATGACAGGGCAGGTGTTATGGCCACGAGAAGGCTGTTTTGATGGTGAGCAGCCTGAGGGGGCAGTTGTGAAGTGGCTCAAACAGAGCACACATGAGGTATGTGAGACCCTGGTTCAGGTCCCGCCGAGGCATAATGAAGGATGAAGAAGGGAAACAAATGTACAAACCCTTTTAGAAACCTATTTACAATAGGGAACTTGAGCAAAGAGGGTTAGTCAGGCAGCTGTAGAAAAGCGGATAAAGCAGAGAGAGAGCCCTTAAAAGTGCCCAGAGCAGAGCCCTGCTGAGCAAGAGACAGAATGAAAAGAAGAACATCAGAGAGAGAAGAAGAAAAGGGATCTAAAGACTTATCTATACAATATTTTACAAATCATTGCCAACAGCAGGCGTATACCACTTTTGTGGAGGAACGCCTAGCTGCTAAAGCAACATAACAGACTTTGGGAGGAAGGCTAAAGGGTGTCAACTGTCGCCCCTCAAACTCCACGCATGAAGGTGCAGAGTTGACAGGTTCGGGGGGAGAACTCTCCCCTACTGCTGCAACAGATGATCCTTCTGAAGGGGCAGAATGATCAGAGGATCGACGCTCATTCTCAGAGGATTGGGATACCAAACTCTCCTTGCCCAGTCAGGAGCCACAAGGATTATTTGGGCCAGGTCATTCTTGATTTTCTTGGGAACTCTGAGTAGGAGTGGGATGGGCGGAAAAGCATACACAGCAGGCCTGAGCTCCTCTCGCAACAAAAAGTATCACAGAGTAATTGCCGCCTTGGAAACCCCAACGCACAATACTGCTGACATGGCGTGTTCACCGGAGGCGAATAGATCTAACCAAGGATCTCCCCACTCCTGGAATAGTCCTTGCGCCACCTCCAAGTGGAGAAACCACTGGTGATCCGCTAGGCATCGACGGTTGAGTTCATTCACTTTGGCGTTCAGAGAACCTGCCAGGTGTTGAACCACCAGGGTTATGCCCTGCTGTTCCAGCCCTGTCCAGAGACGCAGGGCCTCTTGACAAGTGGTCCATGACCCCAACCTGCCCTGCTTGTTGCAGTACCACATAACAGTGGTGTTGTTCGTGAACACCTGCACTAACTTCCCCTTGACAGACAAAAGAAATACTTTCAGTGCTAGTCGGACCGCCCAGAGCTTCAACAGGTTGATATGGAGCCCAGATTCTGCCGGATACCAGAGTCCTCTGATCTCCACCTCTCCCAGAAGGGAGTATCTGTCACTACTATGAGGTCTGGTTGGGGAAGGTAGAGGAGTCTGCCTTTGACCCCAGTTCCCTCCGAGATCTGAGCCATGTTTGAGAGATTTCCCTGTTGCTGCTCCCACTGGAACTTCAGGTCCCACTGCAGAGCCTGCATATGCCATCTGGCATGATTTACCAGCAGGATGTAGGAGGTCATGAGGCCCAGCAGCCTCAGAGTCAGTCTCACTGAAACCCAGGGTAGAGGCCGAAACATTGGTATCATAACCTGAATATCCTACACTCGCTGGATAAGCCGGAAACTGCACTGTGTCCAGAACAGCTCCTATGAAAGAGAGCGGCTGTGACGGAGTTAGGTGTGACTTTGGTGCGTTTATAGTGAACCCCACCGAATGCAGAGGGTTCACTGTAGTCTGGAGGTGGCCAGCCTGGGTGAGCCCACCTTCAATAGCCTGACGCCCAGGCAGGGAAAGACTGAAACCCCTGGCCTGAGCAGATGAGCTGCAAGCACTGCTATGACCTTGATGAACACCCGAAGGACACTGGTAAGGACAAATGGCAGCACAGCGAATTAAAAAGTGCTGGTGGCCTACCTTGAACCGCATGTAACTGGCTATGTGCACGCACAGTGGGAATATGAAAATACGCATCCTTTAAGTCCAGAGCTACCAACCAGTCTTCTAGGTCTATGACAGACAAGACCTGAGCCAACATAAGCATCCTGATCTTCTCCTTCTTGAGGAAGAGATTTACGATCCGTAGGTCTACAACAGGGTGAAGACCTTTGTTCCTTCTGAGAATCAGAAAGTAGCAGGAATAATAACTGACTACTTCTGCTATCAGGACCCTTTCTATGGCTCCCTTGGCCAAGAGAGCCGTAACTTCCTCCCAGAGCAGAGACATATAATCCTCCACCAGCTGTTCGAATGCTGATGGTACTAGGGGAGGAAAGGATTGGAAATGCAGGGCACAGCCCTTTCAAATGATCTGCAGTAACCAGGCGCCCAATGTAATGGACTGCCAGTGGAGGAGATGATGTTGAATTCTCCCTCCAACTGGGCAAGCATGGTCCTGCAAAACCAAGCTAGGAGGGTTTTGAGGGTGCAGCTGCCGGGGGCTCGGTGGCAGAAGACTTATGGCTTCCAGACCCCCTAGGTCAGAAGACACCACGCCCACATCCTCGCATAGCTTGGGTAGCTTGTGAAGAATGGTGGCTGGCACGGTGGTACGCCTTTTCCATGGCACTAAAGACAGACAGTGGATGAGGGGTTGCTGAGAGGCCCAAGGACTTGGTCATACCCCAAGAGTCCTTAAAACGTCCTAGTGCTGAGTCTGCCTTCTCGCCAAACAAGTGAGTCCCGCCGAAGGGCATGTCCATAAGGTTTGTTTGGAGAGCCCCCAAAAAGCTAGATGTTCTAAGCCAGGTGTGGCACCATAAGGCAACCATCGACAACATTGCTCAGCTCAGCGAGTCAGTTATATCCAGGCCACACCGAATGGTGAACTTTGCTGCGTCTCTCCCATCTTTCATAACTTGGGAAATGATGGCCAGGGCCTCCTCTGGGACCTGTGGCAGCACTTGCACAACCATATCCCATAAGGTGTGCGGGAAACGGCCCAATAAGCATGAGGTGTTCACTGACCTCAATGCCAGGCTGGTGGAAGAAAACATCTTCTTCCCAAGCTGGCCTAGCCTCTTGGATCCCCTGTCTGGGGAGGTGGAAGGTACAGCGCCATGGGAATTTGAGGCGTGGACTACCAAGCTCTCAGGGGTGAGGTGTTGGCTGACAAAAATAAGGTCGCCTGGTGCAGGGTGATGGTGGTGGGCAATCGTTCTATTTACAGGAGTCCCTGTACTGGTCTTGGACAAAGTTCCCAGCAGGAGGTCCATAAGTGCATCATTAAAGGGCAAAAGGGGTTCGGAAGTGGAAGCCCAGGTTGAAGCACTTCAATCAAGATGTTTGTCTTGACAGCCACAGAGGGCAGTTCGAGGGCCTCAGCTGCCCTAATCACCACCACTGCATAAGAAGCTCCCTCCTCCATAGCCACAATGGGGAGAGGGAGCAAGCCAGTATCTGGAGAAGTGTCCAGTCCACTGGTCTCTCCTCGATCCTCATACCAGTCCATAGTCCTTTCCAACTGGTGGGTCTAAAGGGCCCGGTGACCCCTCCCACTATTCTGCCATGCATGGCTGCTGAAAATAAGGCTCAGGCAACGATCTGGCACCTGTGGGCGCCGTCGGTGGCGGAATCGGAGCTGCGCAATGCCGTTCCGGATCATCAGAATAGGGCTGGTGCGCTAGTGGCACTGGGAGCATCGCCATTGTGATGGACACCTGAGAAGTTCACTTGGGTACAAGCGGCCCTGGTCTGGATCTGGAATCAGATCCGTGAGACCCCATCGGAGCAGAGCTTAAGCCGTGGAACCTGATGAGGACTCCTTCAACCCTGCGGGTCCTGAAGGCACTACGGAGGAGTCGGCCCACTGAATTAAGTGGTGATGGCTCGTAAAAGTCCTTGACCTGATCGTGGATCATTCCAGCACTGGAAAATGGAGGAAGGCTCAGTCAGACCTGGCATTGATTCTGCAGAACTGTGCCTGGAGTGCCAATGTTTCGAACTTGTTGCGTCGGCCAACGGAAGAGGCAAAGTCGAAGTCCGTTTACACTTCTTCTCATTCTTGTGCCTCTTTCCCGAGTGTCCTGAGGACCTCGAATGGGCAGAAGAGGACTTGGGGCTCCTGGAGTGGTCCTGTGACCTTCTCCTCGACTGGGACTGTTACCTCATAGGAGTCTCACCAGATGGCGTCGACTGCCGGGCCGCAAGCAGCTTTAGGGATTGTTCCCGCAAAGCCTTCAATCCCATGGCCCGGAATTCCCAGCACGACTTGGAGTCAGGGTTGCGCTCTAGACACCATTGGCAGACTAGGTGAGGATCTGTAACCGACATGGCGTGGTGACTGGTGCCACGCGGCTTAATCTCTACCCTCCTAGATGTCATCTTGGCACTCTAACAAAAAATCTTCAAGAAAACATCGAAAAAAGCATGTAAAAAAATGACAGTGGTAGCTCTCTCTGAATTTGAGCTAACTGGTGCAGAAAGAAAAGATGTGATGTCCACGCGTCTGGGTGCTACCTATATAGGAGACCGCGACCTCACATTCGGCGCCAATGACGTCACAGGGGACCAAATGGAGCCACCCGACGGTGTGCATAGGGGTACTGCTCAAGCAAAAGTTTCTGGATCCTTACTGACGCCTGGGAAATTCAAAGGTAGAGAATCTCCAGCTAGTAGTCTCTATCAGATCCCATGTTTTCATAGTTAATATTCTTTCTCTGGAATATCAGAATACAAAAAACGATATTTTGATGAAATTATTTTAAATCTATCCTAGTAATGCTTTAAATGCCCCAGACCCCACCCTTAGTTGTTGTATGTGGCAGTGTCCCAGGCAGTCCCGTAGATCACGTTATTATATGTCTATGGTGAGAATATATGTGAAAGAGAATAATCAGTATTTCTCCATGACAAAGGACCTGGTTGCTTGATGCTGCCTGACCTTTGGTCTAAGTCCGAGTGTGGGTGCAGAGCCCCAATCAATCTTCCTTACAATACATGCAGAGGCTGCAGAAGGCTTGACATCGTGGAGAGCTGAATTGTGTTCCGAGACTATAAACAGACTAGGACAGCCCTGGCTTCATCTGGTGCTGGAATGGACATATATCGCTGGTAGAGGATTACTGGTTGAACGATATCCTGGGCCAATGCTAGCGTTGCCTTTTATGCTGAAATAGAGAATTAAATGGCACACAATGGTGTCTGGCCCGTTCATTTATTTACCAAATGTTTGTTTCTACCATTTCCCGGCAGGCTGTATGTATATATGCCTTTGTCACAGAAAAACCTGGTGCGTTCAAAAGCAACTCTTTAATTAAAGGAAAATCACAATTGTTTGTGCTATTTTTTTAGTAATAAAAGTTCATCCTGGGTGACCACACCAGGACTATAAGTTTTTTTTAGTCTAGTAACAGAGATGTTTTATCACTCTTTGAGAGTGCTCCGTGCTGCCTCGGCCTTCAGTACGGTAACCATGAGCAATGAAGTGGCCACCTGATCTCATCAGTATCTTAGAATACTGCGTTACAGGAAGTGACTTGTTCCTGCAGCAAGGCACTTTTAAAGCGACTTTCTGCATCTACAGATATGGACCTGGCCAACTCACCTCCTCATTGGTGCTCTTAAAAATAAGTTTAAATCTGCCCAGAGTCATAAGAAGGCTGAACCCCGAACTCATTTACGCATGCTCTGAGGGGCTGCCAAGCACCATTAAATCTATCTCTCCGAACCAGAAGCCAATGTGAACTAGTCAACGATTACTGCAAAAAACATGCTCAAAAAACAGGGCACTCTATTCACAGGTAGAGAAATGGCTACTAGGCTAAACTTCTTGATTATGTATGACAAGCATAGATGTAGCCAGGTGCATGCATCACTGAGGGACAGGCACAGATAGCAAGTTCCACCATTGCTGATGTTTGCAACCATTAGCATAGTGACGCTAACCATGGAGACATCCCTAAGGTCAAATGGCAACTGATTTCACTTTTGTTAGCCCTGTGATTTAGGGAAAATAGAAACCCTGGAGCGTGGATATAGCCTCTAATGGAATATTAATTTCTTAGTGATGATGGATGCTCAGTTTTGCAATTTCTTATACAACACGTTACATGGGAGTCAAAGCCTCAGGCGGAGTCTTTAGTACATCATGTACATTTGGTGCTGAAGCTACACACTAACCACCTCTGCGCTGCTAAAAAGCAATAAAGGCCAAACAAAACATTTTGCATTGGGAAAGAATTGAGTGAAATCTGAGGGTGACGTGTGTCTGTAAACAACAGCCGACTGTGTTTTACAACATGTGAAAAACCTTTTAGAAATAGTTACCTAATCTGAGAAGGATGAATTGCTGAGCTGTAACAAGATGCCAGGGTGCTACTTTAGATGGTGGGTGATTTATTCATATTCATTCACTATTCAACAATATAAAACCACTGTTGCATCACTGCTCCAATAATCAAAACGTCCTTTAGAGTTTTCAAATCACCTGCTCGTTACTGTGAAACGAAATACATGGTGGGAGCTATAGTCCTAATTGGAGAACACAGAGGCTTCCCGCTAATTGGAGTCCTTGCTGGTTCAATGTCGGTCTATGGCGTGCGCCTCCAACTGCGGAGCCGCACATCATCCTGTAAATGGTGAGCGTGGGCTTCTGTCCCCCAGATGGGGCCCAACACTTTAGGGTAGGACATCATCGCCAGCCTCAATAGGAGTTCTCTGTACATCACGAGGCCGGTGCTGGGTTACTTCGGACGGAGTCTTTATCCATCATGGCAGACTAGAACTCTGCAAGGAGACAAACCTTTTGGGGGGAAATCGTTCTTCATTTCACCATCAAGGGACCAGTGATGAGTGCCGGCTGAACTTCTTGCCGACATGCATGTCTTGTGTTTGTTTAGCTGACTTACTCAAAAACAAAAAAACACGGGGCAATTAAACTCTTAATTTCTGGGCACTGTCGCTGACTGCTAGACCCTGACTGCCAGGAGAGGCAGTGTGACACATGCACAGGTAATGACTTGGTAGAGTTATTTATAAAATTAGCCTTTTCCAAAGCACTGGCAGCTCTGTGATGTTTCTTCACCTTTTGAGCCAATGGCGAAGAGGAGAGGGATTAAAAAGATTGGTTGTGAATTACATTGAACAGTTTTAGATAACAAACGATATAATATATATGTTGCTGGCATCGTGACTATCTTCATAACCAGCACCTGTGAAATCTTTAGATTTTCCTAAAGGCCAGTTCACTTATGTAAACTTATATTTAAATTCCAAAAATATTTGACTGTGGCATGTATACCTCGTGTAACGCTATGTAGTAGTCGACTGGGCAGTGTAAAGAACTCTGTGAGTGTGATAAAACTAAACCTACCACAATATACACATAACCGACCACGCCTGTCACAAGGACATCGTGTTATGCTCCTCTCTAAGGCTGCCGAGGCTAAACTGAAACAAGAAAACACACACACACAGAAAGAGTCCTGGCTCCCTCAGCCCTGTGTTTAATTTGTGGCCATATAAGACATTCTGGGGTGGGAGAAGGTATGCGGGCGGACTGCGTGTGGCAATGTATGTGCTGTGTACAGGTGAATAAATTGCATGAGTGGATAGGGCAGGAAGGGAAGGATGATGCTGCCAATTAATGGGTGAAGAGGAGGAGGGGTAAAAGATGCAATAGAATGGGTGGGAAAATCATTCAGTGTGTGGAGATGGGGTGAATGTGGAAAGACGTGAAAATGTGGATCGGTGAGCAAGAGTGTGGAGCGGAAGGTGACAGAGCGGAGGAGGAGGTGAGTATTTGTACAGGGGTGAGAGAGTGGAGATCATTAGAGTGTGAATGAGGTGCCTGGGAATACGGGTGAATGTGGATGGGAATTAGTGTGGATGGGGTGTGAAATGTGGTTAGAAGGATGGAAAGTGTATAGACTGAATGAGAGAACAGAGTGGGTGATGGAACGAGACTGTGGGTACGAAAAGGGATAGACAGGAGAGTGGATGGTGCATGACTGCCAACAGAGAGACAGACTTCATAGGAGGCAAGAAATTGGATAAGGAATTCGGTGGGAGTGAGAGGGACGCGGGTTCGAGAGTAGGTGACGCATGGGTTGGACTTTCGAATTATGCAACTGAATGTAAAAAAGAGTGATAAGTAACTTACTTCTGATATAGACAATGATTTCTTTCGTGATCCACTTATCTGAAATTGGTGACTCTGAAAACTTCAATTGAATTCGAAGATGCTGGGCTTTGAAGCTTTTGGCTTGTGCGTTAAAAAGGCAATTTTATGTCCTGGTTGGCCTTTCTAGACTTGGAAAGAGTCTGCTGCAGATCATGAGTATGGTGTATATAATACTCAAAGTACGGCCCGCCGGACTCATGCGGCCCCACTGACCTTTACATAGGCCCCTGGGGCAACAGGAGCACCGAGCAGCTGACTCCGCACTAACAAGAATATTAAACACACACACAATGTTTATTTCAAACTTAATTGGTGTTAAAGAAAGGAAGTAACTATGGACTCCTTCACTTCATTTTAGAAACGCTTTCCTTTTTAAAGACATCTTGCAGCATAAGTGTAAAACTAAGACAGTCTCTTCAAAATTAAAAAGGTGTATTTAATTAACATGCAGAACCTTTTCGCCTTAATACAATTTATTTTATCAGCGCATTGAGATGTATTAATTTATAGATGATAGTTTTCAAACATAAATTTGGAAACATAAAATTGGAAAACATTAATTATTCCCCTTACGCTGAGAACACCACCGATAGTAAATTAAAGAGGCAAGTCACTTGGTATGTGCACTTTACGGGTGGCCTGGGTTCCTATCATACATAAACAACATTATAGTTTATTAAATCAGACGCAGAATCAGGTTTTGTGCAGCACACACCATGAATCATGTATTTTGAGGTCATCTTAAAGGTGATAATGCAGAAAAAGGAGGGAAAGTGACACTAAACAATTGCCTAGGATCACACAATTTGGAAAAGTGGGTATGCCGGGATTAATTCCAGGTTTTCTGGTTGCCCATTGTTTATTTCAGCCACTAGATGTATATTCTTTGCTTCCCCTACACCTACCTTGCCACCAATCCCCCTAGTCACCCCACACTACTGCCACTGCCGTGGCATCAATGCGACCCAAGGCACGTCACAGACCAAACTTTTTGGCCCCTGGGAAAATGTTTGCGAGTACCCATGGTGTATTATATCCTCAGATAGTCTCAAGTACCTTCTGAGCACAGGGTATTACAGCAACTGATGGCGTCTTATGCCCATCACAGAGTTTGGCATTTTGACTTCATATGGACCCTGATGTACATCACAATGATGGCCAATGGTAACTTTATTGATAGCCCCATAAACAACATACAAGGGACCTGCTGAAGTATTGTGCTCCCATCACAGGTTGCGAGTTGCAGCCTCAGATGGAGCATTATAAACACCACAAATTAGGTACTATACCGTGGATAAAGTATAGTGCACTTCATAGGTGTTGAGTGTTGTAGCCTTTGATAGAATACTGTGTTCATCATCACTGTTGTGTCATGTACATCACAAGTGTTATAGCACATACCAGTGTTTAGTGTTTTCCCTCAAATAGAGGAGTGTGTACATCATAGGTGTTGGATGTTGTGGCCTCTGACGAAGGTTAATGTACATAAGAGATGTTGGGTGTTTTGTTGCAGCCTTAGAGGTAGTATTGTATACATAAGAGTTGTTGTTGGTTGTGATGAAGTACTGTGTATATAAGAGGTGTTGTAGGCTCTGAGGGAGAATTGTGTACATCATAGGTGTTGGGTGGTGTAGCCTCCGATGGAGTATTGTGTAAATAAGAGGTACTGTAGGCTCAGATGGCGTATGAAGTACAAAAGAGATGTTGTAGCTCCTATGGAGTATTGTGTACATCACAGGTGTTGGTTGCTGTAGCCTTCAATGGAGTATCATGTATATCACAGGTGTTGTGTGGTGTAGCCTCCGATGGAGTATTGTGTAAATAAGAGGTGCTGTAGGCTCAGATGGCGTATTGAGTACAAAAGAGATGCTGTAGCTCTTATGGAGTATTGTGTACATCACAGGTGTTGGTTGAGGTAGCCTCCGATGGAGTATCATGTACATCATAGGTGGTGCTAGCTCTGATAGAGTATCATGTACATAAGAGGTGGTGTAGGCTATGATGGCATATTATTATGTACATACAAGATGGTGTTTTGCACCCTCGGATGGAACGTCATGTGCATAAGAGGTGCAGTAGTCTCTGGTGGAGTAGTGTGTACATAAGAGGCATAGTTGGCTCAGCTGGAACATTGTCTACATCAAAGATGTTGAAGCCTCTGCTAGAGCATCGTGTACATTCCGTGTGTAGTCTCCAACTGGAGGACCATGCACATTATAGGAGTTGGATATTGTAACCTCATTCACAGTCTTGCGCTTTGTCCTTGAGAGCAGCAAGCCTTAAAGGTTGTTCAAAGAAATAGGTATTCAGCTTTCACCTATGTGACGGTAGGCATGCAGCAGCTCTGACGGGTGGTGCGCACAGGTTCTCCCACCAAATGACACCACTGTCTCTAAGTGATCAGCCAAAATGGCGGATTTCCTTGTAGCTGGCATTAAACCGACTCCTACCTGCTGATCCATCCCTTACAGCCCTGGTGCCCCCCGAGATACGCAGCGGGAAGTAATGTATCAATTACATCTGCATGCTTGCTTATGTACCGCCAAACGAAGCATGTCACTTTCTGTTCTGAAAGAGCGCCTTCCTTGAAGCCATCAAAGAGATTGCCAAGATTAGCAAATCTTCTGCGTGCACCGAGAATCACAAAAGATAATTGTTCACAGCAAAGATTTGCATTTGATGAAAAGCAATTTTCCTAGAGGCGGGGGACATTCCAGAGCTTCTCCTGGGGGGCGTCCACAACAAAATCCCTGATGTAGGAGCTGTCTGCATGGCAGCGTTCCAAGGCCTTTGATATGCATGGGAAAACACTGACGGAATGGAATAGCATGCCAATATTAACTCATACATAGATTAATAAGTGATCATTGCTCCCTCCCCCGACACACTCCATGCCTCACATACACAGATAGAGCGAAGTTGCAAAACTGATTTCAAAGCCAGTATGATGGAGGATGGTCACCGCCTATTTTACCTAGATTATTCAGCCAAGAATGTAGATTTCCAGTAGCTGAATTCAATGATTAGTGTTTTACGTTCCATCATTTGTAACATGGCTATTTGCGTTGCTGGGTTAATAATAGGCCACAGATACCACACTCTGATCCCCATTGCAGAGGGTTTTCCCCTGTAAGACAGATTTTGTGCCAAATGATTCTTCACAGAGCCTTGGAATGAGGTCGTGAATTTGTTTCATTCTGGGAAAGATGGATGTTGCTAGTAAATCTTGTAGGGACCTGTGGAACCCTTTTATCGCTTTCAGAAACATTTATTGGGCATATTTGCTAATTAGCAATATTAATCTGAAGTAAGGTGGACATGGTGCGTCTACAAGCTCTTGACAATGGAGAGGGATTCTCATGCAGAACCAGAAGGTCCCTCTTCACATGCCCAACCACGCCTATCTGTCCTTCATCCAAGGTCTTCTCTCCTCACTTTTCAAGGCTTCAAGACTTCTGAATGCTTGTCCAAGGGATTCATCATAAGTCACCGGAAACCCAAAACATAAAATTGGGAGGAATATGAAATGGGGTGTTCAGTGTGGATTAGTAGGCATGGGACATTCTCCTGCATGCATAAACTTGGAAACCCTTGGGGGGAGCATTTAATGTTAGAGGAGGGAGACTCTTGTTCTTTGGCTTCAGAGGATACTTGGATATATAGAGGGGAGTTCGCACTTCGACTAGCTGACTGGAAGAGACACTGACTTTAAACACGGGGGGCTAGTACAAGCCACACGGTTTACACTCACAGAAGTTAGGAGGAAGGACGAAAGATCTGGCACTCACAACAACATGGAGCACAATAACAGGGAAAATCGCAACCCGAAGACAATCCTGAGCACACGTGCAAATGTCTTGTGGACTGTTGCAACACCCATCTCTCCTCACAAAGACCGCCCTCACTAGGAAGACCTTCAAACTACTGACTCCATGCTGAAGCTGATGTGCATGGAAGTAAGTGCCAAGAGAAGGCTGCGTCCAGGGATCAATAGCATCAGGCAGCAGATGTGCACAACCAACTGACCTATCTTCCTTGGATTTCTGCATGGTGCCTAATTACCTCCTCTGTAGGGACTCCATTATTAAATGCATTCATTCATTTATACTTGGGGTTTCTATCAAGTTACCGAATGACTACTACAGAGACCTTGAGCAGAGTTACACTGATTGTTGTTTATTATGCTTTACAAATCTGTACTACGGAGAAGAGT
Source organism: Pleurodeles waltl (assembly GCF_031143425.1). Lineage (NCBI taxonomy): Eukaryota > Metazoa > Chordata > Amphibia > Caudata > Salamandridae > Pleurodeles > Pleurodeles waltl. The sequence goes on from NC_090441.1 coordinate 11,422,159, forward strand.
GAGATGCGAGAGCCAGAGACACTGCGGCCTGTTAAACACAAAATCAATGCAGCCAGTGAGCTAGCAAGAGGTGGAACCAGTCTAAGCTACCTGGCTTTTAAGTCTGCAACTGTTTGAATGCTGGTATGGGACTCGAGGCTTTATTTTTCCTATTAAAGGGGTGAGCCTATTCTTCTGAAGGCGGTACATGGGGATTTGACTAAATGTAATCTACAGCTGCAAATCAGAGTGGCAGCTCTGTATGGCTATTGTGCTGCAGATTCTGTCATCCCAGTGGTGCCAGATGAGGGAGGTATCAGGTCTCCTAGCAACAAAAAAGTGCCTTATGCCGCTGAACGTGCCACGCAGGGATGGCAGCCAGGTATCTGGCATCCCTCTAGTCTTTTACCATGCAGTTCATATGTGGCAGCCGAGTAGGCTTCTTTTGGTGGGCACTATGCAGGTTTGTGATGGTATTTATAATGCATGGACCCTGTCGTGACAACAGAGGAGCGCGCTACATGCCCGACTCAGAAATAACCATTTAATCGTCACATCATCACACAAAAATAACAACAAACAACAGAAACTAAAGCTCAAGAACAGTATACAAAAGCTGTACTCCAGTGTATTGAGAAACCTGCTCTTGATGCAACTGTGTCCTCAGCTTTACGTTTCTAGACATCCTTTTAGGGGCAAGAGGGAATCGATAGGATTAGGGGGTGCTCACTAAGGAGCAGGGTGAGAAGTGGGAGTCACTGACAATGTCTGTGCACAGCATATCTACAAAAACAAAAAACAGTTTCCACAAGAACAAGGGTGTCATGTGCAAGAGTCTAAGGGGGTCATTTGAACCTTGTCAGCGACTACAACTCGCCACATGCGGAGATCTCCGGCTGCCAGGCGGAGACGTCTATGCCTTCAAAGGAGGCGTTGCCACAGCAGTGTTCTAAAGGCACTGAAAGTTTGCGGACAGCTGCCGTGTTTCCTGTGCCCGCGTAGCATGTCTTTTTGTTTAACAATAACAAACTCCCAAAGCAGGAGTTTCTTTCAGAAAAACAAAAAAGTGCTCTGAAAGTGCTCTCTCACGGCCTGGGACTGTTTTCTTTCTGTTCTGGAACGCCACGCTTTTCCTGTCAGTACGTAACACAAAAAAGGTACATCAGAAGGTTTTACCTACACAGAGCAGACGGCCGGAGGTACTTACATCAGCGGCCCAAACACAGGCTGTCGGAACAAGGTTTCTGCTGGCGGAACCAGCGGGGGCACCGTTGGCGGAAACATGATGGTCGTCTGACTCTAAATGGAGCGGGCACGCTGTCTGTTTGGTTAACAGAGAACTCTGCCACGTTTGTGACAGTGCACCTAGTCCACCAACCTCTACGTGAATTGCTTAGTCCACAAATTATTATTTTCTGACCATAGTCCCTGTGGCGATGTGCATCTTGGACATTTGTAAACCTTGAAGGAGGGACTGAGCGCAAACCATTTTGAATTGCATGATGCCACAGCACAGCTCCAGTGGCCGATGCGTTGGCTGGACATGGTCTGTAACGTGTTGGGTGACTCTACTACTGAGGGCTCGGGCCGAGGCAAACACACTACACAAGGAGTGGGGAACCGGGATAACTAAGGGCCATATGTACGAACACATTTTCCCATAGACACAGAATGGATTAAATCCTTTGATACATCTGGCCCTATATTCTTAACATAGAAACCAAGAACAACATCTGTCTGCCTTGAAGACATTTTCAGGACACCCATGCAGCACCTTGGGCAACACAGCTAACGATGCATGATGTACGCACTTGAAACATAGCTCACACATTACATATCGACAGTATTCACGTCAGTTGATGAGCTGCTCGACGCAAGACCCTTTTGCCGTGATGGCCTTTGTATCCCTTTGCCCATCTTCCTTTGGCTCCAGGGCTCGGTGTAACCCTCTCGTTGCGTGTGTAGTATTTGAGATGCTGAACTCAAGGCTACACCCAATATCACGTTATTGCTGGTTACGCTCCTTGATCTGCATGTAAACTTTTGACAATGACGCACGTGTGACCTCAGTGCCGCTTGCCCCTTTGTTGACGTTTTGCAATCATTGATACAGGTATTTTGCTACGATAATGTGTTGGATTGCAGAGGTGCTTCCTGTTACTCTTCACTCCTTTCATAAAATTATAATTAAAATAAATGTTAAGAAAAATGTAAACCTTGAAGGCCTACAGCAAGGTGAATTACCCAGAAGGTTGTGGGCACAGACACCCGGGGTCACTTTGGGTGTCATGCAGCAAGGACAGGCGGCCACGAGAAGCCTAGCCCTAGAACTGAGTAACACAACCATTATTACCATTATTACCTCCAGTGCCCACGCTGTACGCATGCAGATATCAGACGCCAGGCCACCCATCACACAAAAGGGAGGAAGTGTTGCCAAGGGCCGAATATTGTTCAAATATTGTTTTAAAAGTATTACCTGATCTGCTGTAGGACGCTACACAGTTTAAATAAAGACTCAGAGCGTTGGTCAAAACATGACAAGGCGACTGATTTTCAAGCCAGGAGCTGGGATAACCACGCCTGGCACACCAGCATCCAAGTTCATAGTTTGAAAAATCTGCCAGAGAAGCACAGCTTCTGCTCTGTCTACACAGACAGATTAGGGCAGCGTAACTGAGAACATTCTACAGATTCTGGAGGGAAACTGGAAATGTTTTACCTTTCCAACTGGCCACTTCTCTACAACCGGCATCCCTTGCGTGGGTGTTTTTAAGAAATAAATAATGTACTAACACAACAAAGGAAGAAAAAATCCACTAAGTCGCTCCTGCGTAGGCTTCTGTTCACCAAGGAATCCCTGGGTTTCTAACTTGGGAGAATATTTAATACTGTTATTAATCACTTTTAATCCGTCTGCTTTTAATTAAGAAACAGCATGATGCTTTCCTATCAACGTATGGCAAGGAGGAGATTAATTGTGGCTTAAGATAACTCGCCTTGATTGGTGTAATATATTAGCTAACAAGATGCGCACTTCTAAAGACTCGAGAGCTCTACCTTCGAAAGCCACAGTCCCTCCAGGGGAAACTTTACATTTTTTTTTTCAACTAAAAGTGTGCATGTTTTCTCGAAAAAACATGAAAAACAAGAAACCCGTGGCTGCGCCTGATAACCCCCTCTTTCAAGTCGCTCTTTGTTGACTGCTGACTTACAAATTCACCGAGGTTCAAAGAGAAAGGGACAGACGAAAGAGATAATGGACCTACACATAGGACAACAGACAGAAAAGAAGCATTGGCAAATCCAATCAGTCTGGATTTAAAATGCTAATGCAAGCAGTGCTAGCACACTGAAACGAGCTACACCAGCACGCACAAGAAAGAGACCGCTATTTTTCTAAAGTAGCCTCTCCTGCAGCTCAAAGCAAGGACTAAAATGGAAGATACAACCAACAACATTAGGTAAAAGATAAACACTTCACAAGGTTGGGCAAAGACGTGACTGGCAAGCTCTCAAGTCAACGGGTGAAACAGGATGGCCGCAGAAAGCCAGTGGTTGAAAATGTTAGACCCAAAGCATACTATCTATATTGTAAGCACCTCGTCTATATGACAGCTCAGCTGCAAAACCAAGAGCTACAAAGGCCTCGATCAGCAATGCTGCAGTGAAAAACACAACGCAAGCAATGCAAAGGACAACAGGCCAGGTTATATGCTAGTAGTACAAACGTCAGATTTTTCAACACTCAGATGTATTTACATTTGTGTTAAGATTATTATTTTGTACTATACTATTAATAGAGGTTATGGATGTTGAACCCAGAGGGAATAGGAGTGTGTGAATTAATCATGGAGTAAAAAATACATTTTATAGTTTTACTTATGACATTAGTTGTCAAGGAGGGGTAAAGCATTTCTGGTGTATAGTCTGTGACGTTGCAGCAGGCAGAACCTAAGGTGTCTACATGGGCTTCTTTTTCAGCTGACGATGCCTATGGTGCGATATACTGCTTCTTTATACACTTTCCAATCTACACTGCATGCTCTTAGTCTGTCACATGCAAACAGAGAAGCCGTCCTGCGTCCGCTGCCCGCTCCATGTATTACTTTCACTTTGAAAGAGCACTTTCCGGGTTGAAGCACACTTCAGTGAGTTGTACACCCTGCGGCAGAATAATCCAACTGGAATGGAGCACACAGCCACAACCCTGTTCCCATACTTCTGTATTAACAACAAAAGGAACGTTTTCATAGTGGGTAGGCCTGAACACTGTCAGGCAAACACATTGCCATACAAGTGCCCCACACTTAAGATGTGTGAATAAGAAGCCAGTGGGGTGTTCATTTATTAAGTGTCTAAAGCAGGCTTTCAAACGGCACATGTTTTTGATGTTCATGCTTCCTGAAACTCTACACTACTGTGCAATGCTGATTTGTCTGATTTCAATCCCATAGCAGATTGTCCAACAAGGTAGACCTTGGCGCCTTTTTAAAATTAGTAAGCAGCAACAATTATGTTTCCGAAAATTTGCGAACCACATGTATATTTCAAAGAGATACCAGACAATTCATAGCTCACACAAATGCTTCCAAAACATCATGGACATTTGTGCATAGTTTGATAACAAAGTTATGCATTGGACGCCTGGATACTCTTTCAGGTGATTAGAGCGCTGCACAAATCATTAAAAGAACATAAACATAATAAGACAGCATTTCACTAATGGTGTCCTAAGTCACCTTCTCAAAGGATGTCTGAAGACCTCTTTTCCCTCGACTAACAGCCTTTTTCCAAGCATGCCACAATGGACATTCTCCAAGGATGTACAAAGAGCCTGTCTTAAATATATGTCCTGGTAAGTCTTCAAAGTTGCAGTGGGCAATTTATTTCAAGGATGTCCTAATGCCATTATGTGGCAATTGTTCCCCCGATGTCATAAGCGATTTTCTGTATGGGTGCTCTAAGAGCTCTTTTCCAAGTATGTCTTTGCGGAAAATTGCCCAGAACATTGGCGGAGAAAACTACAAAGACCCTAGTATCTGCAAGGGGCATCACTATTACTCCCATGTAGCTACAGTGTACTTAGTAATCAAACCACTTTTATTCAGCTCTCCCAGGTTAACAGTCTTATCGTTCTGGTAGGTTTGCATGTTACAAACACAGGTGCAACCCATTACCTAGCATTCACCTCTTCAGTCTTACCCTCAATTCACAATCCGCCCAACCCTCTCTAAGGCCAATATTCAATGCACCACAATCCGTTCAGTGCCCTTATATACTTCATGCTCCATGTTCTAAAGCTCTTCTTGCATGTCGTCCAAATGCATGCTTTTGAGAGAACTTTGGGAAAATTGCTAGCATCCAGCTTTTAATGTACACCACATATTCTATGGCCTTGTTCTCATCTTTGTCATTTGGCCCTAGACAGAGTTAAAATAAGGTTTTCCACTCCCCCCATTCTTACATTAGTTCCACTCACCCCATTCAAAATATGTTGGAATACCTTGACATCACTTCATAGATGATTCTCCTCGAAAAGCAAAAACCACAGAAGTGCTAGTGCATTCTAAATAGCACTACTCAGATAGGCACCTAAGATCTCTGGGCTCTGAAGCAGTAACTGTGTGCCTAACCCAATCCCGTTGCAAAGTCCAAAGTCTACAATGCCTACTAGAAGTCCAACAACCGAGTAACATGCTGCTCTGCAGATACCCAACACAAGTGCATGAACCTGCATAGATTTGAACTCCATTATGTCCCAAAAAATGGTTAGTCAACAGTGCAGAACAGGAATCCTTCAGTCACATTTCACTAAATAATTCTGGCACAAGACTACAGGAAATTACTACGGAGAGTTGTTGCTATAGACACTCAATTTCTTCCCTTGCTGAACGCAGCCAGATGGTAATACACCTATTCACCTTAGTGTTCTTGTTGAAGGACTGCTTTTGTAGCCAACCTGTTCCAATTTCCTCCATGGCACTTCTCTTCAGCTAAATACACTTAACATGAACAATGACCCACCAGACCTCTGTACCAATCTGCTTGGTATAGTCAGTAACCACAAAGACATGTGCAGAGAGGCATGCAAGTCTCAGATGAGTGAAACCTACCATCACATCTTGCACAAAGCAGCCGCACCTCTCCCAACAGTGGAATTATGATTGTACAGCATCACACCGGTTTTGTGACAGAGACACATTAATCTAGCCAGAGGCCATATTCACAGACAAAGTGCACACACTATTGTGGAGGCACGTGCTTGTCATATGAATAACTAGCAATACCATAATGGCTAGCAGCAGTTCATGCCACACTCACCAAACACCTAGAAAGATGCAAATTTCGGGGGGCGGGGTGCAGCATGTTTTGCCAACATTATTTTTTTACTCTATGCTGGGATCACGGAGGCCCTCAGTGGCACTATCCACCAGCACAGGAGCATTGTACGGGTATTTCACTTCACACTTTATCTACTTCAAATGTGGGGATCTGTGGTGCTCCAGGAACCACCTCATCACCACTGTAAAGATAGGCCAATTGAAGAAGAAAGGTAAATACTTCCTTGGTAGGAATGAACATTTACCCCTAGAGATGGTGTCACGGTGCCTCTCTTAAACTGTACCTCCAACCAACACCAAGAGAATCTTTCCAATGCCTAAGGAATGCTCCAACACCCTTCCTCACCTACCCGCCCACAAACACACACAGAATACCACAATGTAGTTAGAGTTCTTCTACAAGGTGCTCTATGCCACCTTCAGTAATGTCCTCCAATCACAACTCCAAAGAAGTGTTGGATAGTCTTCTCCAGGAATGTTGTAGGCAATCTTCCCCAATAATGCAAAGTGAGCCCGTGGGCCATTTTGTAAAAAAAAAAAAAAAAATAACCTAAGGGAATTCTTGAAGAATATTCACGGCAATCATCTCAATCTTATGAAGATGTCTGTGTTGGTGGGTCGAGGAATTCTCTGGCTACTGGCACTCCTCTAACGAAGTCTAAGGCAGTCTTCTCAAATAACAGTATACAAGCAATACAAGATTGTAATCCAAAAGCGCCCTTAGGAAGTGAAATTCAGTGGAGACATACCAACTGGTTATCATCAGAGAAGAGTGTCCAAAGTAACAATTACAAAATAACCTTTAGATTTGATTTGAGAAGGCTGGAAGAGAAATACTTGATAATTTTCTCTATCACTACTTTAAAGGCACTTTTCAACCAAGTCATAGATGATGTTATCAAATAATACCCAATGGGCAGTCCCCGTGGATTACCCAGGCAATCTTCTCGAATCATCCCTCTCTAGTGCTATCTTAGGCAGTCTTCTCTCGTGATATCCACTTAGCCCTTCCCGAATAATGTTCTTAGCTACCTTCTCCAGGGATGTATTTTGCAACCGCAGGAATAATGTTCTTAGCTAACTTCTCCAGGGATGAATTTTTGCAACCACAGGGATGTCTTGAGTGACCTTCAGGAGAAATATTCTGGCTTTGCACTAGACAACAAAGTTATTACGAAATGTTCTCTAGGCCTGTAGTAAAATAGGCTTGTGACCCCAGTGGTGACAGGCCTAAACGATCAATTCACTAGGTTAATTGCGAATTTAGCACTAAAACGTTCTTCTCCAAACAGTGACACATAATCATACTATTTCCCTCTATTTAACCACATAAAGGTGCAGAGAGCATGTCAAACCATTTAACCTGCATGATTAATTGATCTTCACTTAGAGAGTGAAGGATTAAAGGTCCATGGAACATTTCGCTTCAATAAACATGGATGAATATAGATTGATCCATACACTGTGCATATTTTTCAAGTCATTTGAACACTGGTCAGAAGCAGATGCTGTTTTACTGTAATATTAGTTCTCTGCAATGCAAATTTACAAAGAGAGCTTAGGCTATGCGTTCACATATGTTAGATAAATGATCAAGGCAAAACAATAAAAATAAGAGATTGTTGTGGGAAACGAAGCACACGAAAATGAGACTTGCAGCTTGACCTAAGCAGGATGAAAACATTTTCTACACTACAGGTGTGCCGGGTTAAGTTCCATCGCTTTGTGGGTTTTACAGATAGCAAGGGCCGGCTGGAATATGAGTGCAACATTAGAGGTAGCCAGAAAGGGGTTATGCGCTCAAAGAAAAATTCTTGTTTCTACACCCGGGTTACACTATTATCAGCTGGAGTGTCCCAATCAGATACAGGAAAAGCCCTGGACACAGGGTGAATTGGTAACCCAGGCACATCGAACTAATTTGACTCAAAAGACAAAAGTAAAATCCAGATTTCTGCAAACATGCCATGACAACGTATCATTCAGTGGATGTAAAATGCAGTCTTCTTTATATGAACCCCTTTTCACCTTCCTGCCAAAACATTTTGTTGAGAGCCCTGTATTTGTGCACCTCAAGGAGGACAATATTGTCCTCATGGACATCTGTAACTTATATGTTTTCATAACTCCTCGCGCGTGTCGGAAGGCATGGGACTGGCCGACGCAGCTGTTGGTGTGTGCGTCGTATGGCCCCCGGCCGTCCTAGCACCCACCCACGGGGGAAGCGCTGCTGCCCCCCCACCATGGGACACCCACTACACCCCTCAGCAGGGATGGTACACAGAAGTGCTTCTGCTGCCATCCCCGCCACCTCCCCCTTCAGCATCTAGTGACGTCAGAGTGCACTGCATGCCAACATCATTAAATGTCGCCCCTGATGCGCTGGAGGTCATTTGCTTCCAGTGAGTGCAAGAGGAAGAGGTGGGTTTCTCCTGGGGTTGGAGTCTGGGGGTTATTCAAAAGAGTCATAAGGGGAAAAGAAAAGGTTTTTCTTTCATCTGATGTCTCTTTAAGCATTCCTGCTGTAGAATCACACCACAATCATGCAGCAGGAATGCCCACTGGACACCAGAGATTTTTTTCCAGGTTTGGGCATTTTGGGGAGGAGCTCCTTGGGGAAGGGTCGCTCCCCTTGCAGGAGGACCTAATTTGGCCCTTTCTGCCCCCCTCTTGGGTGCGGATTGGCCATTTTATTTTTAGCCCACGGGGCAGAAAACACTAGGCCACCAGGGAGGTGCAACTTGGGCAAGGGTCGCTCCCCTTTAGGGGGTGATTATTTTGGCCATATATGCCCCTCTTAGGGGCAGATTGGCCTTTCGTTTTTAGACCCATATACCCCAAGGGGGGGCAAAAACCACTAGGCCAACAGGGATATTTTATGTGTCTGATGACAATGTTGGGGAGGGGAGCGGCCCCATGGGCAAGGGTCACTCACCTTTACAGGGTGAATATTTTGGCAGTTTCTGCCCCCCCCCTTGGGGGTCAATCATCCTGTTTTGTTTGAGGCCCATCTTCACTGGGCTACCGGGGCTATTTAGTATCTGCAATGGTAGTGTTGGGGAGCAGCCCCTTGGGCAAGGGTTGCTCCCCTTTAGCGGGTGTTTATTTTGGCTGTTTCTGCCTCTCTTCGGGGCAGATAAGCCTGTTTTTTGGGCACATCAGCTCCCAAGGGGGGCAGAAACAACTAGTCACCAGGGAAAGTTTCTGAATGTTTGGTAGTGGGTTGTTTGTAGAATGGCACATTATTTGCATTTGTGATCATAATGTTTTATTTCTCTTTTTTATTCTAGTTCAAAGCTTTTGATTCCTTTACTGTGACTCCAGCTTGCGGTTTTGGCAGTGGTAGACATGCACTTTTTGGTACTTGCACGTAGTTGGTAAGAAAAACATTTTTTGTACTATTTACTCCAAATGAGTATTGTTGCCATGCATGAATGAGTTTTTGTAAATGGTGTAATAATAGCGTCATATTTAGCTTATGTTTTATTGTGTGTGAAAATCTCCTTAGATTTGTGCATGATGTTTATTGTGTTATTTTATGTGTAATTTTTTTTTGCTTTTCTTTTTTAGTGGGATATCGTTGGTGCTTGCTGTGCCTGTGCAGAGTAGTTGCTGGTGAACCTAGCTGTCTCTGGCAAGTGCGGAAAAAATTATTGTTTAGCTAAATTTGAGGTTCGTAGGGGATTCTGAGTGAGAACATTTTGGGGGATCCATGCAAGTCACACCTCCCTGGACTCCCTTGTGTGTCTAGTTTTCAGAAATGTATGGGTTTGGAGTGTTTTCCAAGATGGCCACAGAGCCCGGGACCAAAAACACAGGTGCCTCTCTTGCAAAAAACAGGTCGTTTTGTGATAGATAATTTTTGATGTCTTCAAGTTGTGTTTTGGGTCCTTTCCTTTTGCGGCCACTTGGCCCACCCACACAAGTGAGGTAACATTTTTATTGGGAGACTTTGGGGGATGCTGGATGGAAGAAAGTTTGTGGCTCCCCTCAGATTCCAGAACTTGGCATCACAGCAATGTGAGGAAAATGTGTTTTTTTAGACACATTTTGAGGTTCGCAAAGGATTCTGGGTGCCAAAACCTGGTGAGAGCCCCACAAGTCACCCCTTCCTGGATTCCCCTAGTTGTATAGTTTTCAAAAATGTATATGTTTTGCTAGAAACCTAACCTGAGCTATATCCCAAAATCCACAGCTAGGCACTTTGTAAAAAACATGTCAGATTTCAGTGGAGAAATGTGATGTGCCCACGTTGAGTTTTGGTCCGTTTCCTGTCACGGGCACTAGGCCTACCCACACAAGTGAGGTACCATTTTTATCAAGAGAATCGGGGGAACACAGAATAGCAGAACAAGTGTTATTACCAATTGTCTTTCTCTACATTTTTGCCTTCCAAATGTAACACAGTGTATAAGAAAGAAGTCATTTTGTGAAATGCCCTGTAATTCACATGCTAGTATGGAGACCCCCGAATTCTGAGATGTGCTTCTAAACTCCATATCTTGTGCCCATTTCGGAAATACATATGTTTCCTTGATAACTATTTTTCACTCTTTAAATTTTACCAAATGAATTGCTGTATACCCAGTACACAATGAAAACCCAGTGCAAGGTGCAGCTCATTTATTGGATCTGCATACCTTGGATTCTTGGTGAACCTACAAGCAATATATATTTCCGCATCCAGAAGGGTCCACCAGACGTAACGGTATATGGCTTTTGAAAATCTGCCATAGATGGAAAAAGTTACAGATGAAAACGTAGACAGAAATGTCTTTTTTTTTTTTAACTCAATTTCAATATTTTTTTAAATTTCAACTGTTGCTTACTATATGAAAACCTTGCAGGATCTACACAAATGACCCCTTACTGAATTCAGAATTGTCTCTACTTTTCTTTTCGGAAATGTATAGCTGTCTAGGATCCACCATTGGTTTCACACCCATTTCTGTCACTAACTGGAAGGAGGTGGAAAGCACAACAAATAGGAAAAATGGGGTATGTCCCAGTAAAATGCCAAAACTGTGTTGGAAAAGACTGGTGGACTGACTCTAGTCTGCCTGTTCCTAAAACCTGGGAAGATGGTGATTTCATCACCACAAACCCTTTGTTGATGCCATTTGCAGTGAAAAAACAGATGCTTTCTTCAGCAGCACTTTTTCCCCGATTTTTCCCAACAAACCCAAATTTTAGCTGTATTTTGGCTAATTTCTCGTCCTCACCAGGAGAATCCACAAACCCTGGATTCCTTTAGAATCCCCAGGATCTTGGAAAAAAGGATGCAAATTTGGCGTGGATAGCTTGTGTGGACTCAAAGTTATGGTGCCTAAGCGTGAACTATCCCAAATAGCCAACAAATGGTGTAGCCCAGGAGAGGGAAAAGGCTTAGAAGCGAAGGTGTTAAACGAGGGCGCCGTAGAGACTATGCTGAAGTGCTGCTCTAGTTGCATAAACGAAGATAGCCTAGAAATGGAGTGGTAGAGCTGTTCTATTTGCATAAATCAGGCACTGCTATGAAGAGGTAGTGCTGTTCTAGTTTCATAAATCAGGCAGCCTTGCAATGAAGTGGTAGTGTTGTCTGTTTTTTATAAACCAGGCAGCATAGCGATGAAGTGGCAGGGCTGCTCTATTTGCATAAACCAAGGCAGCTCAGAGATGATGTGGTAGTGCTATTCGAGCTGCATAAAACAAGATAGCCTAGACATGAAGTGGTATGAAGTGGTAGTGCTGTTCTATTTGCATATGTAAACCAAGCCAGCCTGGCGATGATGTGGCAGTGTTGCTCTATTTGTATAAACCAAGTCAGGTCAGAGATGAAGTGGTAATGCTGTTCTAGCTGCATAATTCAAGCCAGCCTAGACTTGAAGTGGTATGAAGTGGTAGTGCTGTTCTATTTGCATAAGTAAACTTAAGCAGCCTAGAGATGAAGTGCAGTGCTGCTGTATTTGCATTAACAAGGCCTGCTTAGAGAAGAATACATGTTCCGTCTGCAACTTGTTTAAGGCATGTCCCGGTGGCCCTCTGACCACAGTCGATCACTCAGACATCAACTCCAGTGTTCCTCAGCAAAGCCCTACCTGATCTTCGGAGTAGATCAGGTTCCACCTCCATAAGTCTAGAAGAGCCAGTACTTAATTTGAGATGGTGGGTGCCAGTGGGGCCCAGCAGCATTCATATTTGGGGCTGATGGGGCCCACCAGCACTTATTTTTCCTTATCACACATTCCCTGAGAGCAACAGAGGGGAAAACACACAAACGGGAAAGAAGAAGGAAAAGAAGATGGAAAAACCGTCAACAAGGGCAAAGTTAGGAGTGAGATAAAGGGACAGGGAGTGTCTGGCAGTCAATTAAAGAGACATGAGGTGAATTCTGGACTAGGCAGCCCTAACATTCGGCGTGGGGACATTTAATAGCACCGGCCACTGACTTTTGAGTAGTGCCTAGGGCACCAGTGCTCCTTGTGTTGCAAATTAAGCACTGAGATGATCCTAACCCTGAAATGGAAAAGGTGTGGTCCGACATGCAGTACATGCCCCCCGTTTATTGGTATTGTTTGATCTCGGCTAATCAATTTTGTGACAAATGAACCTAGCACAAGGTGCTGGATGACATTAGGTCCCAAGAAAACTGACACATTTTGCATTCTCTCCACAGTACTTCTAGGGCACCTCCAAAGACATCAGCACTCACAGCAAGTATCCTTGGTATGAGATCTCAGGGAACAGCACCTGCCCATGGGGCCTGTTTAGACTTATTCTGGCCAAAATACCATTTCGGCTGTTTTTGGGTGTATCACTTCTGCTGTGTGGATAGAGAAATATCTAACATATTTTGTGGTTTCCACCACTTCAGCATATTTGGGTTGAATCGTAAGTCAAATGGCTGATTTTCTTGGAGAATTCAATTCTTAGTGACAGAAAATTCACCCAAGCTTTGTGAATGTGGATAAGCTTATCCTTAATGAAAAGAAACACACCCATCCTTAAAGCAAGCTCATCCACTATCCTTATCCAACCTCACTAATGAAAACCGATCCAACCAATCTGTAGTGAAAACCCTCCCCTCATCTATAGTGAAAATATATCCACACATCTGCATTGAGAATTGATCCTCTCATCCTTATTTAAATATTATAAACTTATCCTTAGCGTAAGGGGAGCAGATATTCTCAGTAAACATGTATCCAACCACTTTAAATGAAATCTGACTGATTTCATGCTGCTGAAATCGGATACCTTTAACCTAAGCGGGGTCAGACATGATTAATGTGAACTGACCCACGCATCCTTACTGAAACCACACCCGGTTACCTTAATGAAAACCAATCCAACCATCTTTCCTTAGTGAACTTTGACTAACCCATCCTTACTGAAAGCGTATCTATACATCCTTATTGAGAACTGACCCACTTATCTTTACTGGAAACACGTCCAGCTACTTTAAATGAAAACCAATCAACCAAACACAGAATATCTATACACCTTTACATAGAACTGAACCACCCAGCTTTTGCAAAAGTCTCATCCCAATTTTGAGATTTGTAAAAGAAGTGATACATCATATGCTGGAGAATTCTACACTGTGGTGAGTTTTCCATTGAAATTATCACCACCATATGATCCTGGAGGCAGTGGCGATACACAGAGAGATTATCCACTAGGGTACAAACTTTCAACAGAAGATTTACCACCGCCTCTACAAATTTAAGGATTTTCTGTTACCACACAACTCTAAATCAGGCCCCAAATGTTGAGTGCTTTCACAGACTCTGCAAGACGTGCATCCTGTGATTGGCCTTTTGAGTTTAGCTCTAGGACTGATATTGGGTCATTCTGCCTTCATGATGTGTTTTATTACTACTCTGGTTAGGGATGTGTTCTGGTGCACCTTTAGTGCTGAACAACTTTGGCACACAAGAATGACAAATGATGTGAAAGTTGGGTCACCAAGATTATTGAGAAACTGGTCAACAGATATTTGTCCAACTTCCTCGAAACTCATAACCTTCTACACCAGACCCAAACTGGCTTCCGTTCTGTATATTGTATGGAGGCTGCCCTCTGACTGGCTACAGAAGATCTTACCAAAATGTTAGATCTCAGTGGCTCAGTCGCGCTCATACTCCTTGATCTGAGCGCAGCTTTTGATACGGTCTCCCACTCTATCCTTAGACACAGGTTAGAAGTACTTGGAATCATGGGTAATGCATTAAATTGCTTAACCTCCTTTCTGGATAACAGAAGTTTCCAGGTCAGAGAAGGTCCCTGCATGTCAGAGATTCATCAGCTCAAGCGCAGAGTACCTCAGTGCTCATCTTTGAGCCCTACTCTTTTCAAAGTGTATGTACGCCCCTTAGCGGATATCATCTGCTGTGCTGGTTTCTCTATGGTGTCACATGCAGACAACACCCAGATCGTCTTATCTTTGGTCCCCAATACGAGCTCCACTTACGCTAATTTGTCTATCTGCTTGGAGCAAGTACACAGCTGAATGACTAACAGCAGCTTAAATAGCAATAAGATCGAGGTGATGGTGGTGGGGAATAACCTCTCCTTCTGAGGCCATTTTAGCTGGCCCATATGTCTGGGGGACTGTCCTATCCTGAAAAAGGAAGTTAAGAGCTTACGAGTTCTCCTAGATAAGGACGTAACCATGGCATCTCAGGTCAATAAAGTGGCAAGGACCTGCTTTGCCCTTCTAAGAGCCCTCAGGAAGACCATCAGATGGCTCCCTGCAGAAACTCTGAGAACAGGGATACATGTTCTTATCTTGTCATGGTTGGACTATGACAATTCACTTTATCTTGGTAGCCCTGGCTATGTTACCAGGACGTTGTAGATTATTCAAAATGCTGCAGTCAGAGTTTTGCTGCATATTTCAGGATCACAGTCTGCATGTTCGGCCTTGGTCAGCCTTCACTGGCTACCAGTAAAGAAAAGGATCTTTTTTTAAAACACTATGGGCCAGATGTATTAAAATATTTTTAATTCACAAATAATGTGAATCGCAAGATTCCACCGTTTGTGAATGCAAAATAGCCTTTCACGATGTACGAAAGGCATTGCAGTCCAATTTTAGGGAATCACAATTTTTAGTGATTCCCTAAAAATGCGACTCAGAATAGTGAATTGCAATTTGCGATTCCCTAAATAGGGAATCGCAAACAGGGAATTCCTATTTGCGACTTCCTATGCACATGTATCATGCATTTGCTAAATGTGAACTGGGCATTTAGGAAATGCAATTACCACCAACGCCAAGTTGGTGGTAACCATGTGTACTTTTAAAAAATGCATTAAAATGCATTTTTTTTAAGTACCCTGTAGCACACACATGCGCCTAGGGCATGTGTACGCTTTACATGTGCACACCTTTTTTTGAGGGGTGCATCAATAGGGGCCTCAGCATCCTTGTTTTTTCCTAAAAGGAATTTGCAAATTAGGAAATGGAAATCAGGCGCATAGGAACGAATGGAGCCTCATTACCTAATAGAGATTCCCGAATAGCGATTTGCTATTGCGAATTTTAAGAAATTAAAATTAGAAATGCTATTAGAGAATCACTATTTTGTTACATTCCATTTTGCATTATCTAAATAGCGATTTCTTAAAATTCGCTATTTAGGTAATGCAAAATGGAACTTTGATACATCTGGCCCTATGTATTGTACATAAAGTAACACATGCTCAGAGGTCGCACATCATTAGGCACTTCATCTTCCTGTACAGCAAAGCACAACATCTAAGGTCGAACAATCTCTTTTTTTCTGGCCACCCCCAGAATCAAAAGGGCCAGAAGTGTGGTCGATCTTTTGCCTATCTTGCAGCTAAGCTCTGGAATTCCCTCCCTATTCAGCTAAGAGCCAACAATAACTTGCTTAGTTCAGGAGAGAGCTAAAGACCCATCTGTTTGCACAAGCAGCGTACTTTCACTCATGTCACCTGTTAGCCTTGGGAAGCCCGTTTGGGTAGACATGCGCTCTACAAATCTAACATAACATAGATGTCTGAGTGATAAAATCTCGTAACCAACTTTACCTTCACTGTGCCCTCCACTTCCACAAACCAGCGCCTCAGCATAGCTTGGATCTGGCCATCCGTCAGCTCGGGGTTAGCACCATGAATTTTCTTCTTGACAACGTCCTCCAACAAGAGCCGTCTCAGCCGCCAATAGAAGAAAGTCCGAGAAGTTTTCCACTCTAAAATGTCCTGCAGGGGAGAGAAGAGGATATCACTGGGTGCAAATCAGCCTGACGTCTCATCACAGAAATGCTAGGAACAGAGCTAGAAGTGGAGAACAGTATACCTGCTTTTTGGGAAACTGTTAGCATCCTAAAATTAAATCAAGTGACTGAACGTTGTTCTTCTGCTTTGCAAATAACTGATTAGCGCCTGGAACCAATTTACGTGGCACAGTGCGCTAAACACCACCAACCACTAGGGGAGATAGAAACAATACTGCTCAAACGGCAGAGTGGAGCAGCACCCAATCAATATAAATCTTTTCACAAACAAAGTTGCATGCTAGTGACGTGCATCAGAAAGACATTTCTCGTACCAGTGTGCCTTTGTTTTAATCAGGAACTGCTTTATTCCAAGATAAACTATGCAATTCTACCTTATTTTAAAAGCAAAAGCATTTCTTAACTATGGCCTGCATAGATATGGTCTGTAGGTGCCACAATCTGAGTGTGCTGCAGTTGTGAGTGCAGGAGACCTTACCAACTTGTATTTCTATGTAGAATGCACTCTGCCCCATATGTAGGGAAAACCATTTATAAGGTACAGTAATGCTTAAAAAGAACAAAAAAGCAACCCGCCTCCAACCCACACACTCTTAGAGTCCAACACAACTATTAAAACATTAACAATTTTTTACATTTATTTATTATTTGTTGCCTCATTATCAAGGTCAACATATCAGAACACAGTACCGTAAACACAAATCTGGTAGTGCCAAAACACTCTGTCCTAACTAAAACTCCACATACTCACTAGCTTCATCCATAGCACTCATACTTCATACATCACCCAACGAATATATAAAAATACATATTGTTCTGTCCCCTTTGACAAGAAACAGGCCCAAATAGGTCAACATATTTTTTTCTTAAAAAAAGGATAAGAAATATTAGGAAATCATTTATAATACGTGTTCCAAATAATAACTAACCCTAGACACAATCATGGACAATATTACAACGTGTCCACATACAATTTATATTCATCGAACATTTTGCCACCAAGGACAGTTCTCACAAAGATACCCGTCAATGTTCCATATCTGTCACCGCTAATAGCGCGCTAGTGCAGACGCGTGTAGTGGTGAAAGGTGGTCTACCGACCACCCACCTTCTTTAGGGCACAGGCTAAGAGTTCTAATAGGATAAAAATTAGGAAAGAAAGGAAGAGCAGGGACAAATATTGTCCACCAATACTCTGAAAGCAAAACAACAACAAAAATAAGCCATCTAAGAGGTCCTCACTGAGTACATAAGTACCTCACATTTAGTGATCTTTGGTTGACTGCTTATCCTGCAAACACCCATATGCAGCCTTTGAATTGGTATTTGCAGAGAACCCCTTCAGGTATAAATCTCCTCCTTTTTTCTGTGCCCGGGCACCTGTCCCCCCCCCCCCTTGATTTTTATCCTATTGAAACTTTCCACCTGAGCCCTGAAGTAGGTGTGTGGTAACCTGACCACTTTTCACTGACCGGCCGCCTCAGTAGCGCGCTGTCCTCTTTGACCAGATGTGGAACATTGACGATCATCTTTGTAAAAACTGTCCTTGGAGACAAAGGGGGTCATTCCGACCCTGGCGGTAAAAACCGCCAGGGCCGGGGTCCGCGGGAGCACCACCAACAGGCTGGCGGTGCTCCTTTGGGCATTCTGACCGCGGCGGTACAGCCGCGGCCAGAAACGGAAAGTCGGCGGTGTACCGCCGACTATCCGCTGCCCATGGGAATCCTCCATGGCGGCGCAGCTTGCTGCGCCGCCATGGGGATTCCGACCCCCTCACCGCCATCCTGTTCCTGGCGGTTTCGACCGCCAGGAACAGGATGGCGGTGAGGGGTGTTGTGGGGCCCCTGGGGGCCCCTGCAGTGCCCATGCCAATGGCATGGGCACTGCAGGGGCCCCCGTAAGAGGGCCCCACTTTGAATTTCAGTGTCTGCTCAGCAGACACTGAAATTCGCGACGGGTGCTACTGCACCCGTCGCACACCTTCCACTCCGCCGGCTCCATTCGGAGCCGGCTTCATCGTGGAAGGGTGTTTCCCACTGGGCTGGCGGGTGGCCTTTTGGCGGTCGCCCGGCAGCCCAGTGGGAAACCCAGAATGACCGCCGCGGTCTTTTGACCGCGGGACGGTCTTCTGGCGGTCCCAGCCAGGCCGGCGGCTACTGCCGCCGGCCGGCGTCAGAATGACCCCCAAAATGTTTGATTAGATATAAATTGTATGTGGACATGTAATATTAACCATGATTGTTTCTAGGGTCGTTATTATTCGGAACATATACTATAAATGATTTCCTACTATTTTCTGTCCTTTAAAAAAAAAAAAATCATGTTGACCTATATGGGCCCTGTTTCATGTCAAACTGGACAGTACAATATGTTTTTTATATATTCATTGGGTGATGTGTGAAGTACGAGTGGTATGGATCAAGCTAGTGATTATGTGAAGTTTTAGTTGGTGGGGATAAGACGATGTATTTTGGAACTAACATAACTGTGTTTACAGTATTGTGTTCTGATATGTTGACCATGGTAATGAGAAGACAAATAATAAATAAATAAATAAATAAAAAAAAGTAAAAAACTCATTTCTTGTTTACGAAACTTGTCTAAATACTTGTGTTGAACTCTTTATGTAGAGCAGATGGGTTGGAGGTGGGTTGCTTTTTTTGTTCTTTTTAAGTTTTGCTTCTTGTCCCGCTCCAATATCGGCTACTCCAGGGAACCCTTTGTGAGAGTATAGTACAGGAATGTACAGAGGCCTCAACAGTATGTGTTTGCAAAAGCTCAAGGGTAACGGCATACCTACCGACAGAAATGCAGATGAAGTTAAAACTAAACGTGGGTCAAGTGGTAAAAAGTAGAGAGGGGTTCAAAAGGGTGGTGTAAAGTCACTAGAAATAAAATCAACTTCCAGTACTTTATTGAAGGTCTAGAGTGTGACAAACAGTCTTAGGTGCATTGATAGGCCATTCCAGAGATGGAGCGTAATAGGCGAAGTCTTGCCTTGTATTGTCTTTCTCAACTTAAGGATGTCCAGTGACAGCCGGTTTGTATTGCTGGTGATGAGGCTTGAAATGTGACCTTCGGGAGGGGAAAGTTAAGTGTGGAACAAAGAAGGCTCTATACTGCCTGCCTAGATGTGGGAGAGGATTAGTGCTTGCTCTTTAGAGCCGAAATGAAGGTGTGGCTTGGGAGGAAGAATTTTATCCTGTGCAGGAGACTGAGCACCAGCCATGCCATCTCAGATTTATTCTTTATTATTTTTTTTTAAACAGACTTTATTGAAAGTTTTATCATCAGAATATCACAATTATATGTGTATCATCAGGCGCCTGGTGGCAACAGCTACAGTTTAAACATCTTCAATGTAAAGTCCATTACAATGTTCCCCAACTTTCACCAACTCCACCTCCTCCGCATCCGCTCCTCACCCAAGTCGGAAGAAAAGGACTTTCGGGGTTCTGGTTGTTAAGTCGACTCTACATGGTGCAGTAACGCTCTCAGGGTGTCGAGATATCTCATAGTTTCTTTCAAAGGTTGAGTACATGTGATACAGGGAATGCAATGTACAGCCTCCGCATACGTTCTCAGTTTGGTGATTGGGCTGGGGCAGGCGATCCACCCGGTGATGATTCACGTGACTGCGGTTCTAGATCTTTTAGGCAGTCTACCAATGCCTCCCAGGCCCATGCCACCTCCATCGAGCACACTCCTCTCCTGGCCTCTCTGAGTAGCACCTCCCCTCACAGCCAGCCTACCCCTCAAGCTCCTTTCGCCATATGACGATTCGGGATCCCCCAGGAGCCTTTCAGTGCCTCGTGATTTCTCTCTTTGCCAAGACGAATGCTAGGTCGTGGAATCTGCCTGTGACCTTTGTTTTGGAGGTATGCGGGAACCAGCCTAATAAGCAGTGGCCAAGTGAACAGGGAACCTCGCTTGAGATGGTGACTGCCACCACTGCTGTGACCTCTTCCCAGTAAGCTGCCAACTGAGGGCAGTCCCATCGCAAGTGTTTAAGCTGAGCCCCAACCTCTCCTATACCTTAGGCATGCCGCATCTACTGTATGGTAGTATTTGTTGATATGCCCTGGGGTAAGGTATGCTCTATGAAGGATGAAGTAATTTATCAATTTTGCGGTATGTTTGGCACCCTTTCTAGGATGTTCGCCCAGTCTTTTTTGGGTACGGGGACCCCCAAATGCTGCTTTCAAAATGTCTTCAGGGTTTCAGGTGGCCAAAGCATGTCCTCCTGTATCGCCCTATATAAGCATGTGTCTGCTTTAATGGTGCCTGCCAACACTACTACATATTGACAGGTTGTGTGGTGCCTTCTGTCGTTGAGCCATTTTAGTGATGCCTCTGAGCATGTTATTTTAGCAGCTAGCCCTGTGCACTTTAGTTAGTTTCGAGGATTTGTAGAGCGCATGGCTACCCGAAAGCCTCCCAGCACTGAGGAAGATCACTAGGTAAGAGGAACAGACCTAAACAGGGAACAGTACAGTTTGCAATTTTCTACGAAAAGAAGATTCTGACATGTCATGACGAAATTCCAAAGGGAGGGAGTTCCCAGATCTTAGCTGCTCTACAGGCGAAGGATCTACCCCCACCATGTAACTTTCTTAGCACGAAAGGAGTTCATTAAAAAGGCTGAAGAAGATCTGAGTATTCTCCGGGGGGTTATAGGGAGTGATCATTCGTCTGAGGATGACTGGGCCCTTGTTTCGAAGGTCTCAATGAATAAAACACATAGCTTTAAAAATAATGCGTTGTTCAATCGGAAGCCAATGGAGGGAAGCCAAAGCTGGAGTGGCAGATGAATGTCTGGGGGTGTCTGTGAGTAGGTGAGCAGCAGCGTTCTGCTCCACATGAAGTCTCTTTAGAACATGCGAGGGAGAGCTCAGGAGCAGTACGTTCCCATAATCGAGACGTGAAAGTATCAGAGCCTGAGTAAGAAGTCTTTTGGGTAAAAATGGAAGTAATTTAAAGATTTTCCTAAGGGTTCTTAGAAAACCGAAACAGGTAGCTGCCAGTTTCTTAGAATGGCATTCCATTGTAAGGTGCGGGTCTAGCCAAAAGCCCAAGCTTTTTATGGAATCTTTAGGCGGCGGTAGATCCTTAGGTCCCCATCCTTAGCAGTGAACTTGCCTACGTAAGGAAGGATTCCCGACAATCATAACTTCTGTCTTCCCATTGTTGAGCTTAAGCTTGCTCTCTATCATCCATCTGGCAATATCTGAGAGACAGGAAGATAAGGTAGCCTGTTCTTGGGTATTCTTAGCAGAGAAGGAGTAGACCAACTGAGTATCATCCATATAAGATACTAGAGATAATCCATGTGGCTTAATAATTCTTGTCAGGGGGGACATATAAATGTTTAAAAGAGTAGGGCTCAGAGAGGAGCCCTGCGGCACCCCACAACTGAGTGGCAGAGGTTTAGAAAAAAAAGATCGATCTAGGACTTGAAAGGTCCTGTCCTTCAGGAAGTAGGAGAGCCACTCAAATGGGGTCCCAGAAAAGACCATCCAAGAGATTCTCTGAAGGAGAATATCATGATCTACATTATCGAATGCAGCACTCAGATCCAAAAGGGTAATTGCTGCATAGCCACCTGAATCCAAGCATCGACGGGTGTCCTCGGTAACCGCCAACAGGGCAGATTCCGTGCTATGCAAAGGTCTGAAACCCATCTCAGTGTGATGCAGAAGATTGTAATCCTCGAGAAAGCCTGAAATTTGTTTGTTACCATGTTTTTCAATAACTTTAGATTTTATCGGCAGAAGGGCAACTGGTCATTGCTCAAGACCTAGGATCAAGCCTAGGCTTTTTTAATTAAGGTTTGATGACAGCATGTTTCCAGTTTTGTGGAAGCTGACCAGAGGTGAGAGAATTATTGAGAATCCTAGTTAGAACAGGCACAATAACGTACGTGCCGAGGATTAATATATACGGTGGGGCCGGATCAAGGGGAGAGCCTGATTTTATAGTGCATAGGAGATCGAGAACTAGGTTCTCAGTCAGAGGCTGAAACGCTATGAAAGTGACATTCGAAGGGTCTTGAAATGCTGTAGTGGCTTCTTGTGCCGAGAGGTGGGAGAAGCCTCGTTGAATATCAAGAACTTTTTCATGAAAGAAAGCTGACAAATTGTTACTGTTCTCTAAAGATGCTTGGATTGGGCTGCAGGGAGAAGGGCCTTGAGTTAATTCTTTAAAAATGTTAAAGATTTCTTTAGGGGAATTGGAGGATTGTTCTATTCTGGCAGGATAGAACAGTCCTTGCGGGGTTCCACATGATAGTCTCTAATTGCTGCCCTATATTCACGTTTAGAGTCATCGTCATAGGTTTTTCTCTATTTCCTTTCTAACTGTTTACATATCGTTTTATGTTGTCGTATCGTAGGAAAAAACCAAGAGGACCTCTTTGTACGTGCAATGTTTTGGACAGTCTTAGCCGGAAGTACATTGTCTAGGGATTTAGAAATCCATTCATTAAATGTTGACGCCAAGCAAGTCTCATTAATAGTGGAGAACGGACGATGAAGTTCTAAACTATCGATCCAGTTTTTGTGACTTAATTTAGACCACTTTAGCCTTGTAACATTTCATTTTTATTTCATTTTATTCTTTTATAATTGGGCACAGTCGTGGTGGTGTTTTATTTTCCTTTATCCTGTTGTCCTTTCGCCTAGGAAAAAAAGACATTTCTTAGCACAGCATTCTTTCACTCAGTGCTTTCTTCAAGGTGCAGCAAGATAGGATCGCCGGCACAAGTGGTACACTGCGCCTCTAATATTCACAGAAACACGTGTATTTTTACATGGGGATGCTTTCTCAGAACATCAGTTGTTTTATTATAAAAACATTTCCTTGTCCCATGCACGTGAGAGAGCGTATCTTATATAATCTATATTAACATGAAATGATTATGAACTAATATGTAATAATGCCGCATGGAAAATGTATTAATGTATTTTGCTAAAACGTGCGTTTGAAATGTGCCCACAGGGAGTGGCCGCCAATATATACGGGGACTAATGAAACTGACAAATAATGTTGAAATGTTATGTTATGATATGCTTTTACACTAATAATAATAGATATATGTAAAGGTTTTGCTAATAAATCATTAGGATTTAGTTAGCATGAGTCTAGGCCTAGCTGCCTGACTCGGATATTAAAATGTATTTTTCTAACGTGCAGTGTGCTGACTTGCTGAAGGACATGAACTCTTGTTTTTTCTCTAAGCTAGAAGCTGAATATAACTGTAATAGATCAGTTCTCATGAAATTCGACTTGCTTGTAGAAACATTTTAGCTGAATGCAACACTGTAGACCACTCGTAGGTACGAGGTCGGCTGAACCGGTACAGACAATGGAGCCACTGACCGAAGATGTGCAAAGGACCACAAGACTATGAAATCATACCGGATATTCCACCCGCTAAAGACGTCAATCATAAGGACCAATAAAATACTTGAGAACTGTTCTGGGGTGACAAATTTGATGAGCTAATGTGAAGATAATTTGTTAAAGATAGTGGGGTGCAACCCCTTGTCCAACCACATTTTAGGGGAATGTACAACGAAAAGGGGATAAAAACCCTTGACACCAGGAAGTAAATTAGAACAAGAACTAGAGAACTAGGGAGAACAGGAAGGATAGGAGAGAGTTAGGGGAGATGCTGATGCAATTTGCTATGATCCAGAGACTTTGTCACTTTGCTTAGTGACTTGCTAATTTTACTTAGAATCATCCTTGCCCTTAGATTGCCCGTTTACACTTTACCTCCTTATGAGGGAAGTGCCCTTTTTTCCAGAGCTGAATTCCTGATGGCAAATCAACTGATGTCCTGAGGACGAAGACCGAACCCGAGTGCTGACCCAAACAGAGGGTAACTATATGACAATGAAATTGTGATTGACTGTTTGCTTTTCCTTTCTAGGTACCAACTGCTTCTTTTGACAGAGACCATAGTTAGATGTTTTTTCCAAATTGGTGTTACTAAATTGTTTTGCATGAAGCCCAACATGCCAATGCTAATTAGAGGTTAGTTGAGAGGGATTCACTAAATTGACGCAAATAGACAAATGACTGAATCTATGCTTTGTTGAATAACTTTATGATGATACTCTGCCAAAGATAACCTATGCTGACGCTGTGTTATATTCTAATGTTCGTGATTCTTGCATTGATGAAATCTTATCAGAGTTGCCATTTTGTGACTATGCTAATGTGTTTCTTGGTTTTGAGAGTAATAAACTTGCTAGTAGAATTGTAATCAATAGGGAATAAACTTCACAAAATTGTACTAAACTGGTGTGGTTATTCATGACTGAAAGGTCATGGTGTTGCCTGAGTTTCATTACATGTCATTGACTAAGGTAAATTGCATTGTTTTAATAAATATTGATGATGTTATTGACATATTGATTGACATGTTGATTAGCTATCTCGTCCTAAGGTGTCTTCAATCAGGGTCAAAAGATTCATTGACCTAAAACGAGTCCCAAAGTGAGTAAATTAGTTATAAAGGGACGCGTTATCACACACTAGAGGGAGGTTCCGGACAGATGACCATGGCTGCATGCTGTCTGACTTCGTTACAGCTGCACGCTGAGACCACTGGTTCCCTGGCCGACATGGGGATGGGGTCTCTGTAGATCACAGGCTTCTCCACTACTGTCATACTCAGGTATGGGGGATAATGTCTTTCTGGGAGGGAAGGTGGAGAAAAGGGGGGGAAACGTGCAGCGCAGATTATGGCTTGTACTGTTGTGCTCTAACATAGCTTAGGTATAATCACACATATCGTGCATAGTGACAGTATGGTTGGACTTTTCCTGTGTTTCACTTTTCTTGTCATCATTTTGCTTCTAGTATGTTTAATCAACCTAATTATTGCATTTCATGGTATTTTATCTAAGACACAATTGATTCAATAAATCTTATTGAACCATTTCCTGCCTCTGTCTGTCTTTGCACGTGTGAGACTAAAGTAACTGAGAGAAAAGGATGAAAATTGATCCACCACGCTTGCTCTGAGAAGTCACAAAGTCATGCGCCCGGTTGCCACAAATCATCCCTGCTCTTGGTCAGAGATGAGGCGCTGCTAGGTGGCTGGAAACGGATTAGGCTGACAGTTGTCACATGGTGTGGGGTTGACTCAGTTCCCCACAATTAAGGTGATGCTGAGGCCCAAATCCAGCAGCCTAATTGGTACAATGAGAGCCAAAGCAACACGCCATAACAGTTTTCCATTGGTACGGAATTCCGTTGTCACAGCTCTATGCAGTAAGAAGTGGCCCTGTGGAAGGTCGAACTATGACCGGAAGTCCTCAAATGAAGGGAGCTCATTAGTGCGAAGCAAGTCCCCCCCTTTGGCACCCCTGCTGTCCACCATTCAGCTATTACCTCCCAACACCCCACATGGGGTAGGACTTTCAGCATCGTTATGCGCAAGTCAGTGGAGTATGGGAATTGCGTTGCTCCTGGAGGTCAAGATCTTGGTGAGAATCTTGTAACCTATATTGGGCATTGACAGCAGCCTGTAGGCCCTGCCGTAATGTGCCGGCTTCCTTGGTTTTAATAGGCGCAGCACCAATGCCTCCCGAATGGAGTTCGGTATGTGGCCTGTGTCCCTAGTAGTCTTAGAGAGTTCCACTAGTTTGGGGCATCGTTTGTTGACATATGTCAAATAGAACTCGACTGGGAACCCATTTGTCCCCCAGTGTCTTACCATCTGCCAACCCTTTTACCACAACTCTTACCTCCTGATTAGTGATTTCACTTCCCAGTCCTTCAGCCTCATCCTGCGTGAGAGTTGCGAGGGGCTGTGGTGCAAAGAAGGCGTGCAATGTTCCCTCATCATGTTGTGCGTAGCTCATGTTGAGTCAGGTATGGTACCGCAAGAAGTGGCTGCTGATCTTCCCTTGCCTATGTAATGGAGAGCCCTCCTCTGTAAGGAGCTCCACTATAACCGAGCTTCTCTTAGACGGGTTAGCAAGCCAGCAGTGATCCGGTTCTGTCGCATTCTGCCTGAGCTTGCACCGGGTATTGTTTATAGTCAAAACAGCAGAGCCTTTCTACCTAGCCTGCCACTTTCTCTTTCGTCTCAAGTAGGGTTTGTTGTAATTCTGGACGCCCTGGCCTGTGCTTCTCTACCTGCCTCAACTCCTGCTCTGCCCCCATGACATCCCGCATCAATGTGCCCCTGATTCCCACTGACTCCATTATGCATTTTCCCCTAATCAGACCTTAAGTGCATCCCACTCCACCAGGGGAGAGAAGGCTGTGCCGCTGTTATTTTAAAAATACCATCTAATGTGCTCCCCAATCACCTCCCATTACAGAGGGTCCTCCAATGATTTTGGGTTTAGTCACCATATAGAAATTCAGGGTTTGGGGCACTCCCACCTCAACTGTAACAGTACCGGATTGTGGTCTGATATTGTTCTGGTCAGATCTCGTGTACATTTGAGGTACAGAGGAATGTGTCCAGACATATGTAAAGGTCATGCAAGCTTGTGAAAAAGGAGTAATCCAACACCTGTGGGGGCATCTGGCACTACATGTCTATCTGGCCCCACTGTATCTGTGAGTCCGTGAAGATCCGGCATGTCCTGAGTACTAGTGAGTCACTCAGCGGGGGATGCGAGTGGTCAGCCTTGGGGTCTGCTACACAGTTAAAGTCCCCTCCTATGACGGCAGTATGGACCAGGTAGGGACCCAGTGGGCCTGATCAATTTGCGAGGAAAGCTCCTTGATTCACATTTGGGGCATAGACGTTAGGTAGAGCTGTGTCTCAACCTTCTAGGTGGCCCATCACCCCCCACATATCTCCCCTCTGGGTCTATTAGGTCTCCCGTTGGGAAGGCACACCAGATCTCATTAAAATCAATGTGCCCCTTGCGTAGGCTGAGTATGTGGTATAGTAAGTCTGACCTCTCCATTTTCGGTGCAGTGCAGCCCCCTCCCTTAGCCGTGAGGTGTGTCTCTTGTTGCAGTGCTACATGGATCCCTCTCCTGTTTAGATATAAAAACCTTTTGTACTATGTCTTCATTGTGTGCATCCCCCTAATGTTCCAAGAGAGTAATTTATAGTTCATGGGTGTAGCCACTGTTCCACTGTTCTATATTACGATTCCGCAATTCTCTCCCATAGCATAGTCCCACCATATGATATCAACCCAATGCTCTTCAAGGATGTGAAACCAAGCAGGCTGTGACTCATGTGCTCCCTTTTAAACAACATTCATCCCAACTTCTACTCCCCAGGACCAGCAGGCAACGACCTCCCATCCAAACGTTTAATCTACAAGCACTCGTGGGAGGACCCACGTGCAACACTTACATAGGGGTTGTGGCGGAATCGCACTCTTTGCTAGGATCCCCCCCACCCGGCAGCAAATACTAGTGATGTTTTTGTGGCACACAGAAAACCTGATTGGTGCTCTCTCCCCAACATCTCCCAGCTCAAACACACACTTGCAGCTCCTATACTGTATCAACAGGGTAACTGGATCATATAATGTATGTTATGTCCCAGGAGTCACCATTGGCAGGTCAGTGCTAGACTCTCCAGAAGAGTTGGACCCACAATCCGAGTCTGAGCTCGGTGCACCCTCGTCCTCCGTCAAGGACTGGGGACTTGTTCCATTACTGCTCATCAATGCCATCACTGCCATCACTTTCTGGGTTTGGAGGGGCAGCCTTACTAAGGTTGGTAGACCATCGCCCTGATCTGGCCCGACGAGGGCAACCTCCATGGGAGAACTGACTTGGCCCAGACTGTGGGTGCTGGTCAACTGAACTCCACACCTCCTCCGAGGTCTGGAAGATGTGTGTCCAGCATCCCCACTCTCAGCTGGGCCGGGAACAACATTGCATAGGAGATGCCCACCTGTCTTGAGTTTTTTTCTGGCCTCTTGAAATGTATAGCTCTGTTTCTGCACTTACTGCTAAAAATCTTGGAAGATCCTGATTGTGCTGTTGTCAATTGTGAGGTCTCCTTTCTTCATTGCCTGACTCAGGACGTGGTTGTGGTCCTTATAATTGGGCAACCTGGCCACCACAGGGGGTGGGGGGAGGAAGCTGGGGTTGTGCTGGAATTCTGTGTGCTCTCTCAACATTAAAGAACAAGGAGAGACCATCCACTGCGAAGTACTCCCAGAGCCATCTTCCATATAGTCCATCATACTATTCCCCTCGACATGCTCCAGCAGGCCCACCACCTGTATGTTGTTTTGACGCTATCTATTTTCCACGTCTTCTGCTCTCATTTCTAATGTCTGAACGTTCGCCTCCATGGCTCAGTGCGGGTGATACTTCTTTCAGGTCTTTCTCTGTTGTGGTGACTAGTTCTGCCAGGCAGCAATGGTCATCACACAGGATCCTATATCCATCACCAATGTGTTGATTTTAGCCTCAAGTACTTATTGAGAGGCTGTAATTGCTTGCAGAATGTCTTGGAGGGTGGGGTTCCCAGGGGGCAGGAGGCCTGGCTGCTGTCATCTTGTGGAGCTTCAACATTCAATTCAGTGGGTGCGCCTCCTGTCTCCTGATCTTTTTTCCGTGCAATCTTCCCCATGGTCCCTGGGGGAACAGTGATCACCTGTCAGGGTAGGTGGAGTGCACCCCCTGTTGTGTCCACCGAATTAGCTAGGTCATGGTGTCCGTGTTGGCAAGGGGCAGGAGGAAGGAGCCTGGCAGAGGCTTTCCACACATTAATTATGTGGTTAGGAGATGGGATGTGCGTCTCGACTTGTAGACTCTAACGTACTCCTCCAGAGTCTGGTGCCTATTTCCTAAAAAGAAAGAGCGGCAGCCATCTTAGTGCCAGGATAGGCTACAATCAGTCTTCAGAGCTCCCACAGTGGCCCCTACAGGATCCTTAATGCTCCTCTGATTCCCCTTGTGCCAGTGTCACTGTCCTCCACAGGAATAATCCTTCGCCTTCCTGACTGTACTGTATTGCTGTCTTCCACTATGTATCCATGCTGGTATAGGTCTGTTCCTGTGTCAGCTCCTGCTGTAAGCCACCCCACAACTGCTGCACTCCCCCTTGGCTTGGCACTTAATGCCAGGGCTCATGGTTGCTTTAGTTGCAAGGATGATATTGTGGGGTCACAGCTCCCAGCACCCCTGTCACTAGACTCATTTGAGGTGGGCCAATGGCTGAATCAGTCGCCCATGAGTACTCCTCACCAGCCGTCTCCCCGGGCCCAGCAGCAACCCCGTCAGAAGCTCCTCTCCTGCAGTGCATGTGGGAAACATTGCTGTCTGGGCCATCGGCCGATGCTGAGATTCTGTCTCTCTCCACTTCCTGCATCAAGGGGTAGCAGGCCGCACAGCTTGTGCCCCCCAAAGCATCTCCAGCACAGAAGCAGGCAGAGGGACCCCTTGTCAGCAGAGGTCCCTCCCCCGACTGCAGTCCGATATCTCCCTGAGGTATGTTTGATCTTCAGCAGGGGCAGGGATATGGTCAGCTTCCTTACTCACTTTGGGTTGTGCTAGATGAGCGCCAGGGCATCAACAGGGGAGGGTCTCAGCCTCAATCACTGCTGCTCTGCGCTGCTTCCTGAATGCCTCACCTGTAAGTCCTCACGCAGTCAGCTGTGCACCATTCCTGGCTCAGCGCAGAGATCTCCCAAGCCATAACAGCTGTCCCCTCTCCTCGTATAGTGTGCCATACTGCTGCAGCGCCAACGGTCTGCTCCCCATCTCATATATAGTCAGAGGCACCGCTGGTATGCTGGTTCCTCACTGGCCCACAGCCGCCATCTTGGGGTCACCTCCTTGTGGTGCCATCTCCTCTCACCTGCACTGTCAAACTTCCCCAAATGCCAGGCTCTGTCTCTCATGAGTGCCAGGGATGTCGGGGGACTCGCCACTGCCATCTGGAGGTCCTCAGGAGCAAGCCAGTAATAGTAGGATGGTGCTGGATAGGGGTTAACTGGCGGGAGCTTTGCGCAATGCTCCCTACTTCATTGGCGTAAGACCAAGCTCCTCTCGGATTTATTCTTTAAGTGTTTTTTGAAGAGTCAAGGATTGGTGAAAGGGTCAAGGACTTGGAATTGGCAGTGAGCATGAAGAAGCAAATAGGTTGCTTTTTTTTCTTAGATTGTTTTATATTTTGCGCTGGAATGTGCCACCATTGATGAATAAGAACTTGCTTTTGGCCAACCAGTGCTTAATTTGAGCTGGTAGTTGCAGGTGGGGCCCATAGGCAATTTTTGTTTTGGGGGTCATCTAATTCTTCCTCATCAGACTTTGATCCAGAACATGAAAAAGAAAAACATGCAAGGGGGAAAGGAAAATATAAAAAAAAAGTGACAAAGCGAGAGAGATGGAAAAAACCTACAAGAGTGAGATTAAGGAGGGAGGGAGTATCTTGTGATAGATTAGAGGCCTAAAGTGGAACCAAGACTACACAACCTTTATATTCTGCAACAATGACATTCAACAACGCTAGCCACAGGCTTCTGAACAAACTCTGAGCACCAGCACTTACTCTCTTACAAAGTTAACACTGTGGTCAGCCTTTACTGGAGACAGATAGTAGATATCTATATATGGATGTTGTTAAGCCAGTCAGTATCTGGGGGACTGCATGTCTGTGGCACAGGGGACTTTAAGATATAAACCTCTGGCCACTGTGTACTAGAGTTGAGCGATGTCCTGTTCGGCTAGCATGATCTGTCCAGCACCAAAGATTTTACATAAAGGCTGAAGGTCTTTGATTCATGCATGGAACATTTTGGCATGCCATGTTTGAGAGAGTGAACATGCCTTGGTTGAGTCAACTGAGAGATTGTCTGGAAGAACAGCAGTGAAGCAGCTGAGGGCTTATCGTGTTATGCTTGTGAGGAAGACAGTGTTGAGTAAGATATGGTGATGCACCATATCACTGACTGCTAAGTTATCAAGGCCATTTCTGTGCTGCAGCTGTGGCTGTATGCAGTTCAATGGCACGGTGTGTTGTAAACAATCTATTTGATTTGGTAAAACAGTCAGAAATTATTCTGCAGCCTCTAGGGCAAATCTTATTTTCTCCCACATTTTCATATGCAAGTCCTGAGGAAGAGTCACTGTGTCATGAGTGCTATGCAATCAGTTCGAGGTCCCTTTGTTTCTGTACAGCAGCCACCACTGATAGCTGATAAATACAACTGAACAGTCGGTCCTGGGCAAAAGATAGCACCTCTGTAAAAAAAAAATATATATATATATATATATATATATTTGGTAGATGTACGAGTGGGTGGACAGGTGAGCTGATGTTTGGTCGTGTTGTTTTTACAACACCAAAGATGTCACCATAGTGGCGTCTGGCCCAAGAAGAGTTCAAAAGATTGCAGGACACTTCAGGAACCTTACTACTGAGCAGCTGGATACTAGAACTTCATACGCCTTTGCTAATAACATTAAAGAGGATGAAGTAAGCATTGTTAAAGCATCGCAATACTCACAGTAATAACCCCCTTCTCCTGCATGCGACCTGGTGTGTCATGTAAGTCAGCAAACTGCACCGCCACCTGGTGGTAAATGGGGAGCAAAAATTCCTCTCGCTCCTTCAGCTTGGCCTCCAATTCCTTACGGTCTGCAGGGCTGATCTCTGGCGTTCCTGAAATCAGAGCACGTACACTTGGTAAGCACTTTGTGTTTATTGCGCCTACTGTGGTCATCAGATATCATTAATGTCACCTGCATTCACACAACATATGTGACACAGGGGAAACTCTGCTATAGTATCTTTTTCCATAAATTAGCTTGTCATGCAGCACTGTGACTTAGAGACAGAGGCATGCAATTTTCAGATGGATGCATACCGAAGGTACCTAAGTGGAGAAGCCAGTGCAACATTCAATTATTTTATTGTACATGCCAACAACACTGTTACAAGGGCAATGGTCTAAGCAAACAGTTACTTTCTATTAAATACATGCTACATAAACCTCCCTTTAACTATATTTTACTAATCATAACATTCTTGAGACATGTAATGTGTGTAAATATTTAATACTCAATTAAAACTTTAATATAACCAACTTATCATCAAATTTAAAAGTACAATATATGTGTCCTTCACCATGTGTTCACTGAAGACAGAGTCATAAGAATGATTAAAACAACACTGAAGGACAAGTTACTTAGCTTCCGTAATGCCTTATCTGTTGGAAACAATATCTATTTGCAGGTTCCTCACCTTAGAATTTCCACAGGCGTTAGTCTGGATCCGGATATTTTTCTCGAGCAGTACCCCTGCACGCCATTGACTGGCTCTGCATGCATCATCGGCATTGTGTGTGTCAGATATGACATCAGGTGTTCTATATAGGCACCACCCTTGTGCGCTGACGTCAGTTTCTTTGCACGCCTTTCCCCGCCAGATTCCCACAGTCATGAAGTACACTGACCACTGGTTTGTCAAAATTAGGGCCCTGAAAAGGAGTCCCTGTCCCTATAAATCAGTTCACAGAGCAGGGAGGATGGGTGGCTCGGTAAGGAATTTGCAACTAGATATTGTCTCTACCAGATAAGGCATTACCGAAGGTTAAGTAACTTGTCCATCTGATAGAAACATATAGTTGCAGAGTCCTTACTTTAGAACAGATTTCCAAGCAATACTATCCCCAGAGGTGGGTCTGCAAACTTAGATCATACTAGAAAGTCGTGCAGGACTGAACACACAAAGTGCCCATCCCTACGGTCCTGGCTTTCAAGACAGTAGTGTTTGGTACACATGTGCAGAGATGCCCATGTTGCTGCCTGACAGATGTCAAGGACTGGAACTCCTTATGCTAATGCAGCGGTCGCAGCTTTAACCCTGGTAGAATGAGCACGCAAGCCCTCAGGGGGTTGTTTCTTAGCCAGTGCGTCACTCATGTTAATGCAGAGTACCACCAATCTGGAGATGGTTCTCTTCTGCACTGCCTGACCTTTCTTCACACCCACATAACCAGCAAAGAGGAGGACATCCACCCGGAACTCTGGTACAATCAAGGTAAAACGCCAACGTTCTTTTTGGATCAAGACAGAGGGGTCTCTTCCCTTCCTCAGGACGATGCAAGGCTGCGTACAAAGTAGGCAAGGTGATGGATTGGCCTACATGGAAAGGCGTAACCACCTTTGGCAGAAAGGCGGCCCTATTGCGAAGCACCACTTTGTCAGGATAGATTGAATGATAGGGCGGCTTAGATGACAACGCCTGCAGCTCACTCACACTTCGGGAAGATGTAATGGCCACAAGGAAGGCTGTTTTCAAAGTAAGAAGCCTGAGAGGATAATTGTGGAGAGGATCAAAAGGAGCTTTCAGCAGAAACATCAAAACTAAATTCAAATCCCACTGGGGCATAATGAATGGAGATGGAGGAAACATATGAGTAAAGCCTTTAGGGAACTATTTAAAATTGGAGACTTAAACAAGGAAGGATGATCAAGCAACCACAAAAAACAGAAATGGCAGGTAGATAACCTTTGAGAGTGCACATAGCAGAGTCCTGCTATGCCAGAGAAAGGATAAACAACAAAACCTCAGAAAGAGTGACAGAAAGGGGGTCAACAGACTTGTCTGTGCATCATGCCACAAATTTCTTCCAACGACAGCCGTATACTGTTTTGTTGGAGGGACACCTGGCTGCTAAGATAACATTACAGACTACGGGCGGTATGTCAAAAATTGTTAACTGCTGCCGCTTAATCTCCATGCAAGAAGGGAGAGACTCAAAAGGTTTGGGTGGAGAACCCTCCCCTGCTGTGACAGAAGATCATCTCGAAGGGGCAGTCTGATCAGAGGATTGATGGCTGTGCTCAGTAGCTCGGGATACTAGATTGTTCATGCCCAGTCCGGAGCCACAAGGATTACTTGGGCCCACGCGTTCTTGATCTTCTTGAACTCTGGGCAGAAGTGGTATGGATGGAAAGGCATACAGGAGGCCTGAGCTCCACTTGAGATGAAAAACATCACTAAGCGACTGCTGCCTTGGAAACACCACCACGCAATACTACTGACATTGCGCGTTCTCTGAGGAGGCGAGCAGATCTAACCAAGGTTCTCCTCACTGCAGGAAAAGACTTGCACCACCTCCAGATGGAGAGGCCATTTGTGATTGACTAAGCACTATCGGCTGAGTTTGTCTGCTCTGGTGTTCAGAGAGCCCACCAGATGTTGAACCACCAAGGAAATGCCCTGCTGTTCCAGCCACGTCCAGAAGCGCACATCCTCTTGACAAAGGGTCCACGACCCCACCCTGCCTGCCTGTTGCAGTACCACCGGGCGGTGGTGTTGTCTGTGAACACCTGCACTACCTTCCCTTTGAGAGAGGGAAGAAAGGCTTTCAATGCTAGCCTTATCACCCAGAGCTCTCACCCAGGTCGCCGCCCCATCCCAAGAGTGATGCATCTGTCACTACTGACATATCTGGTGGGGGAAGGGAGAGGGATCTGCCTCTAACCCAATCATAGTTTGCTAGCCACCACTGCAGATCTCATGCAGTTCCCGCTGAGATCTGGACCATGATAGAGAGACCTCCCTAATGCTGCGCCCACTGGAACTATAGGCCCCACTGCAGAGCCCGCATATGCCACCTGGCATGTGTCACCAGCAGGATGCAGGAGGCCATGAGGCCCAACAGCCTCAGAATAATTCTCATCCAAATCCAGGATAGAGGCTGAAACATCAGTGTCATAGCCTGAATATCCTGGACTCGCTACTCGGGAGGATACGCCACAAACTGCACTGTGTCTAGAACAGCTCAGATGAAAGAAGGCATCTGAGAGGGAGTCAGGTGTGACTTTGGCACGTTTATAGTGAACCCAAATGCAGGAGATCCACCGTGGTCTGAAGGGGGGAGATGACAGCCTGTGAGGAGCCCACCTTCAACAGCCAGTCATCAAGATAAGGGAAGACTGAAACCCCTGATCTGTGCAGATGAGCTGCGACCACCCCCATCACCTTGGTAAACACCCATGGGGCGCTGGTAAGGCCAAAAGGAAGTACGGTGAACTGAAAGTGCTCGTGGTCTACTGTGAACTGCAAGTAATGTCTGTGGGCAGGCAGGACTGGAATATGGAAATACGCATCCTGCAAGTCCAGTGCTGCCATCCAGTCTCCTGGGTCCATGGCATATAAAACCTGAGCCAGAGTGAGCATTCTGAACTTCTCCTTCTTGGGTTGTGAGGGAGAAGAGGGTTGGGGGTGTTGACCTGACAGACCGCTAGCTTCCTGATCCACTAGGATGGTGGATCCCATGTCCCCGGCCACGCAGAGTCTGGGCAGCATGCACAGCACAATGGTTGGAGGGGAGCGGGCGTGACTGGGCAGCCCTTCTGTAGCCACGAAATGGGCAAAAATCAGACTAAGGGGGACAAGGGGCTGCCGCAAGGGCACGAGAATCTTTGAAGCGCTTGAGCAAAAAAAGACAGATGTCCTCAAAAAGGCACCTCAAGGCTACTGCCGAAGCAACTGTTCTACCCAGGGAGTTTGACATGTCCAGGCTACATTGGATCGTAAACTTTACTGCGTCCCTCCCATCAGCAACTGCTTGGGAAAGTACAACCTGGCCTCCTGGGAACCTGTGGCAGCATTTGAGAAACCGTATCCCACAGCGTATGGGAATAACAGCCCAAAAGGCATGCAGTGTTCATGGACCACAATGCCAGGCTGGCAGAAGAAAACATATTCTTCCCAGGTGTTTCCAGCCTCTTGGATTCTCTATTTTGGGGTGCGGAAGGGAACGTGCCCTGGGAAGTGGAAGCTTGGATAACAAAGTTCTCAGGAGTGGGGTGTTGTGTCAGGAAACCTGGGTCACCCAACAGATGGCGATGGAGGTGGGCATTTGTTCTGTTCACAGGAGTCCCTGTGCTGGGATTAGACCAGGTACCCAGTAGGACATCCATAAAGGCTTCATTAAAGGGAAGC
Organism: Pleurodeles waltl; assembly: GCF_031143425.1. Taxonomy (NCBI): domain Eukaryota; kingdom Metazoa; phylum Chordata; class Amphibia; order Caudata; family Salamandridae; genus Pleurodeles; species Pleurodeles waltl. The sequence goes on from NC_090441.1 coordinate 11,458,635, forward strand.
AGGGCTTCAGAGGATGAAGCCCCAGGTTGAAGTACATCTCTCTGGAGGTTAGTCCTGACTGCCACCAAAGGCAACTTAAGGTCCAGGACCCGCACCACCACTGAATATGAAGCTCCCTCCTCTGCAGCCACGGTGGGGGAGAGAGCATGCAAGTATCTGGGGAGGTATCCAGTCCATTGGCTTCACCCAATCTTTCACGTTCTTCAACTTATTCTTATGCCTCGACTTACCCGATCGCTTACCCGATCGTCCTGCAGACTTGGAGTGAGACAACGAAGAAAGGGTGGCTCCGCGACCGACCCTGAGACCTTCCTCTCATACTTACGTGGAGTCGAGCGCGTGGCTGCCATCAGCTTTAGGGACAGCTGCCTCAAAGCCTTCAGATTCATGGCTGGGAACTTGGAGCATGACTTCGGGTCGTGGTCCCACGTCCAGACACCAAAGGCACGCAAGGTGTGGATTGGTCATGGACAACACTCGATGGCAGGATCCGCAGGGCTTGAACCTGGTCTTACGTGAAGCCATCGCTCGACACACCAGGGGAAGGAATACTCAAAAAAGATTTGCTAAAAGTCGAAAAAGACCAGTCAAAAAATGACTGAGGTGTACCTCTTTCTTTGGATCAGCGCTGGTTGGCACAAACAAAACTGACGTCAGACATCCAGGGTGGCGTCTAGATACGACTTGCAATGTCATATCTGGCGCAGGGGCAATGTTCCCTGTAAGGCGCGCGCGCACTTTTCCTTCCCCCATCGCGCAGGCCCCTTTGGCAAGCGCGCACGTTGTGCTGTTATCAAATGTTCCACCATTCCTATACTTTGTGGTAGTTTATATGCGTTATCACTTTCTAAGCCTAAATAAGCCTTTTAGAGCGATATACGTGCTCCCCTAATGCAGATAATGCTCATATTTGAATCTGGATTGAAGTCAATGAAAACAGCGTTTAAATGCCGCGGGGAGTGTTTTAAACATCATTTGGCGTACTTTAGCATACAAGCGAGCAAGTGATATTTGTCTTGGAAATTAATGGTTAATGAGCTAGGAAATGCTTCAGAACAGTAGAAAATGTGCTGTTATCAAATGTTCCACCATTCCTATACTTTGTGGTAGTTTATATGCGTTATCACTTTCTAAGCCTAAATAAGCCTGTTAGAGCGATATACGTGCTCCCCTAAGGCAGATAATGCTCATATTTGAATCTGGATTGAAGTCAATGAAAACAGCGTTTAAATGCCGCGGGGAGTGTTTTAAACATCATTTGGCGTACTTTAGCATACAAGCGAGCAAGTGATATTTGTCTTGGAAATTAATGGTTAATGAGCTAGGAAATGCTTCAGAACAGTAGAAAATGTGCTGTTATCAAATGTTCCACCATTCCTATACTTTGTGGTAGTTTATATGCTTTATCACTTTCTAAGCTTAAATAAGCCTTTTTGAGCGATATACGTGCTCCCCTAAGGCAGATAATGCTTATATTTGAATCTGGATTAAAGTCAATGAAAACAGCTTTTAAATACCATAGGGAGTGTTTTAAACATCATTTGGCGTGCTTTAGCATACAAGCGGGCAAGTGATATTTGTCTTGAAAATCAATGGTTCATGAGCTAGGAAATGCTTCAGAACAGTAGAAAATGTGCTGTTATCAAATGTTCCACCATTCCTATACTTTGTGGTAGTTTATATGCGTTATCACTTTCTAAGCCTAAATAAGCCTTTTAGAGCGATATACGTGCTCCCCTAAGGCAGATAATGCTCATATTTGAATCTGGATTGAAGTCAATGAAAACAGCGTTTAAATGCCACGGGGAGTGTTTTAAACATCATTTGGCGTACTTTAGCATACAAGCGAGCAAGTGATATTTGTCTTCGAAATTAATGGTTAATGAGCTAGGAAATGCTTCAGAACAGTAGAAAAAGTGCGGTTATCAAATGTTCCACCATTCCTATACTTTGTGGTAGTTTATATGCGTTATCACTTTCTAAGCCTAAATAAGCCTTTTAGAGCAATATACGTGCTCCCTTAAGAGGTCATGTCCTTGGGGTGTGCAACCAGGTCACAAAACTGCCTTGATGCCCTATTGCATGGAGCAATGATATCCCTTTTTTGCTTTAGTGGTATGAAGAGGCTAATGCCAAAGATCTTGGCTAGTTATGCGCTGCGCGCGCGTGAATGGTCAATTTCTTGGCACACGTATCCTTGGCTGCAGCGCACAAAGACCGCACACTGCCACACACAGTGGAAAAAAATTAGAGGTAACATTGCCCAGGGGTACTACTCAAAAAAAATCTCTGGATCCATACTGATGCCTAAGGAAATTCTGAGGTAAGGAATCTGCAACTAGATGTCTCTATCAGATATGAATTATAAACACTGCAAACAATAAGTATATGCCTCAATGTTTCATTATATATTTTGAGGAAGCTCTTTAGGTGAGGTGTCTCTTCTAACAACAGAGCCTTATTTCTGTACTGCCAGCCCGTTTTGCTCTCTGAAGTCAACATGACTCGGGTGCAACAATATGTACAACAATATAGTGAGGGATGGCCTGGCACATGTAGACAGGCTCCCTGCAGTCTGGGTTGGGGGTCGCTGAGATCTGCATAAGAACTTTACAGCTTGGGGATCATCTCCTCAATTAAGCTAAGCATGTTTGGTCAACCTAATCTTCACAATCTTAAGGGTTACCACAGACATCTGCCTGCCTCAACAAATCTGTGAAGAGCCGGGATATACAGGACATCGTTACTTTTTGAGCATATAAAACAAAACCAACATTGTTAGACTAGCGACAAAAGTGTGGCAACAGCTGTCACACAGGGAATGAGTATTAACAAATAGACCTAAGCAGTGACACCACTGTGTTATCTCTATACAAACAAAAAAACACTACTACTGAGACTTTTTGTGACAGGCAATAACATATATTGGCAATTTCCAGCTCCTCAAAGGCTCATGATTTTTTTCCAATCTTTCTCTTGTGTTTTATTATTTTCAGGATCCTTTCATTCTCTTTAGCGTGCCTCAACCCTTATCCAAACTCTTCTGAAGTCCAATGAAGTCCCTGGCTCAGATTATCATGTCATTCACACGCAATAACGCGCAAACACACTGGTTTATACTCATGGGTGAGAAATTTCGACAATGGAATGTGTCAAGGTGAAATTAAAAACCAGAGACGCTAGAACACCTCTTCCATTAGGCCATCTTCTGGATATTTGGAGATACACAAGGAGAAAATCAACCTTCAAGTTTTTTTAATCTCATCCCCCAAATGAGTATGACTGCTTTATAATGGCCCTCCAGAGTTCTATGCCCCAAGGCTCAAGTTCTATTCAAATACTCCCCAGCCCAACCAAACTTTAACAAACGCTGCTTCTGAATCATCACAGCAGCAGTGGGGACCCAAGCCAACCTTCCTTGTAAAATCGGACAGTACACTCATTGCAGAACAGCATTTTGTACGCCATATTTGCAGGGCCAGCATTACATTTTTAATAAACGACCACACTTTAGTAAAGTCCTTACTACTGCTGCGTAAAGTAGTGATTAATCTATAAGCCCTGGGATCATCCTGGCTATGTTTTTTTCTAAATAGGTATGTAATACTAGCTTGGCTACGAATTTGGCATTTGACTGGAGAGCAGCATACAGTTAAATAAATGTGTGAACTATTTTGATGGTACCACAAATATCTTAATTTGTCAAACAGGAATAGTAGACACCATCAATGGGGTTTTCAGTAGAGCTTGTATACACTGACTGGATTAAGGAGTAGAAAAAGCTTATGCTTCCTGACTTTCATTTAGCATAATGCTCCTATCTGTATATAATTCCACTACAAACTAAACTAATCGGGTATTCATTACACTTGAAGACAGTTTCCATTCTTACCCAGGAGTCAATCGTCTTTTTTATATATAACAAATCGCTCCTTAATATTTCACACACATCTTTCTTATTTCATTAAATACTTCCAGAGTTCTGCCCCTAAAATTATTAGCTATATTGGTAATTCAAACTTAAACTCCCAACACTTGTCATTAAACCAGGCTAGTACCAACTGTACAGCCCATATATGTTGAATACAAAACAAAGTAGCTGCTAGAATATTAACAGCTGTTTAACTTAATTTATATAGTCAGAAACATTATATTACCCAATATAGTGAGTGATATACCTTCAATCCATGTACTAATTCAGTTCAAAGGTTATCTTAATTTAAAGAGCAAATACATGACTAATTACCAATCGAGAGGTTGAGGGTGATGCAACCAACATCCCCTTCTTTAAAATCTTCAGGGCAGAGTGGATGAAACATAGACAGCTTTACATAACAGGCAAGTAAAGTACTTGTTGTGCAGTACCCTGAGGATGAACCCACCTACTACTGATGCCAGTACCATGAATTAATAGGTGAAAACAGGAAAATGAACACATGTATCAAGCATTATATGGCTTAATGGAAGAATGTCAATGCCCCAAGTGTTTTGCTTCATCTTACATCAAAATACATTTTTATAGCCTCTTGGATTTATTCTTTTGATGGCCACCATAAGTTTGAGTTGTGCTACTCTCCAAGCGCCCGACTTACAATTCTTTCCAGATTAGGGCAGCCAGTGTGTGTGTTTATCACCTATCATCGAATGATGGTACCTGGCAACCATTACAGTATCCATGATTAAACGAAGGAGAGGTTGAACCAACCCCCGTGCACAGGAAGGATTTTGGGAAGCAGATATCAATGAAAACTCAGACTCAACAGCAGGTATTGCTGAGCCTGAAACCAACTTTTCCACTGTGTTATTCTCTGTCGTTTATACGAACAATCTCTCCACTGAAGACTATTACTGTCCATGCCCTTCGGATAGAAGAGCAAGCAGAAGATCGGCGAGCAAGGTTTGCTACCCTTGTGTTAATATTAATCAACCCGGGATAGATGAACAAGTTACTTACCTTCGGTAACACATTATCTGGTAGAGACTATCTAGCTGCAGATTCCTTACCTGTGATTTTCCCAGGCGTCAGACTGGATCCGGAAACTTTTGCTGAGCAATACCCCTTGTGAGCGCCGTCGGGTGATTCCATCCGGCTCAGTGTGGCATTGTTGGCACCGGAAGTGACGTCACAGTCACTTATTTAGGCGCCAACCAGGTGCGTGGGGGTCAGTTACCTTAATCACAACTTACCACGCCAGAAGCGCAGAGCCATGATAAGAACTGGCGCATATGTTTGTCCAAACTAGGGCCCTGAAAAAAGGTTTACCCTAACCCTAGTAATCAAGTCTGCAAAGAAGAGAGGCACGAGAGGATGTAAGGAATGTGTAGCTACATAGAGTCTCTACCAGATAATGCTTTACCGAAGGTAAGTAATGTAGGAAGCTGGCTCTCTACATAGTGCACTAAAAAGAAGTACACTGTGCACAGAGTGCAGTGGATCTTCAAAGGCTTGCAAAAACAGAAATAGATCGGTCTAGCACTCTTTTTGTGGTAGTTGGGGGAGCAGTTAGGCTTATCAAGAACTTGTGTTGTACTCTGAGAGGCAATAAATGAGACACATACTCAAAGAATAAATCTGAGACTAATTTAGAAAATTAACAATTGCTTCTATATGTGCTTTAAACCAAAGAACTTCATTATAAGGTCAGCAGTTTCTAAATTAAAAATACTTTTCAGTTTCAAAGTGCAATTTTCAGAGTCTTCAGTGTTAACCTGTTGGAGGAAAACAAGAATGCAGTTTTGCAGGTAAGTACACAACTTACAAATCCAGTCTTTGGGGTTTTAGGTCGACACCAGGCAAAGTTCAAATTGGTGTGGGGGACAGAGCCAACACGATAGCCAAGTAGATGTGTTCTGTTGAGCTCCGACTGGGCTTGAGAATAATCCAGTGAATCCTCAATATTATCCTGAGCATAGAGGCTGAAACGTACCTGGGATAGAAGCCCGGTACGCGAACTGCCGAGGGAAACCCCTCCTGAGGCCCTGCGGAGCCTGAACTAGTGCGGGCGGGCTCTGAAGAGCGACCCGGCCTAAACCCTCAGATCGGCAGATGGGTTTGCGGCTTTTCCTGGCCGGGGTGGGCTGCGGCGGGGCCGCGCTGATTGCTGTAACGGGCTTGGCATGAGCTAAAGCCTGACCTGAACTCTGTGTTGCCCCTGCCCGAAGACCGGGGCCGAAAGACGAGTGTGGCTGCCCCGCCTCTTCCTACGATGGTGCGGCAGCGAAGGGAGGGGGCGTTGTGGCGGCTGCTGTGTGGTGCTGTCGGAGGGAGATCGCAGGCTGGGATTCCCTGGACCCGGCGGGCCGTGAGTGCAGTGCACTACTGGCATAAGGAGGCGGTGGCTTGGCCGATTGCTGGTGCGGCCCGGCCTGAAGGTGAGTGCAGAGGAAAGCTGGTCGCTGGCTCCGGAGGTAACAAAGATAGCAGACGGGGGAGGAAGGGAATGGGCTAACCGTGTCCCCACCTCGCCTCCCCATCCTGTGCTAGGCCCGGAAAACACATTGGAATGGGGCCCCTTAACTTTTAATCGTGTATCATGGTTTGAATGAAATCAAGGGCACGCGCACTGAACTGGTCACCAAAACGACACTGTTGTAGTGGATGTTATACTACTGCATGCAGACCTACGTTAAGTGATGGACAGAGTGACAGAGGCGGAGGGCAACATCGGAGTGCTTAAACGTGAGGTGGGTACCCTGAAAGACACTGTCTCCTCTCTCCAGCAGCTTACTGTGCAACTTGAGGAATGGGCAGATCCAGCCGGAACAATTTGTGCTTTGTAGGATTCCCGTAGGGGGGCGGAAGGGCGAAATGTGGAACAATTCCTGGTAAAATGGCTGGACACAGTGGCCCCCCCAGGGGGGAATGTTCCCCCTTTTTCAATGTTGAACACACCTCTTTGGCCCTGATGCCTCCACCACAGCCTGGGGCGCCGCCTGGTGCTATCATTTCCTGCTTCTTCCACTATTGGGTTCGATACGTAATCCTACAGCAGTTGCGGAGTAATGGACAGCCACTGTATGACAGACACCTAATAATGTTTTTTCCGGACTACACCCAGAAGGTGGAGAATCTCCGAAAATCCTTTATGAACGTCAAGAAGAAGATGCAAGACCTGAATCTGCGCTACATCTTGGTGTTCCTGCCAAACTCAGTCATTTATAACAACAAGGTCCATTTTTTCACTGATCCACAGGAGGTGAGTGAATGGGTGACATGAAGTCTCTGCGAGTGGGATACCGTCGGGTCCCGGAGACAGACAGACCGGAAGTTCGAGGAGATCGTAGTACAAGGAGACACAACCAGAAACAATTGCGGATTGGCGCCCCATCCCTGGAATCAACGGGCAGACTTACTGTGCAACCGGATGGCACGCTGGCCGCCAAGGGAGACAATATGTTTGGTCAGAGCACATTTGAAGAACAGCAAAGTCATCATGACTTGGATGGGGACACTACAGGGGATGCTCAGCCTTGACATTGTTGAAATAATGAGTCATCTATATCGATGTGGTCTTAGTGGCTGTGGGGGAAAAGTCCAATATATGGATGAATGAGAACAGTGCAGCTTTTGAGAACTGTTTCTGCTGGCTGAACCTATTTTGGCCTTATGCGAAAAAGAAATGCTAGATGTCCTACACTAATGGCTCCATAGCCCCGCAGGGGTGCATGCAGAGTTCTGATCACTGAAGGCTTAGCCTTGTGGTTTGGCTCAGCGATCACCTCTGACGAAGCGTAATGTTACAAAGACTGGTTTACATAATTTGTTAATAGGGTTCTAACTACTATCTAATTGGGTCATGAGGCAGGGCCTGTCGGCCTCTAACCCGTTCTGGTTGACACGGGATGGGTTTGGGTCACTGCCTGTGGCAGGAGGTAGATTGGGGAATGTTCGTTTTTTGGTTCTTCAGCTACAGGTTGAACAGAGTGCTTTACTGCTTGCAATAGATTTTGAAAATGCGCATTTCTCAGCTGTGATGTACAGGATGGTTGTTTTGGGACATACCCTAGGTTGCACTTATGACAGACACTTATACATTAATATCTTGGAATGTGTGAAGTTTGACATGGTTGGATAAGCGTCGCCAGGTACATGCTTACCGCAGGGGCCATCGTGTATTGATAGCAAGGCTGCAGGCAACGCATACATGGGGGAGCTGTATTCCTAGTCTCCAAAAACGCTGGCGGGGCCAGCTATAGGCAACTTCTTATTCTGGCTTTTCTAGGGGGGTATTGATTTGGATAGCCCCCGGGGTCCCATTCCAACACAAAAGTTGGATGCTGGATCCAGATGGAAGATTTGTGGTGGTGTTTGGGACCCAGGATGGGTGTGAAGTATGTTTGATAAACGTATATGCCCCGAATATAGATAGTGGGACTTACTTTGGAGATGTGCGAGATGCCTCCCCATATCTGACAGCAGAGATCCAGGCAGGAGACTGTAAGTGTGTCCTGGATGGTACGCTGGACCGGGACCCCCCTCGACAGCACATGAAACCCCACCTGACTGGACAATTGGTAGACGCTATGTGAGAACTGCAGTTGCAGGACCTCTGGCACCATAGGAGCCCCACTCTCAGGGAATACTCCTGTTACACCCCTGCGGCAAATACCTACAGCAGACTAGACTATTGTTTAGTGTCTGAAACACTATACCCGCAGATACAAGCTATTGCTTACCTGGCCCGCTATATATCGGATCATTCCCTGCTCTTAGTAAAATTGAGTAAAGGCTATCAATGACCCGCGGTCCCAATGTGATGTTTACGTGCAGGGGGCGTGGCTGATGTATGTTCTGAGAAGACAGTCTGGGATGGGCTGACACAATACTTTGACACAAACTGGGAAATGTCCACAACTAGGAGATGTGACTGGGAGGCGATTAAGTTAGTGATCAGGGGACTCTGCCTGCAGACCACCTATGGTGTTAAGTGCCAGCTTGAGGAAGACGTTCTCCAGCATGAAGCCAAGCTCCAGAATTTGGAGAAGTGTCTTCCAGTGCAGCCGCAGAGGGTTGAAGAGTGGCGGCAGGCTCGACGGGTGTTACTGGATGACTGGCAACAATTGGAAAGGCATGTCTGTAAGGCATACCGCCATCATCTGCATGCGGAGGGCTACAAGGCAGGAGCGCTGTTGGTGCATCTGCCAAAGCAACATTCTGACCGTAAGCCTGTCACTGCACTAGTGGACTCTGCAGGTAAAGGAGTATGTACGCAGATAGCAATTAATAAGGTGTTCAAGGTACATCTTGACAGACTCTACGCTTTGCCCAATGATGCTCCCCTGGATTCTGGGACGGCCTTCCTTGATGGGGGTCACACTTCCTCGACTGACATGGGTGACAGGGCCCTGTTAGAAACCCCCTCACCGAGAAGAAATACAGGGGCCATGAAGCAGTTAAAAGCATCAAAAATGCCTGGTTCTGATGGACTCCCAGCAGAGTTTTATCAAAAGTATGTTGATAGCCTCTCTGAGAAGCTGTTGGTGGTATACCAGGAGGCGGCGCCTGAGTTAGCCTGCCGGACTTTATGCGGGAGGCCTGGGTGGCTTTTATCCCTAAGCCGAACAGAGATCCGCCGGATCCAGCTGCATATAGACCATTACAGCTTCTGAATGTGGATATTAAGAAACTAAGTAGTATTCTGGTGGCACCCCTGTTTACTCATTTGGCCACACTTATTCATGAGGACCAGTGTGGCTTTATACCCCACCGCAGCAAGATGTTCAATCTTCGTCACCTGACCCATATATATTATCCCGCCCTACAATGGAGGGAGCCTGTAGCGTTTGCACTCCTGAATGTAGAACATGCTTTTGACTCTGTGGATTAGGGGTGTCTTTGGCAAGTTATGGCTAAACTGGGTCTCAAAATATATTGCCTAGGTCCAACTTTTGTATAATCGCCCGGTGGCTCGCGTGAGATCTGGGGATGTGGTCTTGAAGGCCGTTCAACTGAGACGGGGGAGGCGGCAGGGCTGCCCGATGTCCCTCCTCCTGTTTGCTATGGCAATGGTGCCATTGGCAGCACGCGTGCGTGAGCTGCTGAACCCCTGGAGCTTACGCATTTGGGAGTCTACACATGTGGTCTCCTTATATGCAGATGACATGCTAGTCTATGTGCGGCACCCAGAATCTTCGATTCCCTTTCTCTTAAGTGCCTTGGGGAAATTTGGGGAGTGTTTTGGACTCCGGGTGAGTCTTCGTAAGTCTTACCTGTTCCCAATGGGCGCTATAACCAGGGAATGGATTGATGCTCTCCGGTCAGTTGGATTGCCATGGGGAGCTGAGGGCCTTCGCGTACCTTCGGATACGATTGGCACATACTGCTGATAAATACTATGACCTTAATCAAGGCAGGGTGCTGGAGGGGTTGAGAAACTCAGTTAGATTTTGGAAGGAATTGCCACTTTCCTTGATGGGCAGAGCAGCCATTACAAAGAGGGTTATACTTCTGCGATGCCTATATGGTTTGCAGAATACCCTATACGAAGTGCCTCAATTTCACTTTGCACAAATAGACAGACTAATCCTAGAGTTGTTGTGAGCGAATAGGAGGAAAAGAGTGGGGCTGCCTATGCTGCAACAAACATGGGAATGCGGGGGAATTGAGCTCCCTCATATGGAACTTTATTATTTTGCCTCCTAACTGCAGCTTGCAGTACACTTGCTTGACCCTCAAAACAACTGGAAGAAACTTTTACAGGGAGTGTGAAGAACATACCCTATCAGCCCTGCTGCTGGGGAATCCGGGCGGTGCAGGAAGGGGTCCCTTATATAGTGCAACAGGTCTATAATGTATGGACCCATGTGGTGTCCTATGTACTATGATGCAACCCTTACTCCAGGAATGTACTAATCTGGGATATGGAAGCATTTGCGAGAGTTGCTTTGGACATGTCTATGAAGAAATGGAGAGATGGGGGTTGTGAGGTAGAGGGAGATCTTTTTCTTGGGGGGACATTCATCAACCAGCAAGTTGCTCTGATGGTATGCAAAAATGGCAGCGACAGCTCGTGGCCTGTGGACTGGTTTTCCAGACGAACCCCCGGCTTTGACCACCTTGGACGCATTGTTGTCCCTGCGAGGGGGACGAAAACTGATTTCTAACATTTATAAAGCCCTGAGAAAGGATATCTCAGGTATTTCGCCGATGGCACAGCAGAAGTGGAAGGGGGGGAGGGGCGGGAGGCGCGGGGGCAGTGCTAGAGGAAGAAATTTCAGCCACAGAATGGAATCGGTTGTACGAAAGGGCTAAGACTAGCAGTTCAAATGTGAGGTCCAAACTCATACAATATAACTACAACCACCAGATGTATGTGGCCCCAAATATCCTTTAGCATATATATATACTGTTCGATCCCCTGTCTGCCTGCGCTGCTCTGCGGCAGACTTCTTTCACACAGTATGGCAATGTAGTGCCTTGTAATCATACTGGAAAAGTATAGTGACAGCTTTGGAGGGAGCCACCACGTGGAAACTGGTACGTACCCCCAGGGTGATGCTGTTGGGGTTGCTTCCTACACCTACAGGGAAAAACCTAAGTCGCAAATTCAAAATGTTGGGACCCCTGTTGGCAAAGCGTCATATAGTGATCAAGTGGCTTAACCCTGTCCACCCAGGGTACGGGGACTGGTATTGGGACTTCACGGAACGGGCAGTGGTGGAAGAGGTTCGGATGAAGCATGTCCGCACAGATGCGAAACTGACGGAAGACATAGTGGCTTGGACACATATGGTACAAGATCTGAGAGCACCAAATATTCCACCACATATGGTAGGGGACGACTAAAATATTTGCATGTACTTGGCTTAGATGGGGCTGGCTGCAGCACGAATAAGGGGTGGGGGTGAGGGGGGGGGGGGGGGTGGTGGGGGAGGAGTGAGTGATCAATGTGTATAAATCTGGCATGTGTGGGGGCCAACAGCAGCGAAATGCCTATTGGATCTAAAAATCTAAAGAGGAACGGAAAATAGACACTGTGTGTATAATTATGTCAGAGACTGAGAAGTACCAGGAGCAGTAGGGTTGGGCAGGAGGGAAGTTGGGCTTTTTGATATATTTCACCTGTTTGTACTCATACAACCGGCTATTGTTTGAAGCTCTACGGAATATCAATGTAATAATTATATGAAATGCCACTTGTTTGTGGTGTGATGCTGCATAAAAGAATATATTTAAAACAACAACAAAAAAAGGGTTCAAATCGGTATCAAGCGTGCACCCAGTCGGTGCCCAATGTTAACCAATAGAGACTGGGGGTGAATGAAAATGCGCTGCTCACAGGTAAGTAAAAGCGGTGTCAGAGGTTGGTCACCTGGGGTTGAGGTAAGCACCAGGGGGGTCACAAGGAAGCACCAAACTTACACCCTCCGCGGCACACAGAAGGCCGGGTGCAGAGTGCCTACATAGCGTTGGGAGCCCAATGTTATCAAATGGAGATCAGTTTCAGAAACAGGCTGCAGACTCTGGCCAGCAGCCCAGGCAAGACCAAACCACAGTTGACCAGGTAAGAAGAGATGCCACGGGTCATAGGGACACCAATGGTCCAGCTCCCCAAGGCCCAGGGGCTCCAGTGCAGGGATGTCCTCGGACTGAGGCTACAGACGTCACTCTGAAGTCCAGTAGGGTCAGCCCGTGGTGGACTCCTGTTTAGAAGCATTGGGGAACCTTCACAGGACCAGTGGGCCACTTGGGCCGTGGGCGTCAGGTGCAGAGGTGGATACAGCAGTGGTTTTGCAGTTCCTCAGGCAGACTTTGCCTCTTTTGGAGTTGGTTTCTTTTTGGACAGGTCTGCTGTCCACAGGAGTTCTTGTCCTTTATCAAAGGCAGGAAATCCTCCCAAGGCTTTGGAGGTCACTGGGTTGCAGGAGAAGTCATCTTATAGAGCAGGTTCTTTGAGGCCACAAGAGAGGCCAGTAGGGCTGTGGCCAAGTCACTTAGTGTCTCCATTGACTCTTCTTAGGTCGACAGGAATCTCAGTTCTAGGGTTCAGGGGTGCAACCTAAATACTGAATTTAAGGATGTTACAGGGAGTGCCAGGAGGTAGCAAATGGGCTACTCAACTTTAGGGTGACTACACCCTTTTTATGCCCGCTTCCTTTGGGAAGTGGGCATAACCCTAACCCTACTAGCCTAAGGGGGTCATTCTGACCCACACCGGGCGGCGGTCGCCGCCGGCCTGGCGGGAACCGCCATTTGACCGCTCTGCGGTCAAAAGACCGCTGGCGGCATTCCGACCTTCCCGCTGCGCCAGCGGGCGCTAACAATGTTAGCGCCCGCTGGCCCAGCGGGAAGGGGGCCTGCAACATTGAAGCCGGCTCCGAATGGAGCCGGCTGTGTTGCAGGTGTGCGACGGGTGCAGTTGCAGTTGCACCCGTCGCGCTTTTCACTGTCTGCTAGGCAGACAGTGAAAAGCAGGCTGGGGCCCTGTTAGGGGACACCTGCACTGCCAATGCCAGTGGCATGGGCAGTGCAGGGGCCCCCAGGGGCCCCAGGACACCCGTTCCCGCCAGCCTCTTCCTGGCGGTGAAAAAAGGGGGTCAGAATCCCCAAGGCAGCGCTGCTTGCAGCGCTGCCCTGGAGGATTCTCCCAGCCGGGGGAAATCCGGCGGGAAACCGCCGGACCCGGCTGGGCGACCGCGGCTGTACCGCCGCGGTCGGAATGACGAATGAAGCACCGCCAGCCTGTTGGCGGTGCTTCCGTCATTCGCGACCCTGGCGGTCTATGACCGCCAGGGTCGGAATGAGGGCCTAAGTCCTTACACACAAGATGGAGGAATTTCAAAAGTAGTGTTCGCTTCAGCTCGTCCACCTTAGGGTTGAGACTGGCATGAAGTCCTGCCGCCAAAAGTGGGATCAAGAACTGGGAGTCGGCCTCCTCTACCATTTGGAGGGGCCTGGGTCACATTTCAAAGGCAACAAGGCCTTTGGAGCCCCCGGCCCTAGAATGTCTATCCTGACTGGGAGAGGAGGTCACACCTCTGCCAAGAGAAGGCCTTTGTTCTGAACCCTCAAGAGCGTTGGCTCTCACCTCAGAGGGCCCGAACTCTGTCTAAGGTGGCTGTAATGGTTTTGACCAGTCAGTGCCCACACTAGGAGTTGGTAGGCTTTCAGCGGGCAGCTCTAAGGTGCTTTCTGAGTGCATGTATTAATAAATCCATCACTGAATTCAGTGAGGGTTTATTCATACAAGATGTTCGATACCAAACATCCCTATCGTCAGTGAAGCCATCATGTAGCTGGGGAACTCGTAGTGACCAGTGTCCAGCACACGTATTTAAAATAGCTTCACTGTTCACTTACTATGCCTGAGAATTGACAAAGACATAGCAGAGGCATATCTGCTCATGCAGGTATGCCGTCATATGTAATATAATACACCCTGCCTTTAGGGCTGGAAAGCCTGCTAGAGGGGTGACTTACATATACTGCATACAGTGGAAAAGGGTCAGGGCACACAGGCTGTGTGCCATGTTGAGTTTTCATTTTAGTTCTGCACCACGACACGCAGCCTGCGAAAGCAGCAGTGTGTGCACTTAGTGAAAGGGTCTCTGAGGGTGGCATGATTTGTGCTGCAGCCCTCAGGAGCCTTCCTTTAGTACCCCATGCCATAGGTACCAGAGGCACCATTTACTAGGGACTTACAGTGGTAGCTAAAGGCCTGACAATTGAGAAAACGACTGTGCAGGTTTAGGCAAAGAGATCTGGCACTGGGGACCGGTTTAGCAGGGACCCAGTGCACTTTCAGTCAAAACTGCACCCCACAACAGGCATGTCACAAGAGGCACTTTCCTACAAGTAACCTGTTCTTCTGATAGGGACTTCTAGCTGCAGATTCCTTACCTTTGATTAGAGCCCTCCTGGCGGTGGGCTGAAGACAGTGTTTTTAGACTAGAAAGTCCTGCAGGACCGAACGGGCGAAATGCCCATCCCAGAGGACCTGACTGTCTAGTCAGTGGTGTTTGGCAAAAGCACACAGTGACACCCACATTGCTGCCTGACAGATGTCCAGAATTGGGACTCCACATGCTAACGCTGTGGCCAAGACCTTTCCCCTGATGGGCCCGCAAGCCCTCGGGAGGCTGCTTCTTAGCCAGGGTGTAGCAGAACTTAATACAGAGAACGACCCAGCGCAAAATGGTCCGCTTCTGTACTGCCCAACTCTTTTTTGCTCCCACATGCCCCACAAAGAGCTGGTCATCCACCAGGAACTCTTTTGTGCGGTCAAGATAGAAGAACAACGCTCTTTTTGGGTCCAGCCAGTGGAGTCACTCCTGTATGCGGGGGAGCAAAGAAGGTGGGCAAGGTGATAATTGACTCAGAAAAAATGGGGTAACCACCTTAGGGAGGAAAGAGGCACGGGTGCATAGTACTACCTCATCAGGAAATATCGGGCACTATGGCAGCTTAGATGATAAGGGCTATTACTCACTCACCCTCTGGGCAGATGTTATTGCCACTAAGAAAGCAGTCTTGATGGCAAGCAGACGGAGGGGACAATTCTGCAGTGGCTCAAAGGAAGCATACATAAGGTAAGTGAAAACCAGGTTAAGATCCCACTAAGGCATGAGAAAGGGTATATGGGGAAACATATGTACAAGCCCTTTAAGAATGAAAATGTCACTTACCCAGTGTACATCTGTTCGTGGCATCAGTCGCTGAGATTCACATGGTATGCATGAGCTCGCCATCTGGTGTTGGGTCGGAGTGTTACAAGTTGTTTTTCTTCGAAGAAGTGTTTTCGAGTCACGGGACCGAGTGACTCCACCTTCTGTGCTCATTGCGCATGGGCGTCGACTCCATCTTCGATTGTTTTCCCCGCAGAGGGTGAGGTAGGAGTTGTACTATAGTAATAGTGCCCGCGCAATGAAAAATGTAAGTATGTACCTATTAAAGGATTAAGTAATATATATACAAATGTACAAAATTGAAGGTAACTTCTGAACTGCTACAGGCTTCCGGGGAGGTGGGTGGGTCCATGTGAATCTCAGCGACTGATGCCACGAACAGATGTACACTGGGTAAGTGACATTTTCAGTTCGATGGCATCTGTCGCTGTAGATACACATGGTATGCATAGACTAGTAAGCAGTTAGTTCCCCATAAGCGGTGGTTTAGCCTGTAGGAGTAGAAGTTGTCTGAAATAGAGTTCTTAATACAGCTTGACCTACTGTAGCTTGTTGTGCGGATAGCACATCTATACAGTAGTGTTTGGTGAATGTGTGAGGCGTAGACCAAGTGGCTGCCTTACATATTTCTTGCATTGGGATGTTTCCTAAAAAGGCCATTGAAGCACCTTTTTTCCTTGTTGAATGTGCCCTGGGAGTAATGGGCAGTTGTCTTTTTGCTTTAAGGTAGCAGATTTGGATGCATTTAACTATCCATCTGGCTATACCTTGTTTTGATATTGGGTTACCTGCATGAGGTTTTTGGAATGCAATAAATAGCTGTTTAGTTTTTCTGATGTTCTTCGTTCTGTCAATGTAGTACATTAATGCTCTTTTGACATCTAATGTATGTAGTGCTCTTTCAGCCACAGAATCTGGCTGTGGGAAGAATACTGGTAATTCTACCGTTTGATTTAGATGGAATGGAGAAATAACTTTTGGTAAAAATTTTGGATTAGGTCGTAGGACGACCTTATTTTTATGTATTTGTATAAAAGGCTCTTGTGTTGTGAACGCTTGAATTTCACTTACTCTTCTTAGAGATGTAATGGCGATGAGAAAGGCAACTTTCCAGGTGAGGAATTGTATTCCGCAAGAGTGCATGGGTTCGAAGGGTGGGCCCATGAGTCTTGTTAGAACCACGTTTAGGTTCCATGAAGGAACAGGTGGTGTTCTTGGTGGTATAATTCTTTTAAGCCCTTCTATGAATGCTTTGATAACTGGTATCCTATACAAGGAAGTTGAATATGTAGTTTGCAGGTATGCAGATATTGCTGCAAGGTGTATTTTAATAGAAGAGAAGGCTAGCTTTGCTTTTTGTAAATGGAGCAAGTAATTTACTATATGTTTTGGAGTTGCCTCTAGTGGTTGTATCTGATTATGATGGCAGTACCAAACAAATCTTTTCCACTTACTTGCGTAGCAGTGTCTAGTGGATGGCCTTCTGGCCTGCTTTATGACTTCCATACACTCTTGGCTAAGTTGTAAGTGTCCGAATTCTAGGATTTCAGGAGCCAGATTGCTAGATTCAGCGATGCTGGGTCCGGGTGTCTGATCTGTTGGTTGTGTTGCGTTAACAGATCTGGTTTGTTGGGCAGTTTGATGTGTGGTACTACAGACAGATCTAGCAGTGTTGTGTACCAGGGTTGTCTTGCCCACGTTGGTGCTATTAAAATGAGTTTGAGTTTGTTTTGACTCAATTTGTTTACTAGGTAAGGAAGGAGAGGGAGAGGAGGAAAAGCGTAAGCAAATATTCCTGACCAGTTCATCCATAGGGCATTGCCTTGGGATTGCTTGTGTGGGTATCTGGACGCGAAGTTTTGGCATTTTGCGTTCTCTTTTGTTGCAAATAAGTCTATTTGTGGTGTTCCCCAGAGTGTGAAGTAGGTGTTCAGAATTTGTGGGTGGATTTCCCATTCGTGGACTTGCTGGTGATCTCGAGAGAGATTGTCTGCCAGCTGATTCTGGATCCCCGGAATAAACTGTGCTATTAGACCAATTTGATGGTGGATTGCCCACTTCCATATTTTTTGAGCTAACAAGCTTAACTGCGTTGAATGTGTTCCTCCTTGTTTGTTTAGATAATACATCGTTGTCATGTTGTCTGTTTTGACAAGGATGTATTTGTGGGTTATGATTGGTTGGAAAGCTTTTAGTGCTTGAAAAACTGCTAATAATTCTAGATGATTTATATGCAGTTTTGTTTGATGTATGTTCCATTGTCCTCTTATGTTGTGTTGATTGAGATGTGCTCCCCACCCTGTCATGGAAGCATCTGTTGTTATTACGTACTGTGGCACTGGGTCTTGGAAAGGCCGCCCTATGTTTAAATTTATACTGTTCCACCATAGAAGCGATAGGTAAGTTTGGCGGTCTAGCAACACCAGATCTAGAAGGTGACCCTGTGCTTGAGACCACTGTGAGGCTAGGCACTGTTGTAAGGGCCTCATGTGCAGTCTTGCGTTTGGGACAATGGCTATGCATGAGGACATCATGCCTAGGAGCTGTAGTATTGTTCTTGCTTGTATTGTTTGGTTTGGAGACATGTGTTGAATGACCCTGTTGAAATTGTGGATCCTTTGTGGAGTTGGCGTTGCTACTCCTTTTGTTGTGTCTATTATGGCTCCTAGATATTGCTGTACTTTGCTTGGCAGAATGTTTGATTTTGCAAAGTTGACGGTGAACCCTAAATTGTAGAGGGTTTGTATGACTTGATTTGTGTGGTTTGAGCATTGTGTGAGCGAACTGGTTTTGATTAGCCAGTCGTCTAGATACGGGAACACATGTATTTGCTGCCTTCTGATGTGTGCAGCGACTACTGCTAGGCACTTTGTGAATACTCTTGGAGCGGTTGTTAAACCAAAAGGCAATACTTTGAATTGGTAATGTATTCCTTTGAATACAAACCTTAGATATTTCCTGTGTGATTGATGGATTGGTATATGGAAATATGCGTCCTTGAGGTCTAGGGTTGTCATGTAGTCGTGTTTTCTGAGCAATGGTAACACTTCTTGTAGTGTGACCATGTGAAAGTGGTCTGATTTGATGAATGTGTTTACTACCCTGAGGTCTAGAATTGGTCTCAGTGTTTCGTCCTTTTTTGGTATCAAGAAGTACAGTGAATAAACTCCTGTGTTTATTTGTGTGCTTGGTACTAATTCTATTGCATTTTTTTGCAGTAGTGCTTGAACTTCTATCTCTAGAAGTTGTGAATGGTATTTTGATAAATTTTGTGATTTTGGTGGTATGTCTGGAGGGAATTGCATGAATTCCATGCAATAACCATGTTGGATAATTGCTAGGACCCATGTATCTGTAGTTATTTTGTCCCATGCTTCGTAATATTGATGTATCCTCCCCCCCACTGGTGTTGTGTGGGAGGGGTGAGTGACGTGTGAGTCACTGCTTGTTGGTAGTGTTTTTGGGGCTTTGAAATCTTCCTCTATTCCTAGGAAATTGCCCCCCTCTATACTGGCCCCGAAAACCTCCCCTGTACTGTCCCTGGTAGGTGGGCGGTGCGGACTGTGAGGTGCTAGCTTGTGTGGCCTGACCCCGAAACCCTCCTCTAAAAGGTGTTTTGCGGAAGGTGTTATAAGATCCTCTGCTCTGCGGGGAGTAGAGTGCGCCCATGGCCTTGGCAGTGTCAGTGTCCTTCTTGAGCTTTTCTATAGCTGTGTCGACCTCCGGACCGAACAGAAGTTTCTCGTTTACTGGCATGTTAAGCACTGCCTGCTGAATTTCTGGCTTGAATCCAGACGTTCTGAGCCATGCGTGCCTACGGATGGTAACCGACGTATTAATGGTTCTTGCGGCCGTGTCTGCTGCATCCATGGAGGAGCGTATTTGATTGTTGGAAATGTTTTGACCCTCCTCAACAACCTGTTTTGCTCTTTTTTGCAGATCTTTTGGGAGATGTTCAATGAGATGCTGCATCTCATCCCAGTGGGCTCTGTCGTATCGCGCTAGCAGCGCTTGTGAATTTGCGATGCGCCACTGGTTTGCTGCTTGGACAGCAACCCTCTTCCCGGCTGCATCGAACTTCCTACTTTCTTTATCTGGGGGAGGTGCATCCCCAGAAGTGTGTGAGTTTGCCCGTTTTCTGGCAGCCCCTACCACCACAGAGTCTGGTGGCAGCTGAGAGGTGATGAAGACAGGGTCCGTAGGAGGCGCCTTATACTTTTTGTCCACCCTAGGCGTCACTGCCCTACTTTTAACTGGCTCCTTGAAAATGTCCTTTGCATGGCGTAGCATGCCTGGGAGCATCGGCAGGCTTTGGTAGGAGCTGTGGGTTGAGGAGAGGGTGTTAAATAAAAAATCATCCTCTACTTGTTCCGAGTGTAGTTCCACATTATGGAATAGAGCTGCTCTAGCCACCACTTGTGAGTAGGCTGTGCTGTCTTCCGGTGGTGATGGCCTAGTTGGGTATGTGTCTGGGCTGTTATCAGACACTGGTGCGTCGTACAAGTCCCACGCATCCTGATCTTGGTCGTCGTGGCTCATGGCGGTGTGAGCTGGCGAATGTGACGGGGTGTAAGTTGGCGAAGCCGGAGTTACAGGTGGAGGCGAGGGAGGAGGTGTTACCTTTTGTGTTGTTTCTTGCTGAGGAGTAAACTGAAGCGTTCTCTTTCGTTTGACAGGTGGAAGGGTACTGATCTTCCCAGTCCCCTGCTGAATAAAGATACGCTTTTGCGTGTGATCCACGTCAGTGGATTGCAGTTCTTGTTCAAATCTATGTTTCTTCAGTTGAGAAGACATAGAATGCTCTTCGGTATAGGAGCCAGAAACAGGGTCTGATGTCGCTTTTTTCGGCTCCGAAAGCCCTGTCGATTGTTTTTTCGGCTCCGAGGTAACCTTCCTCTTTTTCTGTGCCGAAAATTCTTGGCCTCTATGGTCTTCGGCGCCACTGTCTCGGCGTCGATCGGTGTCGACACCGAACTCTCGGTGTCGATGCTTCTGTTTAGCACTCTCTCGGTCCCGAGGAGGCTGCGTGCCGGTGTCTCGACCGAAGTCGGACGATCTCGACACTGAATGGGCCTTTTTCGGTGCCGATTGTTGGTCACCGAGAATTTGGGTGGAGCCATGGCCGGTTGGCAGTGGCGTCCCCTGGGCCTTCTTTCCTTTTTTAAGGTTTGATCTCGACGTCTTACTCACAGTTCTTGTAGAGTGTAGCTCGTCGGAGTCTGAATCCTGGATGGAAAAGGATTCCTCCTGTTCTTCTTCTGTCTCGAACTGTCGACGCTCTTTTGGCGTGGACGCCATCTGCAGTCTTCTCGCTCGACGGTCGCGCAGAGTTTTTCGGGACCGGAACGCCCGACAGGCCTCGCAGGATTCTTCACTGTGCTCGGGTGACAGGCACAGATTACAGACCGAGTGCAGGTCCGTATAAGGATATTTGTTGTGGCATTCGGGGCAGAATCGAAACGGGGTCCGATCCATCGGCGTTGTCCTCCACGCGGTCGGGCCGACTAGGCCCCGACGGGGTGCCGAAATCTACCCCGAAGGGCACCGAAGCGCTTCGATGTTCAACGCGTCGTCGTATGTGTCTATCTCTAACCGGATCGCAACGATACCGTCGAAAATCTTCCGTCTTCAGCTATCTTTCCGTTCCGAAACTCGGAGCGACATGAACACGTCCGAACCCGATGGCGGAAAGAAAACAATCGAAGATGGAGTCGACGCCCATGCGCAATGAGCACAGAAGGTGGAGTCACTCGGTCCCGTGACTCGAAAACACTTCTTCGAAGAAAAACAACTTGTAACACTCCGACCCAACACCAGATGGCGAGCTCATGCATACCATGTGTATCTACAGCGACAGATGCCATCGAACACCTATTTACAATAGGGGACTTGAACAGACAGAGTCGATCAGGCAGCCACAGAAAGGCTGACAGAGCAGAGAGATGGCCCTTCAGAGTGCCCAGAGAGGAATCCTGTTGGGCAAGAGAAAGAATGAAAAGAAGAATATCAGATAGAGAAGCAGAGAGAGAGGATCTGTAGACTTCTCTGTACAATATCTTACAAATCTTTGCCAACAGCAGGCGTATACCATTTTTGAGGAGGAACGTCTGATTGCCAAGATAATGTTACAGACTTCGGAAGCAAGGTCAAAAGCTGTCAACACTCAATCGCCATGCACAAAGGTGCAGAGTTGACAGGTTTGAGGGGAGAACCCTCCCCTGCTGCTGTGACAGAAGATCGTCCCGAAGCAGCAGCCTGATCGGAGGATTGATGCTTATTTTCAGAAGCTCGGGATACCAGACTCTCCCGGGCCCTGTCGTTACTGGTCTTCTTGAGAACTCTGGGCAGGAATGGTATGGGTAGAAAGGCATACCGTAGGCCTGGCTTGCAACGAAAAACAACGCCGGATGATTGCGGCCTTGGAAACTCCAACGCTAAATACTGGTGATATTGCGTGTTCCCTTCGGAGGCGCATAAATCTAACCAAGGCTCTCCCCACTGCTGAAAGAGAACTTGCACAACATCTGAGTGAAGATGTCACTCATGATCCATTAGGCATCGACGGCTGAGTCTGTCTGCACTGACGTTCACAGAACCTGCCAGGTATTGAACCACCAGCGTTATGCCATGCTGTTCCTGTCATGTCCAGAAATGCAGGGCCTATTGACAAAGAGTCCTGTGTGCCAGGGGTGTGCCTCCTGTTACAATGCCACAGGGCACTCCAGCTAGTGGAGATGCCCGCCCCCCAGACCAAGCCCCACTTTTGGTAGCAGGTCCGGCAGGAAAATGAAGAAAAACAAGGAGGAGGAACCACTTCAGCTGGACCACCCCTAGGGTGTTCAGAGCTGAAGTGACCCCATCCTTGCAGAATCCTCCATCTTGTTTTGGAGGGTAGTAACCAATAGGGATACAAATGTGCCCTTCTCCCCAAAGGAAGTGGGCACAGGAAGGGTGTAGCCACCCTAAGGGACAGTAGCCATTGGCTACTGCCCCCTGACATGGTGCTTGTACCCTGCACCCGGACACCCCTGTGCTGCTGAGGGTATGTGTTAGTGCTGACCTGTGCCCCCACCACCCCCCAACCCGGTGCTGACCTAAACCCCCCAGGTCTGTGCCCTGAAGTTCAGGGTACTTACCCGCAACCTGTTTCTCCATAGTGTCCCCAGTCCTTGTAGGATTCCATTGAAAACCGGACACCAACTTTGACCTCTGTACCCAGCCCGCCCTGTGTTGCACTTTTGGGGTCAACATGAACTTTGACCTGTGGACATCCTAACCCCTGAAGACTGAGGTCGTAAGTCGAGTACTTACCTGTTAACTGTGATAACACTTTTCCTCCCCTAGGACTGCATTGGTTCCTATGAGAAATTGCACTGCGTCAACTTTTGAAATCGTAAAGTGTTACTTACTTGTAAAACCGTTTTATCTGCAAAAGCTAAACAAAGTACATTTGATACATATGCTTGATACCAACGTACAACTGTACTTTCCTGAAACAAAGATCTTTTAGTTATAGAAATAAAGTAACCAAATATATTTTTGCTATATAAAATATTGGCCTGGACTGCGTGTGTGTAAAACAAATGCTTTGCATTACGCTCTGATCAGCCTAACTGCTTGACCACAGTACCACGAGAGAGAGCATTTGTATTATCTACTTTAGCCTCTGTTAAGCCTTTGGGGATCCACTGGACTCTGAACACTATTCCTCAATTTGGTATAGTATACTGTATACAGAGCCAGTTTCCTACAAAAAGGATAGGAAAGATGATCTGCAGTACCCATGCTTCCAATGTTATAGACTTCCAGTGGAGGAGATGATGGTGTAGTCTCCCTCCAACTGGGCCAGCATGGTCCTGCAGATCAAAACTATGAGGGCTTTGAGGCTGCAGCTGCTAGGGGCTGTGTAGCAGACGACTTCTGGCCTACAGACCCTCTAGGTCTGAAGGAACTGCACCCACGTCCTCATGGACCCTGGGTTAGTTGCATGGGACGGTGGCTGGCATGGTACCAATCACCCTCTGTAGCCACGAAAGGGATGAAAGGCAGACAATGGACGAGGGGTTGTTGAGAGGCCCAAGGACTTGAACATAGCCCTAGATTCCTTAAAGTGCTCCAGCAAGTCTGCCTTCTCACCAAACAAGCGAGTACCATCGAAGGGCATGTTCATCAGGTTTGCTTGGACATTCCCAAAAAATCAGATGTCCTCAGCCAGGAGTGGTGCCTTAAAGGCACTGTTTATGCAACTGCTCTGCCTAGTTAGTCAGTCGTATTTAAGCTATACCGAATGCTGAACTTAGGTGCAACCCTTCTGTCTTTTACCGCTTGGGACAGTATGGCCTGGAGCTCCTATGGGACCTGAGGCAGAACTTGCGCAACCGTTTCCTAAATGATGAGTGAGGAACGTCTCAATAAGCACAAGGTGTTCACTAACCTCAGTGCCAGGCTGGTGGAAGAAAACAACTTCATCCCAAGATGGCCAGCCTCTTGGATTCCCTAACTGGGGGAGCGGGAGGGAATGCACCATGGGACGTAGAAGCTTGGACTACCAAGTTCTCAGGGGTAGGGTGTTGGCTAAGAAAGCTATGGTCACCCAGTGCAGGGCGATGGCAGCGGGCAATTGTCCTACTTACCGTAGCCCCTGTGCTTGGACCACATTCCCAGCAGGATGTCTGTAAGTGCTTTGTTAAAGGGCAGAAGGTGTTTGGATGTAGAAGACCCAGGTGAAGCACTTCCTCCAAGATGTTTGTCTTCACAGCCAGCGAGGGAAGTTTGAGGTTGAGGACCTCCGCTGCCCTACGCACCACCATTGCTTTAGGAAGCGCCTTACTCCATAGTCAGAGTGGGGGGGGGGAAGAGGTGTCCAGCCCACTGGCCTCTCCTATCTCCTCATACTAGTCAAAGGATCTCTCTAACTGGTGTTGTAAAGGGTCCAGTAATCCCTCCCACTCTTCTACCATGCCTGGTTGTGAAAAGCTCAGGCAATGATCTGGCACTCATTGGTGCCGGAATCGGCGTCGTGCGACACCGTTCCGGCTTCGTAGCATCAGAAATCAGAAAAAGGGCTGGCACTATGGGTAAGACTGGCACTGGTCCGGATCCAGAATCAGATCCATGAGACTCCCCTCAAGCTGAGGCTAAAGCCGCCAGCGTGGAACTGGTTGGGACTTCCTCTGACCCTCCGGGGCCCGAAGGAGCAGCAGAGGGGTTGGCCTGCTCGAATACGTGGCGCATGGTCTCATAAAACTCCTTGATCTGAGTGGGTGTAGATCTGGCTCCCAGAAATGGAGGGATGCATGGAGTCGAACTAGACACTGGCTCAGTAGAACCGTGTCAGGAACGCCGATGTTCCCACTCGTCTCGTCGGGCGGCAGACGAGGTAAAATCTTCTTCTTATGCCTCTTTCCTGAGTGTCCAGATGACCACCTATGGGAAGAAGAGGACCTGGGGCTCCAGGAACATTCCTGCGACCTCCTTCGCGACTGGGACGAGACCTCCTGAGTTGCGCGTGCTGTGGTTGCCAACTGCCGGGCTGCAAGCAGCTTTAGGGACTGCTCCCTCAAGCCTTTGATGCCACAGCCCGGCAGTTCGATAATGCCTTGGAGTTGTGGTCGCGCTTGAGGTCCTGGAGGCAAACAATATGGGGTCCGTAACCGACATGGCGCAGTGACAAACACCACATGGTTTGAACCCTGCCTTTCTTAATGACATCCTCGACACACAGAGATGGCAAGCTCTCACCGGATCT
The DNA here is from genome assembly GCF_031143425.1 of Pleurodeles waltl. Taxonomy (NCBI): domain Eukaryota; kingdom Metazoa; phylum Chordata; class Amphibia; order Caudata; family Salamandridae; genus Pleurodeles; species Pleurodeles waltl. Next base: position 11,484,007 of record NC_090441.1, read on the forward strand.
GCGCTAACTTTCGTGGAAAGCAGTCCGTGTGCCTGAGTGAAAACTATATAGGTGACTGTGATGCACTTCCGCCACCAACAAGGCCACACGGAGCCGAATGGAGCCACCCGACGACATGTACAAGGGGTATTGCTGAGCTAAAGTTTCCGGATCCAGCCTGATGCCTGGGAAAATCAAAGGTAAGGAATCTGCAGCTAGGAGTCTCCATCAGATACAATTAATGTCAATTTGCCTTGTAATGGAGTAGGATGCAAACATAAGCAAACCCAATGTATAATGCTGAGCTAATGTTTCACATATGTTTATTTTGGCAACAATACTGTAAGGTCAGTTGGCAATACACTTGTTCCACATAGTCTTCCTAACATTTCTTAACTATGGCCTGTTTAGACACTAAATAGGCTGTTATGATTGGGGGAGACATCCACTTGCAGACTTGTGTATTTAAGGAACCCTGTAAGTTTGTTTTTCCTTTGCAAACGTTTTCCCTGACCACTTATATAGTGTTTCTGTTGTGCAGTCTCCTCTGACCCAACATCACCTCAAGCAATCAGAGATCTACGAAGCCTCTTCATTTTCCTTTGTCATACTGCTCAGTCTAAAGAAATCTGCCATTGCAGATTCCCATAATGTAAAGCGAATCAGTAATGGCTGACAGCTCTGGCTCATAACCACAGCTACCAGTTATAATACTATGAAATAGGATTCCTGCATCGTATCTGCTGTTGTGGCAGCAGAATCATGCAACTACTACTGCCCCTCCAGTTCCAACATGCTCAGAGACATGCTTATTACTGGACCGTATGGGTTGTCAAACAACTGTTTCCTATATCACACCTTACATGTTATTGAATTCTATTCTAACTTTTTTGAAGCACGTGGGGTGTTACTTCCATCTCCTCCAGCAAGTAGCCATGGTTCTGGTGGAAGGGGCTCTCAGACCTCCCGGAGGCTGTTTCTTTGCTAATGCACAGCACATCTTAATAAAGCGGATAATTCATCTTGATAAGGTAATTTCCTGCACCACCGTTCCTTTTTTTGCCCACGAGAGCTCCACAAAGTGCATATCGTCCTTCCGATGGTCTTTAGCGCGTTTAATGTAAAAACACTCTTTAGGGGTCCAAATGGTGAAATCTCCCCATCTCTTTTGAGGGGTGAGGTGCAGCAAAGAATGCTGAAAGAGTGACATGGAAAGGAGTCACAATCTTTAGCAAAAAGGCTACTCTAGTTCTCAGCACCAGCTTGACTGAAAAAAAGGTAGTGTATGGTGGATGGACTGACAAAACCTGAAACTCACTCATGCAGTGAGAAGAAGTTATTGCAACAAGAAAAACAGTCTTCAGAGTCAGGAGACTTAATGGGCAATTGTGTATTATTCAAAGCGGGCACTCATGGGAAATCGGAGGACCAAATTAAGATTGCACTGTGGGACCACAAAAGCTTTGGGGGGAAACATACGAGTCAAGCCTTTAAGAAATCTCATCACAGCAGGTGACTTAACTAAGGATGGGTGTTCAGCAAATGCAAGAAAGTCGAAAGGACCAACAAATAACTTTTAACAGTTCCCACTGTAAGTCCTTGCTGGACCAATCTTAAAACAGACAACAATACAAACAATGGTTGGCTTGCTAGAGCGCCATATTATGGCTGCCAAACCAGACCACAAATTTGTCCAAGGGCCTGTTGTAGACAGACTTTCCAGAAGGACACATAGCAGCAATGATGACATCCAGGATAGCATCACATACAAGGCCCTGCATGATGCTGGCCCTGACAATCTTGAGCACAGCTTTAAATGTGCATTCCTACCAGGACGCTTCAATCTACCTAGGCAAATATGTCAGGGTTCCTAAATGTAAGCATTTCTTCTAGGGTGGCATATGTTTTATTGTCGGCACCGCCAAACTATGGAACAGTCTACCTCTAAACGTGAAATCTATGATCAATCTCATTCATTTTAGGAAGGCTTTAAAAACTTGGCTGTTTGCTAATAAGCAGGAGCTTTTCTATCTTCAGATCCTTCTTTCACAACTGTAGCACCAAGATGCCTCTGGGCATTTGCGCTCTCTATAAGAATTTATCATATCATAGCTTCGACTAGCTGAGGAAGAACGAATGCAATCACCTGCTGCCGCTCACTCTCCAGGCATAGAGGTACAGACTGTGCAACCCCAGGTGCTAGATCCTCCCTTGCTGCTGCAACAGAATGTCCTCCTGAAGCAGCAACCTGTTCAGAGGACAGATGCTCCTGCCCAGAAGTTCCAGGGACTACACTATCCTGCCCCAATCTCCAGAACCACTAAGAGGACTTGGGCCCAGTCATTCCTGATCTTCTGAACTAGAAGCGAGAGAGGCAAAGGCAGGAAGGTGTAAAGGAGAACTGTACTCCACTCTAGGCTGTGTGCCTCTCCAAGAAAGAGAAGTTCTGGGAACTCCAGCATGCAAAATGGCTGACATTGCATGTTCTTGGTGGTGGCAAAGAGATCAAGCCAGGGTTATTTCCATCAATGGAAGAAGTCCTGCAACTCCAGTTGTGACTGGTATTTCTGATCCGCTAGACGTCGCCAACTGAGTTCATCTGCCATGGAGTTTAAAGAACCAGCCAGGTGGTGCCTGACCAGGGAAATGTCCTTACGCATCAACCAGTCCTATGAGTGAATGGCCTTGTGGCACAGGACCTGGGACCCCAACCCACGTTTCTTGCAATACAACAAGGTGGTGGTGTTGTCCACAAGAACCCAAACCAGATTACTTTTGATGGATGGAAGGAAGGCTTTCAACGCCAAGCGAATTACCTGCAAATCTATCAGGTTGATGTGGAGTCCAGGGTTTGCCAGAGACCAGAGTCCTGTGATCTCCACCTTTCCCAAGTGACCCTCCAAACCCAGCAGTGGTTTATCTGTCACTACCATCGGCTCTGAGTGGGGTAAGGAGAGGGATCTGCTGCTGATACATTTACAGTTAATCAGCCACCACTGCAGAGCTTTTTCAGCCTTCCAAATCTTGAGATAAAATCTGACATGTTCCCTTGCTGCTGGGCCCATGAAACTTAAGATCCCATTGCAGAGCCTGCATATACCATTGAGCATGGTTGCTGACCAACATACAGGAACGTAATAGGTAAAGAAGCCTCAGAGTCACTCTCACTGAAACATCAGGACCATAGCCTGAATGTCCTGGATATGTTGGTCCAAAGGATAGGTTAGAAAACACAATGTATTCAGGGTGCTCTGTGAAAGGGAGTCTTTGTGAAGGAGTTGGTGGGATTTTTTTCACACTGATAATGAACCCAAATGATGTCAAAAGGTTTGCCATTGCTAGTCTTCAACAGCCAGACATCGAGTTAGGGAAAGACTGGTGTGCCTGACATTCGAAGATATTCTGCAACCACCACAACTTTTGTGAATACCCACGGGGAACTGGTGAGGGCGAAGTGGCACATGGTAAACTGTAAAGGCTTCTGGCCCACCTTGAATCAAAAGTAGTGCATGTGAGTCTGCAGGTATGGAACATGGAAATAGGCATACTGCATGTACAATGATACCAATCAGACACCTGTATCGCATACAGGGGAGATAGAATCTGTGGCAGTGTGAGCATCTTGAATCTGTCCTTAAGCAGGAAGATGTTAAGTGATCGAAGAGCTAAAGTAGGATGAAGGGCTTTCATCCTTTTCATGCACTAGGAAATAGTGGGAGTAACAACCAATTCCTATTTCAGAAGGCTGAGAACCTCTCTATGGCTTCTTTGGCCATATGAGCCTGTACTTCCTGCAGCAAAATGGACAGGTCCTCCTCCGAAAGGTGCTCCGATGTAGCAGAAGATGCGGAGGATTGGAAAGGAATGGCAGGGCATAGCCCCGTTGCCTAATCTGCAGGACCTACCTGGCAGCCATGAGCTACTAGGGGCAAACATAGGTTGGAGCTGGATGTAGGAGGGATGAAGGATTGAGAGGTTTCCCCAGCCATGAGGGCCTGGACATTGATGGACCCCCGAAAGGACCAGGGTGTCTGCTGCAGGCATGGTGGGCCTTGGCATTGCCTACATGCCAAATTCCTGGTGAGGCCTTGAAAGGGACGAAACTGTTCAGTATACTCCATCACAAGTGTAGAGAGGCCCTAGAAGCACGCTGTGGCTCTGCTTTCTCTGAAACAAAGCTAAACAAGCAAGATCCGTTAAAAAGCTTATCCATAAGTAATGATTGAATTTCAGCAAAGACCATTGATCTCATCCATGTATGGCATCAGGGCACCACACTAGTGCTGACTGCTCTGCCCTAGCAATCAAGGCAGTTCAAACCTGATATGACAAAAAAAATTGCTGTGCCCTGACAAGCCTGCATAATTTGTGCCAGAATGGAATAGAATTCCTCTGGCACTACCTGCAAGATCTTTGCAACCCTGTCCTATAATGCGAGTAAATACCTACTCAGCAAACAGCTGGCACTGACTGGCTGAAGGGCTAGGCTGGAGGAGGAAATATTTGTTTCTCGATTACCTCAATTCTTTTTGACTCTCTGTCTGGCGCGGGGGGAACCACAGGAAATTAGTTGGGATTAATCTTGCTGAAACATAGCTGAACTATCAGGCTCTCATGTGTAGGGTGTGGTGTCAGGAAAGATGGAGGAAGCCTATGGCGTTGGGATCCTTCCCTATTCACAGTTGGGCAAGAACAAAGCATAGCCCAGAATCCCATGAGAGTGTCAGTGAGAGCTTTGTTGAATGGTAGGAAGCGCTCAAACAAATGTCGCACAGGTGCAAATTTTCCATGAGGACACTGAGCTTCAACAGTAGGTAACCTACTTTCAGTGTAAGTTTGGAGTTAGTGCCGGAACCACGTACAAAGGAGTGTAAAGAAAGGAACTGATATCAGTAAGCCGGGATGGTGCTTATATGCAGCTCTGATCACCACTTCCGGGACAGAATGAGGTTGACGTGGAGCTGCGCAATGCCACCTACTGGCGTGAGCAGGGGCTGTGCTGTAAAAATCTTTCCAATTCAGTCTGCCACCTGGGGATTTCCACAAGGTCAGGAATCTGTGATTAAAAGTACCGACAGAAAAGTCAGGTTCCAGCTGACTTCTGCCATCCAATAGGGACTTTTTAGAAAGCATTTGTGGGTTAGCCTTCGTAGCTCAGTCATGGTTAGTGGGCCTCACAGAGAACCAGGGCACAAGTGGGGGGTACACGCAGGTGGATGGCGTCCACCCACTATTTTCACAGGGTGAACGCCGTCCACCCTGCCACGAAGTTGGGCCCAGCAAAATATGGTGAATTTGTCCCAGTGTAGCAGGACACTTTCAGCAGCGCCTGCATGTTGTTAGCTTTTGTTGGTTCTAGCAGCAACATGAAGGAGGGGAGGGGGCTTTCTTATTTAAAATTCTTGCTGCCTCAGTACAAAACCCGACATTAAGGGGTCATCAGGCCTCCTTTTGTTGATTGGCCTGGCTGGAAGCTCTCTGGAGCCTTACACCTAACTGCAAAAGAATAAAAACTAAAGGCACACAGGTTGTTTTCACAGGTACTTACGAGGCATGGTTTTATAAGAGATATGCATACACTGTAAGAAGGTCTGATGTGTTGGTCTGTCCCAGTATTCACACAAATAATTTAACTACCACTATTTTGCTTTATTTCTTTTATAGCTTTACTCATCCCAATGCATGGTGTCCCAGCGCTTTACATCATAGGTAAACATTATACAATGACATTACATGTGTGTAAATCAATGTACAGGATTTGTTACATAATACAGTGAGGGTTACATGGTGTAGGAATCACATGTCCTTCATAGCTCCATGTGCTATATTAGAAGGATTACAAGTTGTGATCTCCAAGTTACAGAAGTATCTGTGTTAAAAACAGTAACCCACTTACGTATCTACATAAAATAAAATCTGTCATCTGCATACTACATGAAATGCTTTACATGAGACACATTAACCCTCAATGTTACTTTGATTCAAAACTGGGACTAGGCAAAGCACAGATCTCTCCAGCAAACGTGTTAACCTCCAAAGTTATTTTACCATTATTATTATTCCCTGAGATTTACTGGACACACAAAGATCGCTGCAGCAGATGCCTTAACCCCATAAGATATTTTAAAATGCAGACTTTGCAACCAATTATGTACATCTGATTTACTTCCAGATTTCTCCTTGGTGGCAATTTCTTTCTGGCAGTTTTTTTTTATAAAAATACATTTATAAATTGAGGGCCAGATTTTGTGTTGGGGTTGCGTAATTTATTTTGCGCAACCCCAATGCAAAATCACACTTGTTAAATCTTGAAATGCACTGAAATGTAGTGACAGAACTGCTAAACAGATGTTTGAGGTGTTCAGATCTGATGCCGCTTCATGTGAGGTCATGGGTCGTGATGCCAAGCACGATGTCACGCGCTGTGATGTCATGTGCTATGATGTCACTTGCATATTGCCTAACTTGGTTAGTCCCCCAACTTCTTTTTTTAGGACCCGTGCCCTGCAGAGAACCTCAGCCCAGGCAACTCGGGCAGTTTCATAATTGAGATGTCCCTTTCTTCAGACGCTTTGCTCCAGTAACACAAATGACTACAGGCATTTAATTTACTCAGCTAATATGTATGGAATAAAACTGCTGGGTTCTACATCACGCACTGCGGTATGACCAGACAAGCAGGGCAGACAAGCTCAGGGATGATTCAGGGGAGATTAGCGAATGTGTCAATGTCCATTTTCTGCCTAATTTCAAAGGCGCGCCAGCAAAGACTGCTGACTTCTGAACCCTGTTCATGTGAACTGGACCCAGGAAGAGTAAACTGACGGCGGATCACGAGTGATTATCCCACCATTGATTGTGCGTCAAGTGTGTTTCGGAATAAGCATGGTATTACGAGCAGCAGCACAAATCCAGTGCGAGCGACCTCTTCACAAAAAAACACACAACACTGCCAAGTTACTTTCCGACTTCACACTTGCGTCTCTGAACCTACATGTACCTAAAACATCAACACTGCGAGATCAGACATCAATTAGTAAATATCGTGTACGTTTCCTGCACAGCGATGGAAACAAAAAAGGTATTGCAGGTTGCACAGAGACACGCTGAAGAACCATAAATGTCATAGACAGATGCCAGTTCTTGGGGCCTTGAGAAGGCTCAGTAAACCGGGGCTCACTATGAGCCTTGAAGTGGCTAAGGGACTCTGTGATGCACGGGGACTCAGAAGACGCATGATTCTGGGTGATCCATGAGGTACAGTGACTTCAAGAGTCTGACTCATAGGCAAGGCACACAAGCAATCTGAAACAACAAGGTGAAGGAAATAGGGCACTTCACAGACATGCTGCCTGCTCTGTGGTACTCCTGGCACTGCCCTTGCTGTGCCTTGTTTCACGGGTCCTGAAGACAGAAGGTATTTTCAGTTGTTTCCACTACCTTCCCTTTTTATTGCTCCTCGGCAGCTAGCAGGATAGTGTTGCAGGGCTACAGATGGATGTCACTGATAGTCAAAAGTGAGTGATGTTGGTTCTGACACTTGGCGATTTTGTGAATCAACATACATGTGTGGGACAACAAACAATGTCAGATAAGTTTCTGTCTCTTTGTGAATCCATCAGGAAGGCGTGGCTTGTGTATCTCCGCTCAGGCTGCACAGATGACATGTGGGTTCACCAGGCACAGTCAGTTGTCTAATTTATCTGAAAAAATGTGCTTCACTTTTGTGTTCCTGGCTGCTGAATACAAACAGTTCATTTACAGGTGTTTGCATTTTATGTGTTGGAAAAAAAAAAAACATCCTACAGCCTTTCCTGACTCATTAGCTGTATTCCTGCAAGACTGTCACATAATTTGCTTTAAAAAACTCCTCTCTTTTTGTAGTCAGAGAAACAAAAGTAAACACCAATCCCTTGTTAAAGATTACGCAGCATTTTGTCAGAAGACAGTCTGTCTGACATTTTAACTCTATCTTTGAGACACTGGTGAATGTGACAAGATAAACACATAATTTAAAGGCATCTTTATTTTTTGCTTGAACATTCCCGATCCACCAAAAATCTGCATGCGAAGCGACTCACAGTTTGAGAAACACTGTTCTCATCAGTCACAAACAATCACTTGTGAAAAAATTCCAGTGTTACACTTGAGTCCCTCTCTCCAAAATATCCAGCTGCATTATTGTGACCTTTTGTAGTACTCCTCAATATAAAAAGCTTCTCAATTAACACTTTAATTCTGATTAAGAATTTAGATATTGCTTAAATATAAACAGTCCTCTAATGTATACACATTGAACTTCTAGAGACTGTCCTCTCACCACCTATGGTTGAAATCATTAACTATTTTGGTGCCTAGGTACTGCAGAGGGTCCCTAGGAGCTGAAACACAACTTGTGCGACTCTGAGGGACCAAGCACCAACCTCATGCCAGACTGCTATTGCAGGCTGCGTGACAATGTGTTCCCTAACAGTGAAAACACAACATGTCACACAGACGGGTGTTATGTCCCCTAAACACTGCATGTAATATTTGTAAGTCACTCTTACAGCACGCCTTACAGACCTAAGGAATAGTGCATTATACTACAATTGTGGCATATCTGCAAGAGCAGATAAGCCCCTGTTATGTCTTCGTTGATTCTTAGACATAGTAAGTGAACAGGGAAGCCATTTTAAATACATGTGCTGGACACTGGTCAATATGAGTTCGCCAGCTACATGGTGGCTTCACTGAAAATAGGGATGTCTGGTATCAAACATCACATATTAATAAACCTTCATGGATTCCAGTGATGGATTTGTTGATATATGCACCCAGAGGGCACCTTAGAGATGCCCCCCTGAAAAGCTACTGACTGCTGAGGAGCTCACTGACTAGTTCTAACCAGTCTGTCACCAACAGACGAGAATCTGACAACCAAGGGTGAGAGCCTTTGCTCTCTAAAGGTCAGAAACAGAGCGTGCTCAGGTAGGGGTGTTATATGGGTCCTGAAATACATGGTCCAAAGCTTTTCTTATGAGTCCCTCACTGTTGAGTGCTGGGGCTCTAAGCTGCCTGAATTTGATGGCCCCTCGTCCCTCTTTCTTCCACCACCCCTACACTTCCTGTCTCTTTATCTCTGTTTTGAGGATTCTTTTTCATACGTTTTTCACATGTTACTGTTTCCCTGTCTTTCTCCTCCTTTGACTGCTGCATTTCTCTCTCTTACTCTGGGTCAGAGTTTGATGATGAAAAAAACAGGTCCAAAAAACATGTGCGGGTACTGGTAAACACAGGCACAAATTAAGCCTTGCCCCAAGCCTAGAAGTGGGCAAGCTGCTGAAAGCTGGAGGCAGGCTCTGGCTCCGCTTGAGGTTCTGTTGAAACCTTGCGCCCATAACAAGCCAAGCTTTCATGTGGCTTCTCCCTGCCATCATTGCTATATCCACCAGGATGTGGTGTTACGGCCAGAGCTGACGACACTGGAACTGGAGAACCAAGTCTGAGAGCCTGTGTTGACTCAACATGCTGTTATCCCAGGAAAACCACAATCTTGCAGTGCCAATTAAAAAATGAACGTGACCTTCTGTAATGTAACTGGTGCTCACGTACACCACTCCAATATCTTGGGTGAAGTTTCCGCTATGTAAAAAGTGCAGAAAAATTCACAAAGACATAAAGAAAAGCTTAACATAAGGAAAGACAAGCAGATCCCTCTTTGAAACCAGAAAACCTAAATAAATCGCAGCTTCCCTACTTAAATTGTGTGACCTTAGACACATATCTTGTTTTACCAAAACTACTTTTTCACCATTGGTGGGTATGGAAGCGCTTTCAAATATGTGAGCTCAGAATACCAGTTGTAGAAAATCGAACTGTGTTTGATTTCATAGATTATAATGTATAATGTTGCTCTGTAATAATCTGCACCACGTATAGGGTTAAAGTGACAACTATTTGCCTCTTAGCTGGCTAATGGTTCATGTTTAAAAACTGGCACTTTTAATAGGTACTTCTCAGTGCAGTGCTACAACGTGATGTATTAATGTCAAAGCTTCAGTATGTTAAAATTCACAGTTTTGCATTTTGAAGAGATTTTATAATATTTTACGTGATGTCTGTTGTGTAATTTGGCAAACATGTTCAGGGCTTGGCTCGTGCACGGACTCTGAGATCCGAGCCACTCACCCTTGGCTCGCCCTGTTAATTTGCAGCGTCGTCCACTTCTACCCAGGACCAGGTTACATTATTCAGACCTTGTGAGGTCATCCGACAAAGCTTTGCCGGCACTGGAGGCCTCCCCTCCCTTCCAGTAGCGCTAACCCGTGTCCCGGCCGCTTGACTTCGCCCTCGGAAGTTGCGTCCTCTCCGGCGGCTCTCTCGGTTTTAGAAATCGCTCTAGGCCGCCCATCCAGACCCGCTACACCCATTTCATCTGACTCCACGTGCTTATTCGATTTATCTCTGAGCTCCGAAAGCCAAGGGGTTGTCAGCCAGGGGGAGCTACAGTGTGCAGGTTACATGCCAACTTAATTCAAGGCCCGTCGCTCCGCGCTACCTCCGTGTGCGGGGCTGGAAGACAGGCAGGGGGCCAGGTGCTGAGGGGGCTGAGATAGAAAAGCGTTCAGGCCCGTTACATTACCCCTCCCCCAGGGCACAGAAATGGGACCTTATCCCCCACGTTGGCAACACCATGCCAGGATGCTGTGGCACCCCCAGCTGCACGTGCCCAGGAGTGGCGCGAGGGAAGGCACAGCAGCCATGCCGGGGTTAAGAGAGGCAGTGAACTCCCAGTTAATGAGCGGGAATGCAGCCGGCAGTGTAAGATAAATGGCGCTCTCGTCGCTTCTGCCGGTGTCAGCATGTAGCGCGGCCCCGCGGCTTGTTTGTGGCAAATGGAGTGCGCGAAATATCAAAGGGCGCTGATCCGGAAGAAGCACCGACTTTGACAAATTTTAAATTGACCAGAAAGAGAAAAGAAGAGGAGGAAAAATCCGCAAAAAATATGCAACGCGCTGCATGGGTCCTGCAATCTCATCCCTTCACCGCCATGTCCCAGAATTAGGGGCCACACGACAGCAATACGGTATAATCGGGCAGTGGGTTTTGAGCAATTACAAGCCATCTGTGTGTGATACTTATCGGAGGCGGCTGCGCTAAAAAGCCCTCGGTGTGTGTTTGTGCTGCGGCGCGACTTCCTGGTCTGCTGCAAAGGTCCAATTTAATAGCTGGGTGCTTAATTATCGTCATCGTAAACAAAACACACCACCAAGCACTGGCAAAAATCACGCGTGCGTTTATGTACATGCGCAAGAGCCCGCCTCGGCGTAGTTACAGGTGTGTGTACACGCACATACTACGTGAGTGTGTGCGTGTATCTAGCGCGTCTGGGGTGCGTGTGACAGCACATGCCTGTATTTCTAAGGACTACGTATGTTCATGCGTTTACAGGCCTGGCTTACCATGTAGTGGGAGCTTAACAGAAAATGCTCTCCCATGTAGGAGGAAAGTGGTACATGTGGGAGATATTCCCGCTGCTGGATTTTCCACCGGTGTAATCGCTTTCTCTGCAATCAAGAGGGCTCCCTGTCTTCATCCAACTCAACGCAGTCGTTGTGCCTGTCTAAGATCTTGTGCTTTGAATGTGCATGGGCCAGGGCGTCTGTGTCAGTCTGTGCACGTTTGTGTGTTATTGAACGTGTTTTGGGTAATGGCGGTGCCTAGTATGTTTGTGCATGTAACTTTAAGGGTTTGTGGTTACAGGTTTGTGGTCTTTTACCGTGGCCTAGTTTTTGTGTTTCTGTATCGGTAAGTGCGTGTGCATGCCTGGGCAGTGAGTTTGGGGTTATGTGTTTCAGATGGTGTATTTGTGCGTCTTGAGTACCTATTTGAGTCTGTGTGTGTTAGTGTCAGTATTTTTACGCGCACAAGGCGGCGCTGTTTCTGCCACTCTGACCTTTCCCAGTAGACGCTGGGTACAAAGCTGTGTGGGTACCATGACCCAGCAGTACCCCGGTTACCCATTCTAGTCGGGCGCCCCTGCAGTACTGAGCTGCTTTCATCATTTTTGCTGGGGCTCATTTTGTTTTTCAGTCAGGACTTGTGACTGTGTGTTTGTGTGAATATGCATCCCTGTGTCTACAAGTGATTCTATATAAGGTGAGGGAGACATTTGGCTGCAGCGTTGGGCCCACTAGCAGGTGGGCCAGGCCCACGTAAACATCACCTTTGACCCTCCTAGTCGGCAAAAGAGGCCTTGGAGAATTGCTCCCCCATGCAGACAGACAAATCTGGTGTTTTTTCACGTTCTTACATCAATTATCATTAATTACCAGGTTGCTACCTTTCCCAAAAAAAGAAAAGATACTGGCCATTTTTTGTAGTTTTATGAGTGTGCAAAGGCCTGGACATGACACTAAACAGGACTATAAATAAAATCAAATGTATTCACTTATAACATTACTATTTTTATATTTACCTTGTTTATTAGTCAGGAATCTTTGCAACTCTAGAACAGATACTACATACCGTAGGGTGGGGAATACATTATACTATTCAGATAGTGGCAGTGCATGCCTCATTGGATGAGCACCCACAAGGGAAGTAAATGTAGATATACAATGCTTAATAGAGTAAGTGTGTCTGTTTTTTTCTGCAAGATGCTACGGTAAGATAAATAACTGGTTTATATGTTTATCTCTTTTAAGATATTGTGCTGAGCTAAATTTATTCTCATCAGTATAGCAGGGATACAAATGTGAGCATTCCCTATTCTGATATCTCGTTGCAGTACACTGCACATTCCCAGTTATAGTCGAGGGCCATTGGAATTATGTAATTTAGCTGCTAAGGGGTTTTCCACATGAATATGAATTTGCCACATAATCCACCATCTGCTGCATAATCTGCAGATTAAAAACAATTGTTTGTAGCTCAAAAGTTACTAAAAAGGCTGCAACTAGAATTGGTGTGCAGTTGAAGGCCAGTCGCAAAGGCTGATTTGTCACCTTTCGGCTGCTTATTGCTATTCTTGGGTGTTAAACTTGTGCTAAGGAGGTGCAACCTATGCTCAGACAGTGTTAATAAGTGTAAACAAAATGAGAAAATAATGAAGTAATACTATCACAAAATGTGGCGCTTTACACCCCATAATTTGCTTTGTCTTGCTGCACAATTATTCAACCCTGCCGCATAATTTGATCGTCCCCTGCTGCATAATTTCAGGGGCCCTGTTTATAGTGATCTTACTCATTTCCTAATCACATCTACTCACAAAGGGATTGATCATAATCCAGTTCAATAAACAACTGTCATGGGTTAAGCAATGTGGCAATATATGTGTGAGTGGGAGAAAGAGATTAAAAGACAGAGAGTGAGAGAGAGAGAGAAAAAGTGAGTGAGAAAGAGAGATTTTAAGCTTTAATGGATGATATACTTAGAATTTGTGTTGAAAAGAAAAATGTATTTGTCAATTAAAAACAGTAAGATCACCTTTCAGTATGAGCCTTAAGCATTTCCAGTTGAAAACAAAAAAGGATGGAAATGACCAGGGGTACACTTGGACTCGAACCCTCAACGCTCAGAGTGAAAGTCTGTGACCTTCACACTTAAGCTATTCTTTTTTAAATATATTTTTTTAGCCCTTTATGGGCTACATGGCACCTCCAGGGGAAGGCTAAAGGCCTCCCCTGTGGTCCCTACCCATTAAAAAAAATAACTTTATTATATGCCCTTTACAGGCTATCTGGGATTGCAGAGGAGCCTCAAGGCCTCCCCCACGGTCCCATTGCTCCAGCTAGCAGGCAGCTGCTTTTACACAGCAGCTCCCTGGTTGCTGGAGCAATACTTTCATAACTGTTCCCTGCATGCAAACCTGCGTGCAGAGATGAAAACTCCGCTTTCTGATAGTGGGACCTGTCTGACCAGTTTCGCTGTCAGAAAGTGGAGTGTTTGCTATGTCCCGGGGTGGGTACCACAGGACATAGCAGGAGCCGGCCCTGGGGGGTGGCGGTACCCAGGGCCATCAGTGGCTGCTCGAGGGGGGCTGAGTGGCCCCCCTCCAACGTGCATAGCCCTGGGGAGGTGGTGGTCCCCAGGGCTAAAGGAGTCTGAAACGGACCCCCTTTCTATTTTTTCAGGTTGCCCTGGGCCTCCCCCACACAACTAAAGCATTTTGCCCCGGGGAGGTAGTAAGGTTAAAATAAAAGAGGAGAATCCTTGGTATAACGTCCAAACTTTCTCCTTGGGTGAATCAGATCACAGGGAGCAACCCTCCAGTTCTTACATGCTTAACTCCTAAAATTGAGAAACCTAGACCTGTGTGAGACCCATTCTCTACACTACAGGCTTAGCGGTCAACATGTTTCTCAACCTACCAGTCCCTATGGCTCAGTGGTGATTCTTCAGGACCAAAAACAAACCTAGTCCTCACTAAAAAAGAAGAAAAGGCACAAGTCTATGGATAGTACCTGACTACTGAACCAATGAAAAAAGTATGTCCTAGTGGTGTCAAACCTCCTAATGTTAGGAACGAACGAGTTACTTACCTTCGGTAATGACTTTTCTGGTGGATACATTAGCTACCTGTGGATTCCTCACCTAATGAATACTCCCATTGCGCCAGCACTCGACGGAAATCTTCTTCCTAGCTTCTGCATGTCGACGAGGACGTCACATTTGCCCACGCGACGCCGCCTGACGTCATACAGGCAATAAGAGGTCCTCGCCGACGTCAGTACCAACATTTTTTACGTGCCTGAGAATAATAATCCATTGAGATGAAAGAACAATAGCAATATTTAATGACATTTCAAACAACACATCATTCTGAGAAGTCAGTCTACCAATTTCTACCAATACTCCCAATACTCCCATTGCGCCAGCACTCGACGGAAATCTTCTTCCTAGCTTCTGCACGTCGACGAGGACGTCACATTTGCCCACGCGACGCCGCCTGACGTCATACAAGCAATAAGAGGTCCTCGCCGACGTCAGTACCAACATTTTTTACGTGCCTGAGAATAATAATCCATTGAGATGAAAGAACAATAGCAATATTTAATGACATTTCAAACAACACATCATTCTGAGAAGTCAGTCTACCAATTTTTTTTTTTTAAAACAAGTAAATAAATATATGAACTATTTATAAATATATATATATATATATATATATACACATAAACATATATACATGATATATACCAATCCTCAAAACCAAGAGGAGCACACTCAAGAATTACTTGGTTAGACCAAACAGGCAACGGGGAGGCGGGTGAGACCGTGAGGAATCCACAGGTAGCTAATGTATCCACCAGAAAAGTCGTTACCGAAGGTAAGTAACTCGTTCTTCTGATGGATACAACTACCTGTGGATTCCTCACCTAATGAATAGAGTCCCAAAGCAGTACCGCACTCGGTGGTGGGTGCCTGAATGGTCAAACCAAGAAATCCTGCAGCACTGACCGTGCAAAATGGCCGTCCCTTCTGACCTCAGAGTCCAAACAGTAATGTTTCGCAAAAGTGTGAAGGGACGACCAAGTTGCGGCCTTGCAGATGTCGACCACAGGAACACCTCTAGCCAAGGCCGAGGAGGCTGACTTAGCTCTGGTGGAATGAGCTCTTATACCATCAGGGGGATCCTTCTTTGCTAAAGAGTAACACATTTTAATGCAAAGAACAACCCACCTGGAGAGTGTTCTCTTGTGGACTGCCTTTCCTCTCCTCTTTCCCACGTAACCGATGAAAAGCTGATCCTCCAGCCTGAAATCCTTTGTCCTGTCTATGTAAAAGCTTAGCGCCCTCTTTGGGTCCAAGTGGTGTAGTATCTCTTCTTCCTTTGAAGGATGAGGCGGAGGATAAAACGTGGACAGAGTAATTGTCTGGGCCAAATGAAAGGGTGAAACAACCTTCGGAAGGAAAGCAGCCTTGGTCCTCAACACCACCTTATCCCCATAAAAAGTTGTATAAGGGGGTTTTACCGATAGAGCCTGCAACTCACTCACTCTCCTTGTAGATGTTATAGCAACCAGGAAAACTGTTTTAAGAACAAACAATCTTATGGGGCAAGAATGCATAGGCTCAAAAGGGGACCCCATAAGGAAAGTTAGGACCAAGGACAAATCCCATTGAGGCATAACGAAAGGATTTGGAGGAAATTTATTTATAAGGCCCTTCAAGAATCTAAGTACTATAGGAGATTTAAATAACGAAGGCTGGTCTGGAAGACAAATAAAGGCTGACAAGGCAGACAAGTAATCCTTAACAGTAGCCACTGCACAACCCCTCTGTGCTAAAGACAAAGCAAAAGATAAAACATCCGACAAATGAGCACGTAAAGGATCAATCTGCCTCTCTCCACACCATACCACAAATTTAGACCACCTATTAGCGTAGATAGATTTAGTGGAGTGTCGCCTGGCCGCTAAGATAACATCCACTACAGCAGGCGGGAGAGAAAAGGAACTCAGGTTGCCCCGCTCAATCTCCAGGCATGAAGGTGCAGACTCTGGAGGTTGGGGTGTAAAACCTGCCCCTGCGACTGCGAGAGGAGGTCTGCCCTGAGAGGGAGACGGAGCGGAAGGCACAGTGAGAGTTGAAGAAGGTCGGAATACCACACCCTCCTTGGCCAATCCGGAGCAATTAAGATTACTTGGGCCCGGTCTTGGCGAATTTCCCTCAACACTCGAGGAATCAAGGGTATGGGGGGGAAACGCGTAAAGCAACTGGTCGCACCAGGTTCTCTGAAACGCGTCCCCCAACGCTCCTTGCACCGGATACTGGAGGCTGCAGAATAACGGGCAGTGCAAGTTCTCCCGGGTGGCAAACAGATCTATCCGAGGAAACCCCCACATCTGGAAGATTAGACGGACTTGATCTGGATGGAGACGCCACTCGTGGTCGGCCGAGAAATGGTGACTGAGGCTGTCGGCACGTACATTCAAGACTCCGGCCAGATGATTTGCTACCAAGCAAATCTGATGGACCTTTGCCCAGGACCATAGCCGAAGAGCTTCTCTGCAGAGAAGGTACGACCCCACTCCTCCCTGTTTGTTTATATACCACATCGCGGTAGTATTGTCCGTCAGGACCTGAACCGACTGACCGCGAAGGGATGGGAGGAAGGCCTTGAGAGCCAGACGTACAGCCTGTAACTCTAACAGATTGATATGAAACATCTGTTCCTCTGGAGACCAAAGTCCTTTGATCTCCAGGTCCCCCAGATGAGCTCCCCACCCTAGAGTGGAAGCATCCGTTATGACCGTGGTCACTGGTGGAGGCTGCGTGAACGGCCTTCCCCGGGAAAGATTGTCGTCCGCAATCCACCACTTCAGATCCGTGGCAGCATCTCTGGAGATCTTGAGAGAACCTTCAAGATCTCCTTTGTGTTGAGACCACTGCCTTCGGAGGCACCACTGAAGAGCCCTCATGTGCCAGCGAGCATGCGTGACCAACAGTATGCAGGATGCAAACAGACCGAGCAGACGTAGGACCTTGAGGACTGAAATGACCGCTCCACTTTGAAACATTGGAACCAACGCCTGAATGTCTTGAATCCGCTGAGGCGGAGGAAAGGCTCGATTCAATGTTGTATCCAGTACTGCCCCTATGAACAGGAGGCGCTGAGAGGGCTCTAGGTGAGATTTGGGCACGTTCACCGAAAAGCCCAGGTCGAACAACAACTGGGTTGTCGACTGCAGATGATGCAACACAAGCTCCGGGGACTTGGCTTTGATCAACCAGTCGTCCAGGTAAGGGAATACTGCTATCCCCTTCCTTCTGAGCTCTGCCGCAACCACCGACATCACCTTCGTGAAGACTCGAGGTGCTGAAGTAAGACCAAACGGGAGGACCGCAAACTGATAGTGCTGCGACCCCACCACAAACCGGAGATACTTCCTGTGCGACTTGAGTATCGGGATATGAAAGTAAGCATCCTGCAAGTCGACAGACACCATCCAATCTCCCTTGTTCAACGCCAAAAGCACCTGAGCTAGGGTCAGCATCTTGAACTTTTCCTGTTTGAGGAACCAATTCAAAATCCTCAGGTCCAGGATTGGTCTCAAACGACCATCCTTCTTGGGAATCAGGAAGTACCTTGAGTAACAACCTTGACCCTTTTCCTGCTCTGGAACCAACTCCACCGCGCCCTTTGAAAGGAGGACTTGAACCTCCTGTTCTAACAACAGGAGGTGTTCTTCTGAACAATAAGATGGGCGGGGCGGGATGGGGGGCGGAAACTCCCGAAAGGGAAGGGTGTAGCCTTTTCTCACAATGCTGGTAACCCAGGAGTCTGATGTAATGACCTCCCACTTGTGGAGAAAATACAGTAACCTCCGCCTACAGGAGAAGAGTGAGTGGGAATTGGTGGAAGCCTAAGGCTGCTTCCCCTGCTGCACCCCTCCAGAGGAAGAGGAAGAGGCAGAGTGCTGCTGAGAGGCTCCCCTGGTACGGACCCTACCCCTCCCTCTAAAAGATCTATAGGAGAGAGAAGAGGTAGGCGGCTGGAATTTCCCCCGAAAGGAGGAGGAGGAGGAGGAGCCACGACCAAATCCTCGAAACCTCCTAAAAAATCTGGAGGAGGCAGAAGAAGTGGCTTGCAATCCTAGCGACTTGGCCGTGGCCCTGCTCTCCTTAAACCTATCCAAGGCCGAATCTGCCTTGGCACCAAAGAGCTTGTCCCCATCAAAAGGGAGGTCCAGCAGGGTCGACTGTACATCCGATGAAAGCCCTGAGTTACGAAGCCAAGCCTGCCTCCTCGTAACTACAGCCGTGCCCATTGTTCTAGCCACAGAGTCAGTTGTATCCAACCCAGATTGGATAACCTGAGTTGCAGCAGCTTGAGGGTCCGATACCAGATTCAATAGCCCTTGAGGGACCTCCGTATGCGTAGATGTAATTTCGTCCATCAGAGCATAAATATACCTCCCTAAAATACATGTAGCATTGGTGGACTTTAATGCCATGCTACATGACGAGAACACCTTTTTGGATTGCATGTCCATCTTCTTGGAGTCTCTATCCGATGGCACAGATGGAAAAGACCCAGGCGCAGACCTTGCCGAGCAGGAAGCCTGGACCACCAAGCTTTCAGGTGTTGGATGTCTGGTAAGAAAGCCAGGGTCAGCCGGTGCAGCCCGATACCTCCTAGCCACAGACCTATTGACAGCTGAAGAAGACACCGGCTTCTTCCAGACCCCCAAAACAGGTTCAAACAGCGCCTCGTTGAACGGCAAAAGTGGTTCTGCTGATGTAGAGGCCGGGTGCAACACCTCTGTCAACAGATTCTGCTTCGCTTCAGTCACCGGCAAAGGCAGTTCCAGGAAGTTAGCTGCCTTCCTTATAACAGCATGAAAAGTGGCCGCCTCTTCTGTATACTCCCCAGGAGATTACAAGTCCCACTCAGGGGAAGTATCTAGGCCACTAGCCGTGTCCAGCCCATGGAGACCCTCACGAGAGTCCTCAATCTCTCCTTCCTCCAGGTTCTGCTGGTACTCCTGTTCTTCCAGGAGACGGAGAGCAAGCCTCCTCGAGTGCAGCCTCTCCTGAATCCTCGGCGTCGACATGGCGTCAGCAGATGTCGAAGAACGACGCCGATCTCCGGATCCGTCCGACGTCGGGTCTACAGGCACCACAGGTACCTTCGGCGCCGAACCTGGAGTCGGATGGAGAGAAGACTGCTTCGGAGTCGTAGAAGGCCTAGACGGCGTCACTGGCCGAAACACCGAAGCCACTGGAGCCGAAAGTCTCGGAGCCGAAGTCTCTGGAGCCACTGGAGCCGACACCGAGCCCACGTTCCCCAGGGGGAGAAAGGGCATAAAGGGTGCTGGTCGCAGCGGAGCCGGAGCACCCATGTTAAAAGCCAAAGGACCCGAAGGCCCAGCCGGTGCACCACCTGGAGCCATCTGCTGAAAGATGGAGAACATCGCATTTAAAAATGCGGTATTATCGGCTCCAGGGGCCGGAAAAGCCGGGTACTGGGGTGCCTGGATCGAAGGCGACACCGATGCCGGCCTCGACGTCTGTAACGTCGGAGAAAACATTTGAGGCTGTGGAACCTCAAACACTGAAGGCGGTTGGCCCGAAGACCCGGGCGAAGTCGGTGAGGCTGGAGAAGGCAACGGCGTCGACGGATGGGGAGTGACTGTGGGACTGACCTCCCAAGTCTTCCGACGCCGTGTCGATGGCGACCTCGACCGAGACCTCTCTTTACTCGACCGGCGCCGTGATTCTCGACGACGCCAGGAGTCCCGATGACGCCGATGAGACTTCGGTGACGAGGATTTTCGATGGTGTCTCTTCTCCTTCCTTTTCGACTTCGCCATAAAAAGATTGGCCTTGCGCTCTTTCAGGGCCTTCGGATTCATATGCTGACATGAATCACACCTGCCAACATCATGATCAGAACTTAAACACCACAAACAGTCAGAATGTGGGTCCGTTACCGACATTTTGCCCCCACACTCACGACAGGGCATAAAACCTGTCTTCCTCTGCGACACTGTAATCTCAGAGAAAAAACACAGCCAAAAAACACACTGTAACTGTCGAACAGCAACAGTAGCTCTCTCGAAGATAACCGTTTCGAATGGCACGGAAAAAAGGGAACTGACGTTGGCGAGGACCTCTTATTGCCTGTATGACGTCAGACGGCGTCACGTGGGCAAATGTGACGTCCTCGTCGACGTGCAGAAGCTAGGAAGAAGATTTCCGTTGAGTGCTGGCGCAATGGGAATATTCATTAGGTGAGGAATCCACAGGTAGTTGTATCCATCAGAAAGGCCCCTGCACTTACAATGCAGATCAAATCTTCTGGCTCTTCTTCATAACACTCATCTTAGGGTACTGCTTAGCTCTGCTAATGTGGTCTGTTCAGCAAAGGAGCGTTACACCTAGTTTTTATAATTTTGTAGCCAAAGATGTTGCTTCATTATGAGATATTCTTTCTATGATTGCATTTGTGACAAGGTTTACCAACTGTAACAAACCAATTCCCCTAACAAACAGCCAGACTCATCTGATTTTCCAATGCTTGTGTATTTTAATTGCTGACTGGGGTATGGGAATCCCTCTCTTATGTGGATTATAACGTCAACTAAGATGATACATAGCCTTAAACAGAATGGCACTGGAAAACCCTCACCTTTTAGTTATTATTTTGTCCTGCTCGGATTCCTGTCACCTACACTATTATCTTGCTATATTTCACCCCAAAAAAGTATAATTTTACTTAAAAGTGAACCTTATGCACAGACCTGCAATTCAAGTTTTAATGTCAACCATGTTGTATTCAGTGAATATCATATTTTGATAGTATCGGGTTGGCAGAATTTAATGTTTTTCTGCTGCAGCTACCACTGAGATAAGGAGTACTGTGAAACGATTTCACTGACATTTGTTTCGTATTTACTTACTACTCGTTTGGCAGAAGCAAATTACAGACGGTCAAGCAAGTAGTGGTTATGTACGGTTGGTAGGGGTTTGTTTATATAGAACGAATGTTGGAATCATGGTTGAGGCGTGGGGATGTGCTACAAACTTGTTGAAGCAAAACCTGTACTTCTGTGTATGCATGGTTTGAAGTTGAGAGTTGAGTGAAGAATAGATTTGCATTTGCATCTATCTACTACCTTTTCAATATTACACCTTTTGGTAAACTGGGAAAGTTGCATGTTAAAATATATCCACAGGTTCCACTGTGTACAGGGTTTAATAGGTCCAATAGGTCCAACTTGAAGCCTTGATGGCACAACAGTAGAATTGCCACAGATGCCGCTGTATTGTATCTAGGGGTCAATCTAGACGTGGTGGTGGCACAACCCAAGAATGACCACTGACACCACAGTAGTGGGGTTATGTGGCCAACCCAGAGGTTGTGCTGTCTTAACTGTAGAATGCCCACAGATTATCACAGTGGTGGGTCTGTTGGGGCAATCCTTAATCTTGGGATAGCATCAAAAGGTACAAGCTATCCTAATATTTGTAATCTCCAAGCTCAACAATGCTAACAACATATACTGTGGCAAACTCAGATTCATCATAGGTGTTTGACTTGGCCCACTCAGCAAGGTCATCCCCAAATTTTTGCCTTCATCCTCCTGTCTTCCAAATCCATTTTTGCTAGCTTTTAGGTCTCTGTTCACTTTACTACTGCTAACAAATGCTGAAGAGCTTGTGTTCTTTCCTTTAAACATGGTAAAATTGGCGTACACCCATTTGGCTCATTTAATTTACATTTAAGTCCCTAGTAACGTGATACTGCACATACCCAGGACCTGTAAATTAAATGCTACCAGTGGCCCTGCAGCACCCACTTTAGTGGACCTATAAATATGTCTCAGGTCTGCCATTTTAGCCTGTACGTGCAGTTTTAAACTGCCAATTCGACTTGGCAAAATAAACCTTTCACTAGGCCTAAACCTTCCTTTTTAATACATACACGTCACCCCATGAGTAGGCCCTAAACAGCCTGTAGCAAAAAGTTAGACATGTACTTTTAACTTGTACATGTCCTGGGAGTGAAAATTTCAAATTTGTTTTTCACTACTGCAAGCCCCACTTCTGCCACTGAATAACAATGGGTTATCTTATTAAATTTATTAAGCGATAACTTTCAACTGGGAGCAGACTGAAATGTCGATTTTGGTGCTAAAGATTTGTAATTTAAAACCTGCTTTGATGATAAAGTGGTAAAGTCACAATTCACACAAAACACACTTTTAGAACATTGGCATTTTCTTGTCCTAACCATTTGGTGCCTGCAGCCTATATCCTGGGTCACATGACTGGGGGTAACTGGCAATTGGTCTTTGTGTATTGCTCCCAGAAAGTGAGACAAAGAGGTAATATGTTTTGGCAGGACTGACTTGATGGGGGTGGAGCTGTCAGCTACCACACTTGCTTACCACAAAGCATCAACACCCTCACAAAGGGCTTCATGAAAAGTTACTTACAGTCAGTAGCGCCGTATCTCGTAGATACTATATGTAGCAGCAGATTCTTTACCTTAGAATTATCCCCAGGCATCAGGCTGGATCCGGAAGATTGTTCAGAAGCAAAACCTCTGGACACCGATAGGTGGGGTCATCCTGCTCCGCATGTCTTCTCTGCGAAAGTTACATTTGCGGTGCCTATATAGGCGCCACCCAGGCACCCGATGTCAGTTTCCTTTCAGGATTTTCCACGCCAGAAGCGCGGAGCCATTAAGAACACTGACCCACTGGGGTGGAAAACTAGGGCCTTGAAAGGGAACAGCCCTGCCCCTAGAAATCCGTTCACAGAGCAGGGAGGATGAGTGGATTGGTATGGAATCTGCAGCTTAGTGGACAAGTTACTTACCTTTGGTCACGCCTTATCTGGTTGAGAGTATAACGAGCTGCAGATTCTTACCTTTGAATTCTCTCCAGGCATCAAACTGGATCTGGAAGATTTTCGTGAGCAGTACCCCTGCGTGCCGGTGGGCGGCACAAATCGGCTCACGTTAGTCATCAGCATTGTCCATGTCGAAAATGACATTGCGGGTCCTATACAGGAACCACCCAGGCACATCAACATCAGTTTCTTTTTACAACTTTCCACATCACAAGTGCAGAGCCATGAAAAACAATGACTACTGGTGTGTCAAAAATAAGGCCCTGAAAGGGGAGTCCTTGCCACTAGAAATCAGTTCACAAAGCAGGGAAGATGGGTTGGTTGGTAAGGAATCTGCACCTACATGTAGACGCTACCAGACAAGGTGTAACCAAAGGTAAGGAACTTGTCCATCTGATAGAGACTTCTAGCTGTAGATTTCTTACCTTTGAATAGACACCCAAGCAATACCATCCCCGGAGGTGGATCTGCAAACCAATTTCAAACAAGAAAGTCCCGGAGAACCGAATGGGCAAAGTTCCCTTTCCTACGGACCTGACTGTCCAGGCAGTTGTGTTTGGTAAACATATGCAGAGATGCCCACGATGCTGCCTGACAGATGTCCTGGCCTAGAAGTCCACATGCTAACACAGCGTTAGCTCAGGTAGAATTAGTGCTGAAACCCTACTGGTGTTTTTTTTGGGCCAGTGCACAGCAGATTTTAGTGCGACGACCCATCTGGGGATAGTCTGCTTCTGCACTGCCCGTCCTCTCTTCGCACCCACATACCTTACAAAGAATTGGTAATCCACCCGGAATTCAGTTGTATGATCAAGGTAGAACGCCAACGCTCTGTTTGGGTCCAGGCAGTAGAGTCTGTCATCTTCCTTAGAAGGATGTGAGGGTGCGTACAAAGAAGGCAAGGTGATGGACTGGCCTACATGAAAGTGTGTGACCAATTTTGGCAGATAAGAGGCCCTAGTGCGAAGCACCACTGTATCAGGATGGAAAGGTGGGGCGGTTTCAATAATAAGGCCTGCGGCTCACTTACTATGCGGGCAGATGTAATTGCCTCAAGAAAGGCTATTTTCACTGCAAAAAGCCTGAGAGGACAATGTGGAGAAGCTCGAAAGGAGCGCACATCCAAAAGTCAGAACCAAATTCAGATCCTATTGGGGCATGATGAATGGGGAGGGATGAAAGGGATGTGTAAGATCTTTGAGGAAACTATGTACAATAGGAAACAAAAAAAGAAGGTTGATCAGACAACCACAGAAAGTGGAAATACAAGACAAATATCCTTTAAGTGTGCCCAAAGCAGAGCCAACAAGTGATCAACAGACTTGTCACAAATTTCTTTCAACAACAGGCATATACCATTTTGGTGGAGGGACGCCTGGCTGCCAAGATTACATTACAGACTTCGGAAGCAAGGTTAAGAGCTGTCAACTGTCACCGCTCAATCTCCATGCAAGATGGCGGAGAGTGGACAGTTTTGGGTGCAGAACCCTCCCCTGCTGTTGTGACAGAAGATTTATCAGAAAGGGCAGTCTGATCAGAGTATCAATGGACATGCCCAGCAGCTCGGGATACCAGAATCTCCGTGCCCATTCCGGAGCCATAATGATTACTTGGGCTGAGTCACTCTTGATATTCTTTAGTAATATGGGCAGAAGTGGTATGGGTGGGAAGGCATACAGGAGGCCTGAGTTCCACTCGTGACGAAAAGCATCTCTGAGCGATTGCCGTCTTGGAAACTCCAATGTGCAAATCAGCTGACATTGCCCGTTCCCAACGGAGGCATACAGATCTAACCAAGGCTCTCCGAACTGCTGAAAGAGACCTTATGCCACCTCCGGATGGAGATGCTATTTGCGATACTCTGGCATGTTCAGCTGAGTTTGTCTGCCCTGGCGTTCAGAGAGCCCATCAGATGTTGAACAACCAGGGATATATCCTGATGTTACCAGCCAAGTCCATAGGCACAGAACCTCTTGACAAAGGGTCCAGGACTCCACCCCGCCCTGCTTGTTGCAGTACCAAATGGCGGTAGTGTTTTCCATGAACACCTGTACCATCTTTCCCTTGATAGACGGAAGAAATGCTTTTAGGACAGCTGGATCGCACAGAGCTCCAACAGGTTGATGTGGAGTCCAGATTCTGACGGAGAGTAGAAACCGCTGGTCTCCACCTCTCCCAGATGGCCGCCTCATCCCAGCAGTGACATATCTGTCACTACTGTCAGATCTGATTGGGGAAGGGAGAGGGATCTGCCTCTGACCCAATCACTTTTTGTTAAACACCACTGCACATCTTGTGCAGTTCCTCTGAGATCTGGACCTTGTCGGAGAGATTCCCCCGATGCTGTGCCCACTGGAACTTCAGGTCCCACTGCAGGGCACGCATATGCCATCTGGCATGTGCCACCAGCAGGGTGAAGGAGGCATGAAGCCCAGCTGCCTCAGGGTCATTCTCACCAAAATCCAGGACAGAGGCTGAAACATTGGTATCAAAGCCCGAATATCCTGGATTTGCCACTCAGGAGGATAGACCAGAAACTGCACCATGTCCAGAGCAGCTTAGATGAAAGGAAGTGTCAGAGAGGGAGTCAGATGTGACTTCAGCACACCTATATTGAACACCAGTGACTGCAGGCGGTCCGCCGTAGTCTGGAGGTGGGACACGACAGCTTGGGGTAAGCCCTTCTTCAACAGCCAGTCGTCTAGATAGGGGAAGACTGAAACCTCTGATCTGTGCGAATGAGCTGCAACCACCGCCATCACTTTGTTGAACACCCGAAGGGCGCAGGTAAGTCCAAAGGGGTGCACGGTGTACTGAAAGTGCTCATGACCTATGGAGATCCACAAGTAACATCTGTGGGCAGGCAGGACGGAAATATGGAAATAAGCATCCTGCAAGTCCAGCGCTACCATCCAATCTCCTGGGTCATAGGCAGATAGAACCTGAGCCAGAGTGAGCATCTTGAACTTCTCCTTCTTGAGGAAGAGATTGAGGGACCGAAGTTCTAGGATAGGGAAGAGGCCCTTGTCCTTTTGGGTACCAGAAAGTAGTGGGAATAGCAATCACGACCTACTTCCAGCACAGGATCTCTTTCTATGGCTCCCTTGGCCAAGAGAGCTGTAACTTCCTCACGGAGAAGGGACAAGTGATCCTCCATCATACGATTGCAGGATGGTGGCATGGATGGAGGGGTAGCCTTGCAGGGGAGGGAGTAGCCCCTTTGGACTATATGCAAAACCCACCTGTCTGACGTCATGGACTGCCAGAGCAGCAGGTGATGGCGAATCCTGCCTCCAAGTGGCCCTAGGTGAGGGAAGATTCAGACTAGGAAGGCTTAGAGGCTCCTGCAGTTGTGAGGGATCATCAGACTGTTCAGAACGCTGGCCATCTGATCCACAGTCAGTGGAGCCCTCGCTATGCAGAGGCTGGGCAGCATGCATGGCATGGTGGATGGCCAGAAATGGACGCGGTTGGGGGCCCCTTCCGTAGCCTTGAAAGGAAGGCTGGGGGGGAAGGGTAGAGGTTGTGGGGGTTGGGGGTGTACAAGGGGCCGTTGCGATGCACAAGGACATGGCCGTGGCCTCATAATCCTTGATGTGCTCGAGCACCAAGTCTGCCTTGTCTCTGAAGAGACAGGTGCCATCAAAAGGGCATGTCCATCAATGTAGCTTGGACATCTTCTGAAAAACCAGACGTCCTCAGCCAGGTGTTTGGTGATTAATACACTATCACTAATGCACCTCGGTATTCATAATGCACAACATAGAAACACTTCCCACACAGGATCAAAAACAAAGGCACCACCCTTTCAACCATACACACTGAATGGCATAGTGCGCAAGTGCTTCAGTGCCCAACATAGCGCTAGTAAGTGTTCTAGAAATACCACAGTACAATACAAAGATAGGACAAGCTACAGATAACTAAGAGCACAACAGTAGTGAGGTGAAACCTGCAGGAGGGGCTGGAGCTCAGCACTGCCTGGAGGGTCATACACCAAGGTGGAAGGGCCTCACCATTCACTGGTGAGGGAGTGGCAGTCCTGGCTTGAAACTCGAGCTCTGTGGATGAAAGGGGCAAACAGATACAAACTTGCAAATGGAGAGAGCACAAGCAACAAGCATTGGCAAATCTAACAGCTCTCACCTGTGCGAGAGCTATTGGCTTTGCCAATTTCTTTTAGCCATGTTGTACAACAGCGTGACTGCTGTGCAGTGTGGATAAAAGTTTTTTTTTTAAAGGTTTAAAAAAAATACTGGTCGCGTCATAGTGCTTTTTTTGCTCACGGCGGGAGGGGAGAGGGGAAGAAGCAAAACTGGCAATAGGAGGGTACAGGGTGGGAAGGGGAAAAAGCAACACAAAGAATACATATAAATAATAATAATATGATTGTCTTGGTCAGCAGATAGAAAGCAAACATGCTGAAAATCAATCTGTACTTGGTTTATGCTCCAGCCGAAGGGGAGGTAATGCTGGCACGCGCTGGCCAATCACAGCGCAGCAAATAAGAGAGACAAAGAATCCAACGAACGGTAAGCAATGGACTGGCAGCAAGCCCCTTTTATACAATCCATCTTGCAAACGAGAGCACACTGCACAAAAATGATAGTTCCAACCACATGCTTCACAGTTAGCCCCCTTTTCCGCACTCAGGCTTTAAAAAGTTTTGGAACACGACTGCCTAGTGACGGAAGTCCTTCCCGGAGCTAGCTGCTGCACCCAGCGGAAGAGCGTCGCTTCACCCCCAAACTGTCTCTCCAACTGGGGTAGCGCTCAGAACAGAGAAGTACGCAGAGCGAGAGGGGCAGTAGCCGTAGGGGCTGGGTCCGAGTACAGCCGCGTCGCTTGTGTGAGGGGTTACCCTGACAGCTCTCAAGCGAGAAGAACATGCATGCTTCCTCGCACAACTCCAAATGGATTATGGCGCTACTTTGTGAACTGTAAAGGCAAAACGGGGGCCTAATTTGCCAAAAAGACAACATTATTTTGATGTACATATCATGACACGGGACCCATATCCCTCTTGTCGAAAATAGCACAAAAAACACCCAAAATTCACACAGAAATTGCAGTTTCAGAGTTCTGCAAAACTTTGAAACATTTTAGATATAATTTTCCTAAGCCTGGGTAACATTACGTGCAAGTTTCTTTTAAACTAACAACAACTCTCTTAAAGCAGGCCCAAGCCTTTCTCGCAGGACAAGGGGTTATACAGATGTGGCACGGTGTGAATGGTTAGCTAGTTTTAGAAAACGCACAAACGCTGAAACGTTTGAAGTAATAGTGCCAGTCTGGTGAGAGAGTACGGCGAACACAAGCCGGTAAAGGCATGCTTCTAAAATGGTAATTAATACCTTGTATGGGTTTGGGGTCAATGGAGGAGGGCGCCCCAAACGAAAGAAATCCACCCACTTCTCTCTGCCCACTCTTGGGTCATTAACCAAACAATTCCAGAATGTCTCCTTTGACACCTGCTGTGCTGTGACATCATACAATGGGTGGCCACTTTAAACGATGGATCTCATATATCAATAGCCCTGGTGACAGGAAAGAGATGTGAAATTGTGTCCCAGGACCCAGTATGGGAGACGAGACAGTAGAGTTGATGGTGTGCCTCCTAAGCTTTGTGCAGGAGACAAGAGGCAATTTGTCTGAGACTCAGCGTGACAGACAGGAAAGGAGATTTAAGACTCAGATTTGCACAAAACTATGAAGCCCCACAATTTGTCTCCCCAGGATTGCCTTTCAAAGATCACAGAAGTGTCATTTTGTGTCTACAAAGTCTGAAGACTTGGGGGATCAGAAGATGTTTGGTGGAGCAGGAGCTTCACCACACATTGACAATGCTCCTCCCCTGGTGAACTTGCGGTTCCCACTCTGTAGTTAGGTGAGAGCGTGAGGGGAGATTGCTGGCTTCCCAGTTCTAAAGGCTCGGCTGCCTTAGTCAGCAAAAACCTTTGGTCTGATGGTCCATCCAACACTGCGCTGTCAGGGCCCAGTGACAGTCGTTCCGCCTCCTTAGGATGGGTAGCGCGTTACATATTCTAACTACTCGGGACTGAAACTGAACAACAGGCCCAATGTGCAGGGATAAAAAGCCTGTCTATCGGGGGCCACTGTTTTGTTTTGTATTCTAAAAACAAATTCCTGTTTTGGGAGTCTGTTTTCAAAAAGAAAAAAAAACTGCAGAACGCAGCAACAAACATGGCGCCCGCTAAGCAAAGTTTAGTGCTTTCAGTGGTAAAGAGATCCCCTGTCTGCCTGGCAAGCCATTTGCCGGACTCACCATCTTAGTCCAAATGATGGTTGTGTTTACATCTGCCTGAACTGGCAAAGAGGACAGGCAGCTTCACACTGTGTTTCCTCCTGTGCCTTGGCAAGGAGGACCGGAGACTTGAAACTGCATCTCCCCTGCACTGACTAGAAACATGCGCAGGAGTCTTGGCACTGTTTATTCCATGCAGGATACTTAGCTTTGCGCCGCCTGCGCTGCAATGTGATAACTGAGACCGAATCTAAGCCCACTTTCTCGAAAATGAGTATAAATGCTGACAGCAGTAGAGAAGGGACATACCCAATCGCTCCGCCAAGTGGATGTAGACAGGATCCACCCGCCGCATAGTTTTCACCAAGTCTTTTCTCCGGAATTTGATCTCCACAGTGCCTTCCGCTTCCAGGACGCCACCTCTAAAGACAAAAGAAGAAGAAAAATGTTTACTTTTTAGTGTAGGCATTTTTGTGCAATATTGTAGCCAATTCTAAACTATTGCATTAGTGTAAAGTGGGGCACCGAGCAGGAAGTTGAATCACATTTCTGTACAAAAAGTGCTTACACTGCAGACCACTGGGTTGCAGTACATATTTGTAAGTGCATGGCTCACTGATCATCTTTATACAACTTAACATGTTTCTTCTCTTGGGGGAAATATCCTCTGATTGGCAACTTGCAGCTGTTCTCTAATGTCACCATTTATCAGTGCTGGTTTACATGCCAATTTATGCAGCAGCCAGCACTTGATGTGATTACCATGCTGTTCTCTGGCTGGTTAGACTTCATGTGATGATGTACAAGAAGCAAATTATAGACTTGTGCTGTTTTCAGCCAGCTCACCCCTGTGCCCCTCAGTACTCTGGGCCACTACCTTATTCCTCCCTTCCCAGCAGCTCATTTCTCTGTACTTTTCCCCATCACTGATGGCATTATCCTAAGGCTTTCACACCGTCCCAGCAACTCTTATCCTCTTAACGTTAGGGTGACCAGGCACCCCAAACTTACTGGTAAGCTCCTGGGCTTTCAGCATCTGTCTTGGCAATGTTCAGTAAATTTTGCACATGTCCCGGTTTAAAGAGAAGGTGTTTCAGTGCAGGATTGATTAGCAGCCCTTATCAGAAAGCAACCCAATTCACAAAGATAATACCATGTTTAAAAGTTGCACTTAATTAATCCTCAGTGCCTTACTGTCTGAGTTTTGTGTGTTTGTTATTGTTGTCAGGTAAGTCATTCTGTGCACTTCAGTCGATGTACAAATGTAATCTTACATCTATGTTTGTGTAAAGTCTTGTTGTTTTACACCCTAGCTTCAACACCGGTGCTCATGTACTGCAGCTCTCTCCCTAACAGCCCCACTGCTTGTGTCTCTGCAGCTCCCGCCCGGGGCACAGTCTCCTGTTCTACCCACAGCACATCATCCGCGTCCAACCTCCACCCCGGTCCTACAGGGGCTGCCTCTATGCTGTTCGGTAGCAATGGAATGTGGTCACCTCTTCCTCCCCTCTCTTGCTACTTGTCATTTACACAGTTTGTATTGTCCATAGTGCCCTGACCCCTTATTCCCACAGCCAAACCCAGGGCCCATCAGGCATAATATTAAACTTCTAATGCTCGAGGAGTGGGGCAAAGAGCAGGAAGTGAACTGCCTGCTGTAATACACAGCTGCAGTACTTCTCCAGCTGTTGTGCAGTTGTTACAGAATCCGTGCTGATGAAAGATGTTACGACAAAGTGAAATGATTTAAAAAGTGAAGTGCATTACAGGTTACCCATTGTTGCTACTAGGGTTTGTGGTGCACAGGCCCAAGGATCATGGTTTAGGGGTAATGGTGTAAACTGGGTGCAGAGTTCTTGACTTCTGAAAGAGATCACACTAGTCCCCAGAATGGAGTTCTAGCATAAGGGACTAATCTTGAACAAACAGAATCTAGATGTAACACGTGGGGCATTGGAAGTATAAGTATGTTGTGGTTGGCAACTGAGATGTTGCAGCAGAAAGTATATTTGTGAGGTATTTGGGAAAAGCTTATTTTTCTGTCGTAAAGGTAAGAATCAGCAGTTGGCTTTTTAGAGCATAACCTCATGTATGTGCTGGGATGCGGCTGTCAATCCAGTGATGATTAAGTTTGCATAACAAAATGTATTACATCTCGGCAAATGAAAGAATAATGGAGCGTGCCACCCAGGACAATGTGAAAGTAATCATATTTGCTCCTTGCTGGAGCACCGATAAAGCCTGGCTTCATGTGGAAGATAAGTCGGGAGAGAGGCTCATACTAAGCACCTGATATCTTGCTGCTGGTATCTTGCTGCTGTGGAGTGACTGGTCTATAGGAGCATGAGAGGTTTAAACTACTCTCACGAGGGAGGCTATTCTGTGGAATACGAGAGAGTGCACGGTGCACTGGGCCTGAGGAAGTCTCAGTCTTGAAGGCGTCTAGCATTCCTCATCATTCGTCAACTGTAGGTTCGTCTCAACCTAGAGATGTGATCTAACAGACTGACCAAGAAGGGCGGATAGAAGATAAATACTGGACGGTTGGTGAGCCACGAGATGTCGAATTTTAAGCCAACAGGTTTAATGAATAGAATACTCGCTGGTAATCTTTGTAACCTGCAGGTCATGAGTATGAACCTTTACAAGGTTGACTCAACCTTCCTTGCTTATGAGGTCAGTAAATAAAGTATCATTTAACAGGATGATTGATATTTACAGCGCTTAGAGCTGGCAGATGTGTCGTATGAAGTACTATATAAATATTATTATTGATGTTATAAGTGACAAAGGGAGGAGTTATGCAGTGGTAAATAGCAGGAAATGTAACTGAGCCTTGGCTTGAATGGCACCAAGTTCTTTGCTAGTGAAACGAGCACCAGGGGACAGAGTATGATCAGTCTAACAGATTTAAGTAGAATCAATTGCCTTATGACCTAGAGATGCAGAGGGTGTCAAGTGTTGAAAATAGTGTGAGGTGAACAACAGTGTGAAAACCATTGCGAGGTCCAGAAAAATGTCAACTGTGGATAGACAGTCATGGTAATAAAATTGCAAACGTGAAAAAGGCAAGTCTTGGTGGAATGTAGGACTCAGAATCTGGACTAGAGAGATAATTAGATGTTGTTCTGAAAGAGAGGATGTGAGACAGTTGAACACAAAATGCCCGAGGATCTTGGAGGCGATGGGAAGCAGAGCGGGATAGTACTGAGGTACAATGGTGGTACTGAAGGGTAGAGGGGTCCTCTATGGGGCTATTTAGCAGAAGCACAACAGTTCTGAGGCATGGAGGATAAGTCCTGGATAGGACGAAGTGATTAAATACAGAAGTGAAACAGGAGAAAACCCTCAATGGATGGAGCACAGGGTTGAACGTGTGTAAGATTGAGCAGGCCAGGTTGGCAGCTTTACTAGTTTCTGCAGGTTTGGTGGAGGAGGATGAGAAAAACACTGGTATCCGTATCAACTGCTTAGGAGAGATCGTAAGAAGTGGAGAGAAAAAGTTGGACACTGAAAGTCATGACTCAGTGATGGATGTTTGCGAGGAGTAGACCAAGAGGAAGTTCCTGTGGGCAAGGTGTTGGCAAAGTGCTGTGTGAGTGAGGTGGTCTTGAAAATATGCAATTTTAATACAGCAATGAGCAGAAGATCAGTGAGTGATAGCCAAGCTCGTGATGGGTGATATCTTCAAGAGTATAAGGCTCAAGTTTCTCTCTATATGCGGATGAGTGCTTCTAATGCTGCTTTGAGCTTGTGCATTGCATAGTATACCGGTGCTGAGAACCGGGCCTGTGGGAGTGGAGGGGATAGTGAGAGTGGAAAGCTGAGGGAACAGTTCTGCTGAACAGGCCTTATGAGTTGGAGTTAATGAGTGGGACTAGCTGTTGTGGCTCTGAGATGTGCAGTGATGGTTATTTGTGTAAGGTCTAAGGGTAACGGGGTGTTACACCAGTAGTGCTTGGCAGTGGGAGGTGTTCACAGTCAGATAGATCAAGGAATGGCCAAAGGCTGAGAGGTCAGTTTTGGAGGTAATAGTAAGATCCTGTGTTAGCGAGCCAACTGCAGCCAGCACAAACAACATTTACCCTTCCAATAGAGACACTAATAGAAACATTTGTCCCTGTGACCTTGTCACAGTAATCACTAGACTACTCGATCTACAGTAAATACCTTTCCACACCTATACTACGGGATGTGATGTACCAGGCTCCAATGTTTAACATAGCAACATCAAAGTGCACAGCTGTTTCCTACATGGATGCAGGACCAGCTTTCCTCCATCTGACCTTTAACCATCTTTTGCAACAGGCAGATCACAGGTCAAATCATCCACCCTAATTCAGATTACTGGCCTCTCCTCCATCTGACTTTACCTGATTTTCCACACCTTTACATGCTCGGACCCCCACCCTCCCCAAGGTTCGCTACCCTTGCTACTGTTGCTTCAGCTTGGAATAAGCCAATATGCAGCAGACCGGTGCGGCGCATCTCAGAGGAACTGCCGCCGTACGCCCATGACTGGACACAAGGGCAGTGAGACTGACACTACCCGGCAACGTACCTGCTATCCCTGTCAGCGTACATCTCCATGTGCCTCGGGTTGATGGTGGGGTCGATCACTACCCATGATCCTCCTCTCAGCTCCGCCTGTGGCGGGATATACACCAGCACGGGCTGACGGTACTCGCGCAACCCGTCCACTATGTAGGCTCCAAACTTCAGCACCTGGTCGTACATATCTAACAGGAAAAGACACAAGCAGGAGAGACAACACAGTAAATCGTTTTCTGTGTGTATAAGTACCCACGTTACATGCCTAACCCATGGCCGGCCTGTACAGAACAGCAAAGAAATCAATCTCCAATGCCCAACCATGGTGATAAAATAGACAATCCCATTTGTGCAAACATTTTTGAAGCAGATGTGGCACAGACTGTTGTCCAGATGTTCCTGACATACTACGTTTCCAAACTGGCGCTCTTCCCAACATTGCTTCCACTTGTTGCTTTATATCATCATTTACACAGCACTGGACAAGCACACGGGACTGTAACTCGGAGCACATTCTTGAGGGCAAAGCAGGTATGCCAGCCAGGCACTTAGGGCTCGGTTCCGCCGTCCTCTGCCAGGGCAATGGAGTATTTAACTTTGCCACCTCGGCTGAGGTCCTGTAAGCCACGTTTAGAAACGTCCGTTGGGCTGACTGACATTTATTGCATTCACAGGAACTGCCGTCAATGCTGTTCCTGTGAATGCATTGTCATTTTGATGTATGACGGAGCCGAATGGCAAAGTTACCAAGTTTTTTATTTATTTTTTTATTTTTCAAAAACAAAACCCTAAACTGGGATTTTGTTTATGAACATAATAATTAAAAAAAAAACAATGCCCCCTTCACACTGGCAATCATCTTCCATGGCGAGGGGGCAGTTTTATGTTTTTACTGCCCTTTATTGCCATGGCTTTCCTGATAGTGGCGGGCAGTACGAAATGGCTATATGTCTGTCCATCTAATTTGGGTGTGCAGACATACAGATGATCTCTGACAGCTCTTACTCCTTTGGGCCATCGAAGAAGTTTGTCCACAGCAAAGACCAAGTAGTTTACGTCGGTGCCAAACTATGGTCCACCTGATTTGAAATGCGGAGGGCCGACCACTATGTTGGGGGAAGGGTACCGTCACTGTTGCCAAGGAGTAACCTTTCACCAACATATAAATCAAGTCCTTGGTTCTTAAGATAAGTGAGCTGAATGTGTTGATCTCGGACTGGTTTCTAGGAGTGGGGAGGAGAGGCACAGCTGCTACGTCAGGTCAAACCACCCATCAAGCAGTGTCTCAAAATAAACATTTCATGGCTTTAAGTTGCTTATGGGGATTGCCTAAAGGGGGCATCTAGTAAGTGATATCGCAGTCTAGCTCATAACCCATATATTGCTGGAGATTGTTAGTGATGTTGTGATGGGGGGCTGGGTAAAGGCAAATGTTTCTTCTTCCCTACACTTGCTGACCCCTCTAAACTCCTAGGGAATCTTGACTATATCAAGTATGCCGAGGGCCACCATATAAACAGCACATGCCGTTCTGCTAACAAAACATTTTAGTTCCATGCTGTGCTGTTCTCTAAGGCAGTTTTACCTGAGTGAAGGGGTGGGGGGAAAACTTAGAAACGAGTAGCAGTGCAAAAAGCGAAGGAGAGACAAGCTACTGGTCTATGCCGAAGGAAGCAGAAAGAAGGGAAGTGATGTCAGCGCCCCGGGGTGAGAGCTATTCAGCTCCAGTGACGTCACCACGGGGCCGCCTCTGGTGCCAGAATGGAGCCAGTGTCACCCACCTGCGCGCGTGAGGTACGGAATAGTTTCTGAATCCAGCCTGGCACCCGGGGATAATCAGCAGGCAGGGAAACTGCACAATTAACACACTTACACTTTCCTTTCTAAGAGGCCAACGTATCTCTCCACCTAATCAAGTTCTCACGTTAGTAAATTCCTCATGTCATGTTTCCACACACCATGTAACGGTGCCATCCAATCCAGGGCCTGGCAAGGCAGACCGGGTAGAACTCGGTGACTGGTGAACATGCTCGGCTGCTTGCCCGGCTTCCCACCGAGGCCTCCTCCAATATCAGGAGATGGCAGGGCCCAGGGGAGCCCGCGCACTCGCGGTTAAGAACGACCTCTTTCTGCTCAACATTTGAGCTGCGCTGGCGGCTGTATAAGTGCTAAACAAGCAACCATGTTTTGCATATTTTGGAAACAAATCGTGGAATACAGCTGATCCTCATCATCGTCAAGGCA
The DNA here is from genome assembly GCF_031143425.1 of Pleurodeles waltl. Lineage (NCBI taxonomy): Eukaryota > Metazoa > Chordata > Amphibia > Caudata > Salamandridae > Pleurodeles > Pleurodeles waltl. Next base: position 11,520,398 of record NC_090441.1, read on the forward strand.
CTGACTGTGTTGTGAAAAATTATACACAAATCAAAGAATGACGTGCTACCGTATTTATTGGAAAATGAACAAAGCAGGATTGCACAGAAAGACTCTGAGTGTACTGAAGAAGATATCCAAAAATATGAAAACACTGCACACCCCGCAAATCCGCGAGCACCAAAAGGATCAACTGGGAAATACAGGAACATGTGAGGATATAATGAATGATAAAAGAGCAAGAAAAATACTAGGGTGAAAACAGCATTAAGAAAAAACGTAATAGAATGTTCGTTTAAAAAAATCTGAAGTCGAGATCACATGAAATATCCAAATTCCCAAGAGACCTTGGAGGCCCTGCAGACCAGGACACAGTGCTCCATGCGCAGACAGAGCCTCACGCTGTGAGTTACAGCTCTGCGTTGTATCAAGTAGCACATTCCTCGTTTGTATAAGGATTAACTGTACGAAAATAAGCGCATTACATTATATATGATCAATTAGATTTTCGTTACACCCCTAAGGTATTAACTATTTGTAACGGTCAGCTATAAATGCCTTGAAATGCTTGTAGACACAATGTGCACACTGCACATACTAATAAATCTAAGTAAGGCGACTCTACAACTCGCAGAACAACCGTTGCCAATGCCAATAGGTCTAGCTTATGATTGAAACTGTCCCTTCAGTCAATGGTGAGTTTTTGGCAAGCAATAAACAATCATACATGGAATCAAAACCGTCAATCATTCTTCCGCTCATGCTTCCATTCATCCGCCTACTGACTCATTCTAGCATTCATCCACATACCCATCCACAAGAAAACACACACACAAACTGAACACGCATGTACAAGATAAAGTAAAACAATAAAATTAGAATAAAAACTGAAAGCATTTCCCTTCGATGGGCTTATGCTTGCAATAAGACAAAATTAAATATAGCAGTGGGCAGCTGTCTTGCAAAGGTATGGTACATGGTGTAGCATTGTTTTAAAGTTCCAACATAACTGCCACATTTAGAAATAACGTGTTGCCATCTTTGGAACAGTAAAATCACACATACACTATGCACAATAACATTCCAAGTATTTTTTTTATGATAGGCAAGCCAGGCCTACTGCCTTTGTCATAATTTTCCCCAGGAAACCATTTAGACATATAGTATTTGACATATCCTTTGCCAATGAACCAATCAAGCCAATAGCTGTTCCAGTTAGCCTGTCATTATAAGCAACTCAGGCCTGCTGTACCGAGCATCAGCTGTCCCACAGGGCAACTATAAGGCATACAGGGTATAATTATGAATAAGTACAAAACTGCAGTTGGGAAAACAATATCCAACTTCTCTTAAGGGGGCTATTAAGATTAGTAAAATTGCTAATCTTTAACCCCCAGTGTTTGCCGGAGGTTGTTTACTTCAGTAATCTATGAGATTTCATGCAACAAAACACCGTGTGACAACTATTCCCTTTAAAGGTCCATTGGCTTTAACATATGATTTTCAAATAAATGCATAAGGCTCACTACCTCTGTTGTAGCTTTTCAAAATAAACAGATTAGTCGTATGGCATCTACCATAACTTTTCAAAATAAATCAATCATGCTTATAGTCATCATCGCTATCTTGCCACTATAACAAACTCCGGTATTGAACTGAGAGTAAGCTTTCCCACAAGGCAATCGCCCGAAATATAGTCATTAAATTGCATATGTGTACAAAATTAGCGACGGCAATCTCTAAAACGGCAATCTCTAAGATCCATCTAACATTATGCCTGTCAAAAGGATTTACTACGGTGTAATAATCCACCGTCCAACGCCTATTGACTTTAACATATACTTTTCATAATAAATTAAACCCACTGATTTTATTCATATATTTTTTCAAAATAAACAGATAGGACTTGGGGCCTCTGACATATCCTTTCCTAATGAATCAACTAGGCAAATCGCTTATATCCTTATTATTGGCTTATCATCATAACCAACTCAAATAAACTATACGGAACATAAGCTTCTCCACAAAGCAACCATCAAGCGAACTAAAACTGCAAATATGTAAAATGACAATCTGCAGAAGAATATATTACCGCTTATAAATAATATATTAACACGTGAAAGAAGTCCAAATACCACAGTGCAAATCTTCTATCCTCTGGGTTTGTCACAGGGGGGTAACTTAACTCCCTACATACTATGGCATTATGTGGCATTCCATGCAACAAAATACCTAAGTATAAACGCCTATTTGCTTTAACATATGCCTTTTACAATAAATATACATCAGGCCTACTGCCTTTGTCATAACTTTTCAGAAAAAAAAACAGATCAGACCTGTGGCATCTGACACAGCTTTTTCCAATAACCCAATCACGCCAATCATACCCAACCCAGGCTTACTGTATTGAGTTTAAGCTTTTCTACAAGGCAATCATCAGGTATACCATTAACAAATTATAAATAAGTACAAAATTAGAGTTGAAAAAACAATATACAACCCCTTTTAAGAGTGGTTACAAAGTGCAAATCTTCTACACTCAGGTTTTGTCAGAGGAGGTGAACACCACCAAAACCCTTGCCTTCTACAGTAATGTTTGGGATGTCATGAAAAACAAATGTAACTAGAGGCGTTACCACAGTGTAAACAAGCAACTCTAAGATGCTTATTGTATTTAACTAACATGTTACCTCTGGTAACGCTCGTTCAGGTAGAAGCTTGACGTAGCCACAGATTCCTCACCTTTTGGCTATTCTCCAGGCGTCCTACTGGATCCGGAAACTTTCCAGCAGTACTTCAGTGTGTTGGAGGATGGTGATTTGCGGCTTTGCACTGACGCTGTTTGACTCTGGAAATGACATGAGGGGACACTATAGGCAACGTTCCCTCGTGGTGATGTCAGTTGCTCTCATTTTGCCCTACAAGACGGGGATCCAGAGCTCTTCTCTCAGACGTTTACCTGTCTGTCGCAAACAAACATCTGTGACAGATAACCATCAGGTGTGCTTGTGGTGAAACCATGACTCCAAGGACTGAGGAGACTTGAAGGCCATCGGGGAACGCGAAAAGAAACTACGTCGCCAAGGATAAGAAGACTCAACAACAGGACTGAAGTCCCACTCCTTGTTTAAGGTTCCATCTCTGTCCCGTTCCCAGAGTCAAACGAGCGGCTCCAGAGGTCGGTCTTTGTCACGCTCCAAGTCCTCAGGTGAGCATAAGAAACACAATAAGTCAAAGTGGGATTCTGCTCCCTGGCGTCATTCGCATTTGCCTGAACAGGCAGGGGGGCGGCACCACCCTACTCGATTTGGCTTTCGAAATCAGCCGACTCTGCAACTAGCCCCAGCACAACCTGTTTTTCTAGAGCCTTCAGCCACGCCACATCAGAACTTAGAGTTCCGTGCAGCCATACTCTGGTTCTTTGGATCTCTGCTGACTCCATCTAGTGTGCTTTCGGGGCCCAAGAAGCCAAGAAACCTTCCACCTGGGATTCTGCCGGCAGGTCTGCCATTGTCGCCAACTGAACCCCTCCAACCTTATCCTGCCTCCGGCTCTAGTTCTGATTCCACTGCTGACACCACAACCTATGCTGGCCCCGGCAACGTCGACGCTGATGCCGACTTCACCACCTGAAAAATCTGCTCAGATTGTCCTCCCTGACACCAGATCGACGCCAGACCAACCGCGACCAATGTTGTGCCTGAATCCGCCCTATGTGCACCTTCCCCCACTTGAATTACAACAGGTTGAACAACACACTCTTCATTCCTTTTTCGTACGGATTACAAAAATGAAAAAAATTAAAATTTGGTAAGACAATATAACCTTTCCTCTAAGGGGTTGAGAAGGATTATCAGTCTGCAAATCTTCTAAACCAAGGGTTTGTCAGAGGAGGTGCCAAACACAAAAATCATTGTTTACTATAGTAATTTGTGAGGTTGCATATACCAAGGTATCTCTCTACTGATTTTAGCACAGTATAATAACAGTCCACTGCTAAATGTATTTTGTCTTTAACATATGCTTTTCAAAATATATGTGTCAGGCCTTCTGTCTTTAACATAACTTTTTCTTTAATAAACAGTTAAGGCTTGCCAGCATAGACAACTCATTTCTGCAGTACTGCCATATGCTTTTCGGAAGTCAAATATTGTAATACAATCACTCTTTTTAAGTGGAAGCACACGTATGCCCAACCAAATGCTGTACTCAAAAAAATCAACATGTGGCCAGAGCCAAAGCCCCTCTCATGCTAATGCTTCTTAACATTTTCTGTTGATCTTTTAAGCTCTGGTGACAGGTACGCTGTCAAATCAAACCTAAAAAAAAAACACTGCAAAAAAAGGCTGCTATAATTATTTTCCTGATGTGTTGATGTTAAAAAATAAAGTGTGCAAATGTTGATATCTTAAAAATTGCTGTACATTGTGTGACAACAAACTGTGGGTCAGTCGGGGTGGCAGAGAATTTTAATGTCTGCCACCCCGCCTGTCAATCTTAGAGGGTCGTTAGGAGTGTGGTGGACGGAAACATCCATCTGCCAAACTCCCAATGAGGAGACCGCCACGGTGCTGACGGTCTCCCCACTGGCCCCATTACAACTTTCCCACTGGGCTGACGGGCCGAAACCAGGTTTTTCTGCTGGTGAGCCCAGTGGGAAAGGTGCAGCAGCATTGTTACTGGCTCATAATTGAGCCGGCGCCAATGCTGCCGCATGCAGGGTGCACCAGCGCCCATGAAATGCACACTGTCTGCACAGCAGACTGTGCATTTCAAGGGTGCTGGGAAGGGGGGACCCTGCACTTGTTCTCCACCAACCTTTTCATGGTGGTGAAACTACCATGAAAAGGCTGGCGGAGAACAAGGTCGTAACCAGCAGGGCGGCGCTGACTTCAGCGCCGCCCTGGCTGATGGCAACCAGGACTGCCGTCAGCCCATTGGGATTTTGGATTCTGGCGGGGATGGCGGTAGGTTGACGGGTCTGCCCGCCAATCTCGTATGTGGTGTTTGGACCACCACATCCACGGCGGTCTAACCAATACCACGAGTCTGGCGGTCTTGTAATCGCCACATTCGTAATAGGCCCCTTAGTGTTCAAAGCTGGCTCTGTGATGAACTCTATGGGTCTGTAGACACTGCAATCATGCGGGTCACACAAAGCTATTTAAAACCCTGGTGTGCGCCCATCATTGGTGAAAGACGCTTACACCAAACTTTTGAAAGTTTCCTCTTTTCCAAAAGCAAACTCCTTCAGAGATTTTTTGGGGAAAAGAAAAATGAATGGCTCCAACGCTATGTAATTTATCGCAGATGGTGTGGAGGTTGTTTTTTTTTCATTTTTACTGACCCTTACCACCAGGATAGTCCAGGCACTGACTGACAGTAAAAAAAAAAAAACCTTCTGACCACTCACTTTAAATAGGGTGAGATGGCTTAACTTTAATGTCCCGTACTTTCGCTGGCTGTTGGAGGATGATCTACTTTGATGGAGTACATTTTACTTTGTTTGTATAAATCTCGCAGTACACCTGACTGAAGATAGGGCAGATGGACCGAGAGATCGGAAGATCGGCTACTCCGTCGCTGTTGTGAAAATTACTTCGTTGGCCAAAATCTAAATCAGGCCTTATATTTATAATCCAAATTATAAAAATTAAGCCACAGAAAGTATAAAAATTCAAAGGCACGGATTGCAAAGGAAAACTAAACAACACAACATATTCCATGTATACTATAAAAATGTATCAAAATATAATGTTAGCAAACTTATTCAGTGAACTTCTAGACATCTAAAAGGGAACCCTGCCAAGTAAATGTTTCAATTAGATTGCATCAAAACATTCTACGAGTGTTATCATTTTTTGACTGTCTGTTTTTGTCTCTTTATTTTCTTTTGGCTTTACGGTGCACTTTCTCATCGAATCGTAATTACAGATGGTACATATGTGATCAGAGATCTGTGCGCACAGCAGAGAGGCCAAGGACTGGATGGGCATGTAGTTGGAACAACTTGACACCGTGTCCGGCACTGTGATAAACTCACACTACTTTCAGCCTTCATATCAAACCTGTCAATCGCACCACATCACGAACACTACCAGAAACCCGAGGCGACTCAGCACTATACAAGACTCACGTGGTGCTTGGAAAACAAAGCTACAGAAATACCGCAGGGGAAATGAAATATTGGTTGGAAATTTGTACCAAACAACAAAACGAAAAACTAGTAAAATGTAAGGAACTGCAACCAACACTGACTGACTGCCCACCGATTCTTGCATACGTTGCGGAGAAAGTGATCAGTGGTTTAACTTGCTAGAGTAATTGGCAGAGAGCCCCACGAGGGCCCGTTCCAGTTAATGATTGCCGGGGCTGAGCACAGGCAGGACCAGAGCCACACAAAGCACCGAGTGTTGCAAGACATTTTCGGGAAGTCCGTTTTTTTGGCGCTATGTTCTATGACGTAATTTAGTGGGATAAAACCTCTCAGCATGTTAATACCACGCGTGTTCCAATGCATGCTGCTACATGGTCAGTAACGAGGAAATGCCGGGGCAGTAGGTGCTGCAAACATACAATGACATACAATCTCAATCTCATTAACATAAACCTAACAGCAGGGACCCTAAAAAAATAAATACCTGGACCGAACCGATCACCCTAAACAGAACCGCCTCCGAAACAAGCGACAGGACACTATGTTGAACACTTCCAAGGCAAATGAGCAGCTGTGTCACACTACTCCTGCCATCGGTGCTCCTAAACGTAGATAATCCATGCTGCCGATCTCGGTGCCCCCCGCCCCCCAGCAGATGGTACACCACTCTTTGGGAGCGTACACTGCCAAAATCACTGGTCTTAAAATTGTAGCCTCTATCAGGTGCCATAACGTGTTATATTTATTTTTCGATTTGACAATCGTAAGGCACAATATGCTGAAAGGGGCTTCACCATAAAAATTAAAGTTCAGGAAATTCACAAGTTGGGGTTCAGCAGACAGTGTGGTAATGCACCTCAAAAGAACCCTTTCAGTCTACGCAAAAAGTTTTCCGCAGGCCTTTTCCTTTCTTCACGCTTTGTTATTTGAGTGTTTGCTGCCACAAAAAAATTAAATCCTCAAAAAAAAAAAAGCTAAGACCTAACACTGCAAAAATAATAAGAAGCGAGAAAGGCCCTGTAGCACAGGCAGCGGAGCAGGGTAATTTCTCCGGGATTTGCATCCTATCAAGCTGCTCCTGCTGAGCGCGGGACCCTGGCGCTAATTTCTAGTAAATTTCACGCCTGGCGCCTCTCTGTTGTGGGTCACTGCTGGTTCGCCTAAACAAACTACCTTCCATAAATGGCTCCTCCATCTAAATATGCAGCCGCTTTTTATAATTTAATTTCACATTATGCAGAATCGCCTTTAGGGCTCGACAGAGCTCTCTAGCGGAGATCAGCAATCCAATCTAATAGTTCATGTTTTTTTTGTTGGGTGAAAATTATATATACAGATATATATTCAATGAAAACATTGCAGATAAATAGACACTATAGTTAGGATTGGTAATAACACTAACGTATGTTTAAAAAACATCTCTGAAATTCACTTAAACAGTTAAAGTGGTTGCAAATAATGAAAACAAACTCTTGCCCTGTCCATTTATGATTCATTTTGTTTATTTATTAATTTTATGACGCAGAGAAGATTCTGTAATGGCAGTCGCAACAGATTTTTCTCTCAGGCGACTAACCAATCAAAGACTTTGTATCCAGGAACCTGGCTTTGGGTTCGCAGACCTGAAATAGCCCTTGTCCAATCAAATGGGTTTGTTTTCCGAGTCTTGGTCCGCAGATGGTCCATGCACTCGGGTTCGTGGATCATCTGCGGACATAGGGCCAGATGTAGGAAGCATTTTGCATGGTGCAAACTGAGAAAATCGCAGTTTGCGCCATGCAAAATGATCATCGCGATGCTCATTCACAATTCGAGAGTCGGTACAGACTCGCAAATTGTGAATGCGACTCGCAAATAGGAAGGGGTGTCCCCTTCCTATTTGCAACTCGCATCGCGATGCTAAATTGCTTTGTGACCGCGAATGCGGTCGCAAAGCAATTCGCAGTTACCACCAGTGTCACTCTGGTGGTAACCCATTCGCAAAATTTGTCCTTTGGTCCTTTGTGAATGTTGCCCAAAAATTTTTTTCAGAGCAGGCAGTGGTCCAATGGACCACTGCCTACTCTGAAAAAACGAAACCAAATGGTTTCATTATTTTTTTCATTTTGCACCTCGTTTTCATTTAAGGAAAACAGGCTGCAAAATAAAAAAAATTAAAAAACTGCTTTATTTAAAAAGCAGTCACAGACATGGAGGTCTGCTGTCTTCAACAGGCCACCATCCCTGTGAGTGCAGGGATTCGCTATGGGGTCGCAAAATGAGACCCACCTCATTAATATTAATGAGGTGGGTCTTTGCGACCCCATGACGAATCGCAGATGGGGTCTGAGACACCGTTCTGCATCCGATATTGCGAATCGGAAATGCAACTCGCAATTTACGATTCGCAAAATCAGAACTTCCTACATCTGGCCCTAAGATTCTAGAAATCTACCTTTGGAGCTCATTAAAGACATTTTTGCAACACTCATTTTTCGAAAACTAATGAAAGGATTTGCACCAAACCAAGCAAAATAACTTCCTTGATTAAAGTTCTACTTTTATGCCAAAACTAGTTCATCGTTCAGGCAATTGCTCTCCTGACATTAGCAAAGAATCCTATGGGAGTCAAAATGGGAAATGCCACTTGTTTTACCGCCTACCACAATGGATCTGATAAAACTTTCCATGCCAAACCCAATTTCATGCAGATTAGTTGAGTGGCGCAAAAGTTACTAAGAAAACAAACAAGCATTTTCAATGCAATGGGTCTCGCATTTGCTCGGGTTAGAGCTATTAGCGTTGTAAAGAAAAAAAAAAACACAGCGCGATCGCACTATGTAAAATGCAGCACGATCGCGCTGCGTGGAAAATAAACAGATAAAGTAGTCCGGACTCCAGGCTGAAAACATCGAGCCTCGTATGTTTTCAGTAGTTTACTGGTGCTGTGTAGGTGGGCTAAACACCGGAAAAGGCATGACGTATGCTTGCCTTTTACAAATGAAAGCAAGCAGATTTTAAAAGGCAAGCCCATGAACCAATGTAAGTGGCTGACGTGACATGGGCGTGGTTTGAAGCCCAAAGAGAGTTTCCAGAATGGACGGAGAGCTTTGCGCTCGCCCATAAAAATGACTTCCAATAGAAACTCTAATCTAAGTGCAACTAAAGTTGGCTACAGCCAGTGTGTAATATAAATATATATATATATATATATTTGCACACATACACACAAATATATGTCTGTATGCGAATAAACACATACATACTAGCTGATATATTCCGTCTACAATTTTATTCTCTAGAGACCATTACAGTGTTCTGGAAGTCATGAGTTAGAATCTTGATAACACAGGCTCAGCCTTACATCCTTATGAAGTGGGTGAATTCAGTATCAAGTAGAAAATAACCACCTCTGAACTTCTGTTATTTACAATACTTAGAAATGCTATTAGAGTTGTATATGGCATTGTATAAAAGTGCATATATACAAGTGTGTGTGCATAAATATATATGCAAAAAAAAAAAAGCAGAGAACTCTGGGTAGTTCCCAAGTTTAGGTGGAGAGCAGCTCAACACCAGCGACACCCTTGAATCCACACCGAGCTGTAAAATGACAAGATCCATTTGCCAATCCAGGAACAGTATTTCAGTTTAGGATTGGTAAAATACCGTCCAAGCCAACCTGGAATGAATAAAAGCAACCCCAACACGTTTCACTACCATTATAGCTCTTCAGAGAGGTTTGGATATGTTCAGACACAAGGGAGCACCCAGTATAAGTCAAAACAAAGGATTAGCGCAGTGCCATCCATACCAAGCTAGAAAGGGACAAGTGGCAAAAGACTTTGGGCCTCAGGGCCAGAGAGGCGGTCTGACTACTGCCATAGTAATGGTCTGACCGCTTTGGCAGCGGTCAGACCACCACATTTTGACCATTGCGAAAGCACCACGGTTGGAACGCCAGCACCAGCAGTCCTAATCCGCCAGGACAGCGCTGCATGCAGCACTGCCCTGGGGATTATGAACCCCTCTCTGCCATGTAAAAGCTGGGGCCCCTGCACTTATCATGGGCACTGCAGGGGCCCCCTGGATAGCCCCATCGCGCTTTTCACTGTCTTCTATGCAGACAGTGAAAAGCGCAATGGGTGTTGTGGCACCCTACGCACTGCAACATTGCTGACGGCTCCATTATGAGCCGGCATCAATGTTGTGGGCTGTTCCCTGCTGTGCCAGGGGGAGGAAACACCATTTCCGCCTGCTGATCCAGCGGGGAACTCGCGGAAAGGCGGCTGCACTGGCGGCAATCTGACTTCGGGAGTTTGGCAGGCAGGCTTTCCCGCTGATGGCACTGAGCTAATACTATGCTTAAAAACTTTGCTAGAAAAACAAACATTGTGAGGTAAGCAGAGTGCTGCTGATATTGTAGGGTGCTCTATGGGGGAGCTGCTCTCAACCTAAACTTGGGAACTACCCAGAGTTCTCTACTTCTCTTTTGCATAATGGATGTCGCACCCAGTGCCTGAAAGGGTATTGTTTTGATTATGGATACACACACAGGGCACAAGTTGGGGGTACACGTGGGTAGAAGGAATCCACACACTCCACCCTGCCAAGAAGTTGGGACCCACTAAAAATGCTGATTTTGACCCAGTGTAAGTTTCAGACACCGGAACACATTCAGCAGTTCCTGAACATTGTTTTCGTTCCCAGCAGCAATGTGCCGGCAGGGGGGGGTCTCTCTTATTTTAAATTCCAGCCGACACAAAACAAAGGCTGAAGTTAAGGAGCCATCAGATCTCCTTCTGCTGTGGTACCACAGCTGGGAGCTATCTGAAGCCTCACACCTAGATACAATGGAGGGGAAACAAAGGCACAGAGTTTGTTGTCACTTTACTGGTACTTAAGAGTGCCGTGCTTTTGACTTTGTTCAGTTCCTATATGTAAGAGATATGCACATATTTTAAGAATGTCCGATGTGATGGCCTGTCCCAGTATTTACACAAATAACAATTTCAATAACACTATTTTGTTTTATTTCTTTTAGAGTGCTACTCATCCCAATGCAGGGTGTAATAGCGCTTTACATCATACGTAAACATTATACATTGACAAATTCGGATGATTAGCGCTATAAAAGAAATAAAACAGTGGTTAAATTATTAGCTTAAATATTTGGACAGAACAACACATCTGACATTCTTACAGTGAAATCATATGTATAAATCAATGTATATGATGTGTTACGAAACTCAGGCAGGGTTACAAGGTGTAGGAGCCACATGTCCTTTATAGCTTACTGTCCTATATCTGAAAGATTTCAATTTATGAACTGCAAATAACAAAAGGGTCTTTGTGTTAAACGCAGTAACCCACTTACCTACATAAAATAAAAACATGTCATCTGCATGTTAGAAGATGTGCTTTGCAGCAGGAGACATATTAACCCCCTATGCTACTTTGATTCAAAATGGGGACTAGACAAAATACAGCTCTCGCCAAGAAATGCGTTAACCTCCAGAGTTATCTTACCATTATTATTATTCCCTGAGATTTACAGGGCAAATAAAGATCTCTGCAGCAGGTGCCTTAACCCCTTAAAATATTTTAAAATGCAGACTTTGAAACAAATTAGCAGAATAGATTTAATGCCACATTTCTCCTTGCTGGCAATTTCTTTGTGGCACAGTTTAAAAAAAAATGTATAAGTGGAGGCTCAGATGTTGTGGCGGGGTTGAGTCAGTTTTTTTGGCACAACTGTGATGCAGAATCTCACTTGTTAAATCTCGTAAGGTGCCCAAATATAATCATGATAGAACTGCTAAACGTGTTTGAGGTGTTAAGATCTGAAGCTACTTGTGAAGCTACTTCCCGTGATGTCACTTTCTGTGATGTCACGTGCATACCTCTGCTTATTACCATTGTTGAGTGTTAGTGAAGGTCCATTGCTCACTGGTTATGATGCTCCATTTACCTCCTCTACATAGGGAATGAAATGCATCTTACACTGTGTGCTGTGACATCTTTCATATATGTTTTCACAAAAAGATAGTGGCCCAAACCAGGATGCAAATGGTTGCACTTTAAAAGGCCTTGTTACTGTTAGGACAGAGAACGGTGATTTTCTCGTGTCATGTTTACTGTACTGTGGTACTAACACGGAATTTGCTATTTGCACTGGGGGGGCGAGGGTACATGTGTAAATCTGTATTGCTTAATGGAGATGTTCTAAGTAACACGGGCCCCCTTTGTTTCCATCACTATATACATATTTAAAGAGAGAGGAGCATCGTGACATAAATATGCACACAAGCACGCACACGAAGATATATTTATATATTTCTACAGCTTGAATTAGACCTCCTAGGCTGACGAGTAAAGAGTTTCTTTTCTCCCCCCACTAATGTCAATTTTCGGCATAGCAAGAGCTGCCTCTAATCTTTTCCCACTCATTACACACAATTTTAGAGTCGTTTTACCCACAGTGCAATCGGCTCCTGGTGGTGTGTTTGTGTGCGCTGAGGGGAAGCGGAATAATTGTTGATTTTCCCTCCCCGAATATCTGTTCGCCCCTCCCCACCCCCCAAACACACCAGCCAGAAGAGAAGCAAAACATGCCAGCCGCGCCACCCACCCCCTCCCCACCACAACCACGGAGGGGCTGACAAGTGACTCTTCAGAAGCGCTATAATCACGCCCCGCTCGGAGATAATGGCGGCAAAGTGCCTTGTCCTGCATGTAAAACCGGGGGACTGTCACCCTGCTATTGCCCTCTTGGCCCCAGACTCCCCTTGCTCTCCATTCCCCTTCCCACAGAGTCGAAACCCATTTGCACGAGTGAATGATTCTGCAAGCAGGCAGTATCTTTACTTCTAAAAGGTTGCATTGGTTCTTCTCATGTCACCATGGAGGCTATTTTGGTGCAAATATATTGCACTCTGTTGCCTCCCGGCTAGGTTTGCATTATATAAATGACTAAGCAACTGATACAAACACGACCACCAAACATAGACGGGTCGTTTTACGCGGCAATTACACATCAGTACATCTTCGACGCACGTTCTTCCCAATGCAGTTAATGCAAATGCCATAGAGATGACGTGTCATTATCCAACAGGCAACACGAGTCACTTTCAGCAGGGCCACTGAAATTATGTGAATACGCGGCACTAGCATTTTCCGTACAATAATGTATTGGCCACACTTGCCACATATTCCAACATCGGCTGCAGATGTTAACAAAAAAATGTTTTCTATCTCAAACCGATCATAAATTTCTAAAAAAGGGTGCCTGCGTGTTGCCGCTCAACAGAAGATGCGTTGCAAAGGTTGACTGGTTAACTGGTTAACGTTCAGTTGCTGATTTCTCTATTTAGGTGTTAAACTGATACTAAGGAGGTCTTACTGTCGCCCAAATGTTAACATGTTAAAAACGACACATTATTTAATAATTCCACAAACTGTCGCATTACTTTGAATAATTTGCCTTTTCTTGCTGCATAATTTAGTCAACTCTACCGCATAAATGACTCCGGAGTTTTATAATTCCAGGGGCCCGAACTATAAGCTAGGAACTCTTCAACGGGCAACCGTGTCATCGAAGCTGTTTGCGCCCCCCTCCCGGATGTGTTCACTGGTGCTACAAACACATGAATTGGGCTCCAGTGTTAAATACACCCAGAAGGCACCATTAAACCAACCAAAAGCACTATGAGGCCATACCAATAACCCTTTTTTGTGATACAATTCCGATTAACATATCAACATTTGGTGATGCATAGGTTTTTGTTCATTCACTGTTAGACAATGTGCCCCAAGGCGAGTAGGCACCCTACCTGCTGTCTGAAAGTGGCTCAATGCGAAAATGCGCTCTATGTAGACATGTGTGCAGAACCCGAAAGCAAGAGTTATTAATGTAGGAACAAGCCAATTTGGCAATTAACCTTCGAAAGTAAATAACACATACTTCTCGCCTTTCATCTACAGCACTCGGAATTGAATATTTGCAGTAGCAAGAGCCACATAATCTACAAGTTATTATTAAAGGTACATTAGGTATCTGCTATATAATGCTTCCCTTTCCAGACTGCAGGCCAGAGCCTCCTCACCCCTACGCGCTTTGCCCTCTTGTTCTGTGCCCTATTTGTTCCCATACCAATGGTGAAATACCGCCGTGCAAGGGTCCAGCAGCAGCCTCGGGCACTGAATCTGACAGATGACTGGCTCAGTGGCGTGAGTCAGCCATTAGTCAGATTGGCCAGGGCTGGCCCTATGGGAGTGCCATAGCTAGCTCCCATCACATTTGTGGTGTGCTGCTGCGTCACCCATGCAGGTAGCCCAGGGTGCTTTAGGCTTAAAGTCTACAGTACGTGCTGCTATCCATCTACCATGCTCTCGCCCCACCCTCCTCCATCTTGTGAAAGGGTGGGATGTGGTCAGGAGGGAAAGTGTCACTGACCCCACCCCAACCAGTGATGAATTAGGACAGGGAGAAGTGAAAAAGGACAGGCTGAAAGTTGAAGCCTGAGCAGGATCACGTTTCCTGCTTCAGTGTCTGAGGCAGGAAGGAGCTGTGTGCCTGCTCTGAATGCCTAGCTAGCACTGGCAGCTAAACTGGACTAGCACAGGGTTCTGCAAAGTCGGTCCTGGAGAGCCGGGTCCATGCCAGATTTTTAGCATGTCCACATTTAGAAACAAGAAGTTTCAGAAATCTACATTTTTCTAAAAGTGGATATGCTAAAAATCTGCAATGGACCCGGCTCTCCAGGACCGACTTTGCAGAACCCTGGACTAGTGCATGCAGCTGATAGCAGGTAAACAAAATAAAATAGTGTGTGTGTGAATGTAAGTGCATGCGTGACCGCAATAGTGAAAGTGAGTGACAATAAGTGAGAGTGAGTATAAGTGAGTCTCAGTGAGAATGAATGTTAGACTGAGTAAGAGTGAGTGGCAGGAAGTTAAGACAGTGAGTGAATATGAATAAGTGAGTCACTATGAGTATATGAGGCAGTATGAAACGGTGAGAATGTGCATGAATTAGTGATATAAATGAACATTAGTGTGTTACTTTTGTGAGTGATGCTAGCCCTGGCATGCTGGGAATAATTACAAAGTCACGCACACGCCCATGAGAAAATGCTGGTGCTGCGATATTGGAGGTAGTTCTTGGTGCACCTGTAGCATAATACTGGCACATTAGATTACATTTTTGACATATGGGATTCCCATGGCAAACAATAGTATTGTCACTCTAGATGTAATTTTTGCCACAACAGGCACCCATGGCAAAATGTTGGCATCACTTTAGCATAAGGTGCACACATGGCATATGAGGGACACCCACGGCAAAGAGCTGACCCCCGACATGCAAGAGATAACTTTAACATACAGGTCATCGTGGTACATGGATGAGGTAAATGGCAAAATTCTGCAACTGGTATCATGTATGTAATTCTTGGCATGGCATATGTAGGCACTCATGAAAAAATGCTGACCTGGCACAATGGAGGTAACTATTGACATACGGAAGGGTGTACTACACATTTTGAAGAAAATAGGATCAACTCTTGAAGAGAGTCAGACTCTATAGGCTTGGCAAATCCTAGAGGTACTTGAATATGTAACGGGTGCCATGCAGAGCCTATGGCTAGCGAGCAAATGTATGTGAAAAGTGTGCCTTTAAATGCATTTGTTTGGACCCATTTTAAAAAAAAAAAAACATTTTCACTGGTGACAAGCTCCTCTCCCCACCACCCCGCTCAATTTTACTAGAAATTATCTCGTTTGCTTGCTATAATTCTGAGCAAGGTTACACCCAACACCTTTCAAAGATTACCAGCTGCCACTGATGCACACAAAATCAAAAATAAATCAGCGGATTTGCCACCAGCTGCAGAGCTCTGCTTAAGACCAGAATGCACAAATGCCAGCATTGCTTAGTTAAAAGGTAATCCTTCCAAAGTCATTAAAAGTGGCAGCACTGAGTTAGGTAACAATACATTTTATATAAGCACAACTAGACAATTCACTTTGTGGTCTGTATTATATCATTGATTAAAACTAGGGTGGTCACTTTTGAAAAGTCTTTTTGGAAGATATTTTAAACTCAACAGTGTGAATTTTGAGAGGAACATTTTCGACCCTACATGCACATAAGAGCTATTTTTGGTAGAAAACGTTATCATAATGTTGACAAAGCTGAGTGCACTCTTCCAAAGGCCCTGACCTCTTATGATCCTTCCCAGCACACCTCTTTAAATGCACGTTTAAGATTAATTCTCTTGTACTTTTCTGCTTCTAGTGTGAGGAAAGATCCATTGCGGCTCTTTTGTGGCACAGCCTTGACAATGATATTTCTAGCAGGTTCAACAAGGTGCTGATTGACGCAGCTCCTCCCTTCTTGGTTAGGAAAATGAGTTACATATCTGTAACTTCAGTTCTCCAGTATTGGTATCTTTTTATAGATTCACATGCTTGAATAATTTCCCGTCGTCGAAGTGGGAGTCCCACAGTACCATGACATAGCAGTATGTATCATTACCACATGCTCCAATGGCAATGAACAGACACTTTCATAACTTATCTATGTCCTTTTTTAAAAAAGGAGCAAACTTGTCCTACGACCAATCAGGTGACAGCACCCTCTAGAACACTCCCATCCCTCAAATTTTCAAGCACAAGTGTAATAACTTCACAAGAGTCATAAGGGGAGCCTCTCAGGGGAGGAGGGCGGGTTGCATGTGAATCTATGAAAGATACCAATACTGGAGAAGTTACAGGTAAGTAACTCATTTTCTTCTCCAGTATTGGATCTTTCATAGATTCACATGCTTGAATCTGAATAGTAAGCTGTTATTATAAGTATGCTTTTGAGGCAATATACATACCCTTTGGCGATGGTGGGTAAGAAATCAATAAGATATATCTACATCACTTAAGTTTAACGTTCCAGACATGGAAAGAATGGTATGCAGGTAAAAGAAACAGGACATGGAACTATACTTAAATACCAATTTAAAAACCTCATGAACAGAGGATCATCTTATTGAAATAGATGACATAACACTGCCTGTCCTACAGCTGCAGCATCACGGTGTGCCGATTCTAGGCAGTAGTGCTGCGTGAATGTGTGGGTGCTCTTCCACGTTGCAGCACAGCAAATCTTCTGCAATGGCACTCCTGCAAATAGAGCAGTCAAAGTGGACACAGCCCTTGCCGAGTGTGCTCTGGCTTTGGCTGTAAGTGGTTTACAAGCCTCTGAGTGGCAGAGCTGGATGGCTGTGGACGTGCATCTTGCAACAGTGGCTTTGTGACTGAAGCACCTTGTTAGCTTTGACTATATAATAGTAAAAGTTGGTCAGTTTTACAAATTTGCTTAGTACGATGAAAATAGAATTTGAGGCACCGTTTGACATCTAGGTTATGGAGAGACTGCTCAGCTGGAGTAGATGGATTCAGGGAAAAAACCACGCAGTGTGATGGGCTCACTGAGATGAAATTGAGATGGAACCTTGGGTATGACTCTTGAGTTTGTCCTGAGGAGTACATTATCATCAGTGAAATGTAGGAATGGTACCTGCGTTGTGAAAGCCTGTATATCGCAGCCTCTCCTAGCGTAGGTGGGAGCTAACAGTAACACCACCTTCCTTGTTAGGAACTTAAGGTCTGCCTTGTGAATGGGTTTGAATGGTGGCCACATTAGCTGTGAGAGATACCATTGAGATACCATTCCGGAGGAGGAGCTCTGACCAGAGGGAAAGCTCTGAATAATCCTTCCATAAATTGTTTAATTATTCTCATGGAGCAAAGGGAAAGAGAGTGAGCTGAACATCTGTATCTCGAGATTGCTGCAAGGTGAACCTTAACAGACCCATGCACTATACAGCAGAATCTGCTCAGGTGATGTTCTCAAGTGGTGTAGGTTAGACTGTTGACACCAAACACAGAAACTCTTCCATTTTAACCCGTATGTCTTGATGGTGGACTCAGTTTGTGCTTTAGACAAGATATTACTACAATCCTGAGGAATGTTTAGGTCCTTAAATTCATTGAAGTCAGCAGCCATGCACATAACTGGAGAGAGGCTGGCTCCGGATGCAGGATCTGGCCTTTGTTCATGGGTAACAATGCTGGCAGTGGAGGTGAATGGGATTGCATTCTGACAACAGGAAGAGTTCCATAAACCAGTGTTGCCTGGGCCACCTGGGAGCAATCAGGATCAGGCGACAGCGCTGTCTTCTCACTTTCCTGAGAACCTTTAGTGTGAGAGGGAGGGGGAAAAGCATATGCATAAATCGCTGACCATCTGATATAAAGGGCATTCCCCTACAACCCTGGAAGTGGATACTGACTGGCATAGAACTGGCATTTGGTATTCTTGTCTGTTGCAAAAAGATCCAATGCCGGTGTGCCCCAGGGTGAAAATATGCTGTTTAGCTGTGTCTGATCTAGTTCCCACTCGTGGCAACTGTCCTTTGCCCTGCTGAGTGTGTCCGCTACAGTGCAGCTGACTCTGGTCACATGCTCGGCTCTCAGTGATATTTTGTAAATAGTGAGCCAATTCCACAGATCCTGGGCCTCTTGGGAGAGTGTTAGGGGTCCTTGTTTGTTTTTGTAGTGCATGCTGGTTGTATTGTCAATACGAACCAGCACTGAGGTGCCTGCTATCCTTGGAAGAAAAGCCTGCAGAGTGAGAAGGATAGCTTTCAGCTGCAGTCTGTTGATATGTAAGGCTTTCTGTTGAGTTGACCACTTTCCCTGAATTTCAAGTCCTGCAGGTGGCCACCACAGCCTTGCAGAGTGATATCTGTGGTTACGACGAACTTGGAAATCTTAGGCCCCATGATAAGTGAGAAGCCTGGGACCACCACAGTAGGGCCCCCTTCATGTTTGGAGTGATAGTTACGATGTTGAACGATCCTTCCGAATGGATCCACTGCTTCTGCAATTCTTCTTGCAATGGCCTCATCTTCATTCATGCAAGAGGTACGAGACTGATTGCAGAAGACATCATGCCCAGTAATGACCTGTACAGATGAACTGAATCGGACCTACTTTTTGATAGCTTGACTGCCAGAGCTCTTAGCTTGTGTTGTCTGTCCTGAGATAAATAAGTCTTGTTGTTGGTTGTATCCAGAATAGATCCTAGAAACATTGTAGTTTGGCATGGAATAGTTAGTGATTTTTGGAAATTGACAGTGAGACCCAGCTTGTGAAATAGGTTGAGACAGGCTTGTGTGGCTCTGGACGCTTGATGCTTTGTTGGGGCTTTGAGCAGTCAATCGTTCAAGTGGGGAAACACTTGGTGACCTTGGATTCTGAGAGCGGCTGCTACTGGTGCCAGGCACTTAGTGAATATGCGATTTGAGTCTGAATGATAGGACTTTGAATTGGTAATGGATACCGGCTACGGTGAAGCGAAGATATTTTGTGTGTTTGGGATATATGGGGATGTGGAAATATGCATCCTGCAAATCGAGAGTTGTCATGAAATCTTCGCTGTCGAGGAGGTGCAGGATATCGGAGAGACTGACCATCTGAAATGATTGCTTGGATAAAAATTTGCTCAGTTTTCTTAAGTCCATTATGGGCCTCCATTCCTGTTTTCTTTCGTATGAGGAAGAATCAGGAGTAGAATCCTATGCCCTTTTATGAAAATAGACTTCTCTTGATTGCTCCCTTTGCAAGCATGGTGATGGCATCCTTTCTCAGTAAATGAAGATGAGGGGGTTGGGTTCCCCTTGGGGGTTTGTTTGGCTGTCTCTATACACATTTTAGGGTATGGCCATAAGTGACCAGGTCTAATACCCATTTGTCCGATGTTATCTCTCTCCTTTGGGGTAGATAGTTGGGAGATCTTCACACTCACAGAAAGGCAGGTGGTGTATGTAGCCCACACCTGGTGCAGGTCACTGTTTACAACCCTTGTCTCTACTCTGGGAGGATTGCGTTCGGCTAGGGCCTTGTTTGGTGTAGGCTGCTGCAGGAGGCTGATGGTACTGCTGTTGGTAAGCTGCCCTGTCCTGTGCTTCAAAGGGCTGAAACTACTGATGATGTTGGTATGGCCCTCTAGACATGGAAAAAACTCTTCCACAAGCTCCCTAAAAGGGCAGCTTCTTATAATGAAGGGTGTCGAAGGATCCAGCAGTATCAGTGTCCGTCTTTATCTTTAGCTACGCATCATCCTTGCGCTTTCCAAAAAGCGTTTCACAATCGTAGGCCATATCCAGAACCTTAGAAAAGACATCTAGTTAGTTTCAGCCATCCGTGACATCTGAGCACTAATGCTCCAGCCAGTTGTCGAAAGCCTGTTGATGCGATGTCCAGCGCTCAATCTATCACCTCAGATAAGGTGCACTCTCTATCTTGCAGGATCTTTGTTGCTTCTTCTTTCTTGTCGTCAGGGATAAGGTATACGAGGTTGCCGATGTCAGACCACAACTGTCTATCATTGCGGCCACGGATGGCCAGAGAGTTTGCTGCCCATACCACAATGGCAGACATGAGAGAAAACCTCTTGCCCACATTATCCAGACGTCTGCCCTCCCGGTCTGGTGGTGTAGAGCTGGGAGCAGAAGGGTTCTTGGAGCGATGTTGTGCAGCTTGCGATTTTACAGAGTCCAGTCTGGGATAACCTGTAAGACAAGTAGGAGAATCTTCCTGGGCCTGGTACTTTTTGTCTATCCGGGGTGGCACAGCAACCACTGTAGCCGGGTTCTTCATTATCTTTTTCCCCTCCTCCCAGATGTAGTCGATGATGAGGATGGACCTGACTGATTCCTTTGCTTGTTCCTTAAAATTGTAAAGGAAACAATCCGCCTGCTTGATATAAGTTGGGAGGTGAAACCTTGTTGCTGCTCTGTCCATCAAGTTATGAAACCCCTTGATGTCGTATTGGGGAGAAACTGATGGATGTGGCGCTGGAGGTGACAATGTGGGAATTAGGTAGTCACCCCACTCATTCTGCGAAGGAGCATTTTTCTTGAATCTCCTCTTCCTCTCTTTCATCCTCCGATGAAGAGGGGTCCTCTCTTGGTGGTGCCGCTATGCCTGGTCCTGGCGCCATCCTGGGAGTTACAGGTGGAGGGATATTTTGAGGTGTAGTTGGAACTGCTGTTTGAGGTGGTAGCACCTGCTGTTCAGCTGGTTCACGAAACCTCCTCGTATAAACCTGTAATACAGCTTGCAAATCCTGGACCAATGACACAGGAAACTAGTTCCTCCTGCTGTTGATGAGGCTGATAAAGGTGCTAGTAATGTCTTCTTGGCGGAGTAGCATAATATTGCTGATAGGGACTATCATCATCTGACTCCTCCATAAACAACAGATGGGAAAGAGGAAAAGGTGAAACTTTACTGGGGGACGTTAGCGATAGAGTCAATGTCCTTGTAGCCACCTTTACTATTATCGTTGACAATGCTGTTGTCAACGCCATAGCTGGAACCGGAGTTGCCAGCGTCGATGGATGTTGCTTCATCATTGACAATGTCTTTTTTGGTGTTGTCGTCGATGGCGTAGCCACTGACGGAAGTGTCGATGGTGGGTGAATTCTCATCAATGATATGGGAGTGCCGAAGGCCGTCGTTGTTCCTGCCGATGATGACCGTTGTCTACGAGACAGCCATCAATAGTGATGTTGTCGTCAATGTATTTTTTAAGCAGTCCTTTGCTTTTTTATGGTTGAATTTCCAGACGAGATGGGGTGGTGGGCTGAGAGGAGGCCTCTGTGGAGATGTGGTGTTTTTTTTCTCCTTTTTCTGCAAATCTTTATGGTGTGATTTTAAGACCTTTCTACCCTCCCCAGATGTGCACTTGTCAAAGGATCTTGCTCTTTCCTTGACCTCTCAGAGGTGTCACTGTCCTCCTCAGAAGTGGTAGCCTTCTGGGTTGATGATTTCTGTAGCCACAGAAGTAGCCTCCATTCTCTGTCCTTTAAATCCCTAGAAGAGAAATTTCTCTATATCTTACAATCCTTTACCTGATGGTTAGGGTAGAGGCAGTAAGGACATTCTTTACGCAGATCATCCGCATGAAGTTGTTTTCTTCCACAGGACTAGCAAAATGTGAAGCAAGGAAAAAAAACTGAGCAAAGCTCAGGGAGACTCCCTTCTCACGATGAGCAGTAGAAAATCTGAGGGATACACACTCTTTGGGAGTGTTCTAGAGGGTGCTGTTGCCTGATTGGTCATAGGTCAAGCTTGGTCCTTTTTTTAAAAAGGACATAGATACGTTATTGAAATGAGTGTTCATTGCCATTGAAGCCTATGGTAATGATACATACTATGTTATGGTACAGTGGGACTCCCACTTCGACAATGGGGAAAGATTCAAGCATGGGAATCCAAGAAAGATCCAATACTGGAGAAACACCAGCTGCCTAACCAAGAAGGGAGGAGCCTATGACCAATGTCACCTGTGCAAATAGCACAAGGGCGGAATTTGAAACACTCTGGGATGCCTGACCTATCCAATCCATTGTCATCTCTTGTAGTATCACTAGGCTTTCACCTTCATGCTTTCAAAAACTATTTCTTCATTTAAAAGGCATACCCAGCAAACACCTGCATATCTGCAGAGAAGTCTCTGGATTTCATCCAGCTATGTCTTCTCATATGTACCACTGTTCCAATGGCATAAGCAGTCCAGCACTTCCACGCCTTCCATCAAGAGCTAGACAAAGGCCTTTTGCATATGCTGCAGCAAGTGGGACAGAGTCATGTTAACCAACTCTCACAGACCTTTGAAGAATCTTTTCAAGAAGGTGTTTCAGTTACTGGCACATAATGCTGAACCACAAGAAGCAACAATCACTGACCAAAGCATACCATTTTTAGGATTCTGTTTAGGGAGGTACAGAAGGGAAGACCTGAACTTTGTCTTTAGAGAGGAGGCATGGACCGTTTAGTTTCGGTGGTGTGTCAACCGTAAATAATCCTATTTTAATGGAACAGGGTGGTGCATGTGGCGATAGACGTCTTGTAGTCATGACCAAGCCCCAGACACCACTTGCTTTTATCAGGGAGGCAGGTTACTAATGTCTACTTTTCTGCACTTCACCCAAAGGATGAAATCATAGACACAATTCTAGAGAAAAAGACACTGAGAATGAGGCTTGCTCTTGATCCTATTGTCTGTGGCATGCAGTAAAAAACAGAAAGAATATCATAAACAGAGGGTGGCTCCTTAACTTAGCAATATCTATGCATCCGGCAACACGGTCATTGTTCTAGTGCTACCTAGTGCCCTCTGCTAGGACAACCTTGTGAGCAAAGCAATGTTGCTGCTATCAGTCATGGTTGTGACTACATGGTTTATTTTAATCTTTTCGATCACTGAAACTGAGTTCCTGCCAGAATGATCTCAGGCAGTATAACCCTCTGTTGACAGCACCTTCAACCTGCTCATGTTCCCGGGGATTTGTGTTTTTTTTTTTTCTAACAGTCGTCCAAAAGAGAACCAACCATGAGAAACCAACCATGTGTTTCATACAGGTGTGTATCCAAATTCAGCCTCAGTAGAGGTTGTCTTTTACCCGGAGGCTTCTCTTCAGTGCAACACTTCAAATACTACCTGATGACTGCTGTTAATGGGCAGATGGCATGAAAGAATGCATGGGATTGCCAGCACGCAGGTCCAATCTTTAAAGCAGGAACGTAACTTCCCACTGGATCAAACTGCTACCCCCCTTTGTGTCCAGTCAAGTGTTCTGTGCATGAGGTGCTTTTGATTCTCTGAGGTTGTGCTAGCTCTATGAGAGAGAGGCAGTTGGAGGTTTGTCTTCCTCACAGCCTGCCATGATGCCACAGTGACACCAGTCCAAGGTCCCAAGATCAGAAACTCTCTACAACAGATCCTAAAAAAAAATACTTATCAAAATGTATTCCAAGAAGACAGTTAAGAAAATCTGTGCTTCGAAAGCTAATACGAGTAGTCAAAAAGCACACAGTATTGCTGAACTGGAAATATGTAGAACAAACTTATAATGGTTACTTGGCTCACAGAGAATACGACCCTGCTCAGCCTGGAGAGAGTGTAGTAGGTCCTCATAGATCAAAGGGAAACTTTCGAGAAAATTTCGAAAGGTTGTAGAGGTTATGTTTTACGAAAGTATTTGTGATCCCTCCATGGCCACCTAAAGAACAGTGTCATCAGACAATATAACCATCACATTTCCACTTTATCTTTTTCTGCTTAGTTCCATCCACACAATGTAGGCTTACTATGTGACCTAGCAGCATAGATGTTAATGTTTTAACCGCTCGTTCTATGTTGAAAAACAATACAATTGACCATAAAAAACTAAGGGCCAGATGTAGCAAGGCTTTTGCGCCTCGCAAACAGTGAAAAACGTCGTATGCGAGGCACAAAAGCCTCTACGCGATGTAGAAACGCATTTTGCGAGTCGGATCTGACTCGCAAAATGCGTTTCCGACTAGCAAATAGGAAGGGGTGTTCCCTTCCTATTTGCGACTCGCAACCCGATGCAAGTTGATTTGCGACCGCGAAAGCGGTCGCAAGTGAACTCGCAGTTACCATCCACTTGAAGTGGATGGTAACTCATTCGCAAACGGGAAGGGGTCCCCATGGGACCCCTTCCCCTTTGTGAATGAACCCAAAAATAGTTTTTCAGAGCAGGCAGTGATCCTATGGACCACTGACTGCTCTGAAAAAAACCGAAACAAAAGGTTTCGTTTTTTTTTTTCCCAAGTGCAGCTCATTTTCCTTTAAGGAAAACGGGCTGAAGATGGGAAAAAAAAATTGCTTTATTGAAAAGCAGTCACAGACATGGTGGTCTGCTGTCTCCAGCAGGCCACCATCCCCGTGAGTGCCCAGACTCGCAATGGGGTCGCAAACCCCATTGCGAGTCGCAGAAGGTGTCTGAGGCACCGTTCTGCATAGCAAATTGCGAGTTGCAATTTGCCACCTACCTACATCTGGCCCAAAGTTCTGTAAATGGCTCACTGCTTTTCACAAACTCTATGACACTTATGTCCCTTTCACCTCTATATCCCTTTCTTCTCTGTCTCCTTTACTATTGTTCCAAACACCTACTTGTGCTCTTTCATAGAAGACACTGCATTAAGAGGCAGCCTTAGGGATGATTCAAACCTGTACGGCTACTACACAGTGTAACACACCATAAGAAAAGGATGTCATTGCCACTGGAGACAGTGGTCTCTATTCTGCTATCAACTGCGTTAAATACCAGATATGCGCCTGGGCACCCTGGCCACACAGAACACATAATTATTCAAACATTTCTGGAGCACATATTTTGCAAGATGGCACCAGAGAAACCAAATAAATAGAAATAAAAAAAAGCAAAACTGACAAAACAACATTGGACATTTTAAGTTTGTAAGAGACACATTTAAAAAAACAAATGAAGCAGTCTTCTCTAAGCCAACAGGCTAGCTTACCCTTCATTCCTCCTGAGAAACCCCTCCAGTTGGCAAAGACCATTAGCGAAAGACCCTCACGGTTAAAGTCCTTGATGGCCTGGGCAGTCTTGAAAGCAGAGTCTGGAAACCAGACCTGGCCCGCCTGCTGTATTATCTGTCACGAAAAGTAGAGTTTTGGTGGTAGAAAATATAATTTTATACAGAGCTATTTTGCAGTCACTGGTGCAACATAGTGACAACACAGAAAACAACATGAGTGGAAATTGAGACAGTGAATTCACCTGCATATATTCCTTAATGCTTTGTGTTTCCAATGAAAACACAAGTACTCATGTGTGCCTTAACATCCACTGTTACACTTTATTAATCAATTGCAATGTTTTGTATCTGTGTGAAGACCACAAAGGCCTTAGTATTGTTGCACACTTACACGCCTTTTGAATGGATTTTAGTTCCTATACTCCATGTTGTACATTGCACATTTCTGCTGAATTGCACGCGTAGTCTCTTTCTGAAGGTGTCCCAACGAAGTGAGGATTTCTGAGAGTAGTAGAGTCAGCTCCTATTAGTGTTAACTGTATCTCTCTGTCAAGGACCTCTCACAAGATGCTCTTGGCAAATGCTCATTAGTGTTTATCTGCAAGCTTCTATTTTGTCACATGTCCCCACTTCTATTTACTTGCATTTAAACTATATAAAAAATATCAGAAAATCTATTTTAGCATTACATGCTCCAACTGACCAAGGATGAAGCTCTGGCCTGTTGCTATCTTGCATTAAGTGCATGTAAAACGTCCGTGTGCTATCCAGAGTGCTGTGTTTTCTTTCACAAAAGCAAGGGAGGCTTTTTTATTAAGTCACACGAGCCGCTTATAAAAACATATGTATAGCTTGCCAGCTGCACTCGCACTGTCCCTGTTATTTTACTGACCCTAATACTGCTTGTAAGGTTTTGGCAGGCCAGGAGGAGAGTGACCAGAGTCTAACGTACACTCCTTTCACCTGTGGGAAGGTTGAACCAAGTTTGGGTTTTGCTATGGGCGGTTTCAGGGATGGGAAAGGATGCAAGAATGGAGCAGCAGAACCAGCAAGCCGGGGCTGTTCTCTGCATGCACCAAATGGTCCTTTCCTACTTAATGGCTGCGAGTGGTTCTTTCTGGGCTAAACCCAAGTGCCAGGCGTACTCATTCGGCAAAGACATTTGGAGTCGTGGATTTATTATAGAACTTCCACAGAAGGGTTGGTCGCCTGTATGGTGCAATCTAAATACTCGGCAGTCTCCCTTATTAGGGGACTCCCTCTAGAGAGCACATTCCCTTCACTCTAGTGGGTGTCCACTAACATCTGTTAATCCAGGAAGCTTTGGGTCAGGCCAAATGCATCACTTTGTTCAAAGTAGTGTACAATGTAATTCAATATCTGTTTCCAACCTATAGGAGTCCTTGGCGCTCGGATTGCTCTGACCAAGACTCTTAACTCGTAGACTAAAAATAAATGGCCCTTACTGAAGCATACCGAGCTATCATGGCAATGAATATCCACCAAATTTACATCCACGGACCATCAGCTCTCCTTTTTACGCAGTGGACAAACATGAGGTGTCTCCCATATCCATTTTCTGGTGGCCCCTTAACTCCACCTACCTTGGCCTCAGAATCCAAGTTTGCGGGATCAGCAGGTATACTCAGCTCCACCGTTCTGGTTTCAACAGCAACCACTCCAACTGGAATGCCCCCGAGCCTGAAGACAAGAGTAACCATTATCAGTTATTGCCCTGGTGAAGAGTACTTAGTCCTCCAAAAACACTTGAGACTGAAACAAATTGACACAACGCAGCCAAAATCTGCAGCGGGGACCCGAGAAACAATGAGTGAATAAGGTGATCCGTGTAATGCGGCACTGCAGACTAAAGGTTTCCAAGCGCCTGCAGCATGAAGAGGGGTGCCACCTTTACAGCTGAATACTGGTGCTCAGCTTGGTGTTACCCGTATCTGTTTTCGAAGATAAGACAACTGAGGCACAGGTAGATGAAGTCATTTACTCAGGAAGTCAGAGGTTGTTCAAGGGGTGCAGCTCGGTCCTTGAAGCCCCGATCCATAAAGCAGCCACAATTTCCAGCAGGGATTTCCGCAGCTGGAGCTGGCAACTGCCCACCCGGAATCATAAATCAGTTCGGCATTTCTACAACTTTCATTGATTTCTAAGTGTACATATTCAGTAACCCTTCACCAGGTACACTTTGTTCTGGTTCTCTGCTCTGGTGTACTTCTTCACCCCGTCCCGGTAACACTCCCAGATTTCCTCCAACCACTTCCACTCTTCCGTTTCCTCTTTATTATACAACGTTCCACTTTTAACTCACTCATATTCCCCTTGTATTTTTCCATTCCCCCTTCCATTACCCACTGTTGTTTATATTCTCCAAGGTATCTCTCCATAGCCCTCTCAGTTTTCTCCTAAATCTCTCTTCTCCCTTTCACTCATCCTCCTCTGCCCTCCATGTGTCTTCACTTGCTCTACACATCTCTATATCTGCACTACGCTCCCCTCTTGCCTCCGCTATATCTTCTGACTGCACACCTTTCACGTAGACCCCCTATTCGTCTCTGGATCTCTCCCCTCTTGGTTCAACTGTTCCCTGTATCTCACCTTTCCCTCTCACCTTTTTTCCTCATGCATCACTCTAATCCCTTTCAATCCACCTCCATTATCTCCTTTCTTCACAAGATATACTTTCCTTCGTTCTCCCCAGGATATGGGCATCCATCTGTAGCTTGCCACTCAACCGGCTGCTCCCCCTCAATATTGCCTGTATCTCTGGGTTCTGTTTCTCCCTGCATCATTCCCACATTGCTACATCACTCTTTGTATAGCTCTCCCCACTCCACATTTCTTCCTCTGCCTCTCTGAGATTTCCACCTTTCACCCTGCCTTCACTCTCCCCTGTACCTCGGGTCTTCTAACCCTCTTACCATCGCTCCTCTATTTTTTTTATTCTGTCGTATCTCTGCTCCCCTCTCCCTCTTCTCCTCTATGTCCTCAACTGAACCCAACTTTCTCTCCTCTCTCCATCACTCCTCTTGACACTGTGTAACTCTATTCACAGCCGCATCTCCATCCTTCCTTGTACGCCCCTCTGTGCTCCTTTATCCTGTACATCACTCCACCTTTTCAATCTATGCGTCTGGATCTGTCCATTCTCCCAGTATCGCTTTGTTCTTTCCCAGGCTCTCTTTTCTCCTTTGTCTCTCTCCTTACCCCTGTGACTGTGTGCCTCCTACTTTCCCCTTCTCCTCCCATACTGTGATCACAGATCAACACAACAGGAAGGAATTAAGAAAAAAGAAATCTGTAGGGCGACCTATCAAGTAAACTGCAGCTGATGAAAGTCAGGCTGGACTCCCCATTCCTCTGTGGCCCGGTGTCACTGCACCTCTTACTCCATTGATAACCACAGCCCTGGACCTATGTGATAATAGGGCCCGTCTTAAATTGTTATTCGCGGGAGGTAATGAATGCTAATGAGGTATGTTGCAATTGCGACCCCCTGATATTGGCAGCAAATGCAGAGATTGTGGTAAGCAAGGATCAGCAGACGACCGTCCTGTATTTTCATTTCCACACGGGGAACTGTGTTTTACAGAAGCAGCCCATGCCTATTAAAAGGACGGTGATGGGCTTAAAAAACATGCTGCTGTTCTGGAAGACATCAAGGGGAGCAGGTGATGTCATTCTGGACCACCGCCTGCTCCACCCGACGCCCCTTAACATGATTCCGACAGTGACAGCTTCCCGTCTTCAAGTCAGTTACCACCCCAACTCACTGCTCAGTGAATGATCTGTGATCGTAATTACGGTCACAAACCACTGATATACGGGGATCCTCCTCTTTCATGCCCTTCCTATTTGCAATTCAGTAAAGGTTGCAAAAACCCTTTCATAAATCAGAAATACTTTACTAACTCGTGAAAGGACTTTACTTACTTGTGAAAGGGCTATAACACATCATAAAAAAGTCGACTGCAAAAGCGCTTTGTACATCATGAGGTCCTTAACCTCAAGACCATATTTCTTGATGCACGGCGAGTTTTACATGAGGGTAATGCATTCTCCATTTGACTTCTGTACAAAAGGACGTGCTCATGAGTTGGTCTGAATAAAGATACACGGTTTTTCATTGACGGAGTGGTCATAGACGACTGAATGGTCGACAGCCGTAAGTCTGCCGGTGTAAAAGTCTGGCAAGGTGGGAAGGCAATTTTCTTTGTCGATGAGCGTACGGTCAATGATGGAGCCGTGATTGTTGATGGACATGTCACCAATGATAAAGAGTTGGTTGCAGTCAACAAAGATGCTGATGTTGTTGAATGATGTTTCAATGATGGAGTAAGTTTCTGTGGAAATGACAAAACCATTGATAAATAAATCTGAGGAAAATGGGGGTTGGACCGCTTTCTATAGGCCTTTAGATGTTGACGAAGGCTGACTAGAAGTCTAATACTTATCAGCCGGGGCAGAGAGTCCTTTAGTCGCAGTGGAGTGGAAGTCTTGGTTTTAGTTTTCTCTGTGGTGTGTATCAAAGCCTGTCTCTGCTAACCAGTAGTGGATGCCTCTGTCTTCTTTTCCAAAACTGCTGATGCCAACCGCCTTTCCTTGTCCTCCAGCACTTTGGTGGCGATATTTTTGATGGGGTCACGCTTCTTTGGGTCAGGGTGCAGGCAGTATAGACATTTGATATGAGATCGTTAATACAAGCCTTCCTCTTACAACATGCTTTACAAGATTTAAAGACAGATTTCCTCTCTAAAGCCTCCTCCATCAAATAAGTCTTAAAGGTTTAAAAGTCTGTAGGAGGCTGGACTGGCTTGTAGTGAGTACCAAGGGGTACTTGCACCTTGCACAAGGCCCAGTTATCCCTTATTAGTGTATAGGGTGTCTAGCAGCTTAGGCTGATAGATAATGGTAGCTTAGCAGAGCAGCTTAGGCTGAACTAGGAGACGTGTGAAGCTACTACAGTACCACTTAGTGTCATATGCACAATATCATAAGAAAACACAATACACAGTTATACTAAAAATAAAGGTACTTTATTTTTATGACTATATGCCAAAGTATCTTAGAGTGTACCCTCAGTGAGAGGATAGGGAATATACACAAGATATATATACACAATAGCAAAAATATGCAGTATAGTCTTAGAAAACAGTGAAAACAATGTATAGTTACAATAGGATGCAATGGGGACACATAGGGATAGGGGCAACACAAACCATATACTCCAAAAGTGGAATGCGAACCACGAATGGACCCGAAACCTATGTGACCTTGTAGAGGGTCGCTGGGACTATTAGAAAATAGTGAGAGTTAGAAAAATAACCCTCCCCAAGACCCTGAAAAGTGAGTGCAAAGTGCACTAAAGTTCCCCTAAGGATAAAGAAGTCGTGTTAGAGGAATAATGCAGGAAAGACACAAACCAACAATGCAACAACGATGGATTTCCAATCTAGGGTACCTGTGGAACAAGGGGACCAAGTCCAAAAGTCACAAGCAAGTCGGAGATGGGCAGATGCCCAGGAAATGCCAGCTGTGGGTGCAAAGAAGCTTCTACTGGACAGAAGAAGCTGAGGTTTCTGCAGGAACGAAAAGGGCTAGAGACTTCCCCTTTGGTGGACGGATCCCTCTCGCCGTGGAGAGTCGTGCAGAAGTGTTTTCCTGCCGAAAGAATGCCAACAAGCCTTGCTAGCTGCAAATCGTGCGGTTAGCGTTTTTGGACGCTGCTGTGGCTCAGGAGGGACCAGGAGGTCGCAAATTGGACCAGGAGGTAGAGGGGACATCGAGCAAGACAAGGAGCCCTCTTAGCAGCAGGTAGCACCCGGAGAAGTGCCAGAAACAGGCACTACGAGGATGCGTGAAACGGTGCTCACCCGAAGTCGCACAAAGAAGTCCCACGTCGCCGGAGAACAACTTAGGAGGTCGTGCAATGCAGGTTAGAGTGCCGTGGACCCAGGCTGGACTGTGCACAAAGGATTTCCGCCGGAAGTGCACGGAGGCCGGAGTAGCTGCAAAAGTCGCGGTTCCCAGCAATGCAGTCTAGCGAGGTGAGGCAAGGACTTACCTCCACCAAACTTGGACTGAAGAGTCACTGGACTGTGGGGGTCACTTGGACAGAGTTGCTGGATTCGAGGGACCTCGCTCGTCGTGCTGAGAGGAGACCCAAGGGACCGGTAATGCAGCTTTTTGGTGCCTGCGGTTGCAGGAGGAAGATTCCGTCGACCCACGGGAGATTTCTTCGGAGCTTCTAGTGCAGAGAGGAGGCAGACTACCCCCACAGCATGCACCACCAGGAAAACAGTCGAGAAGGCGGCAGGATCAGCGTTACAGAGTTGCAGTAGTCGTCTTAGCTACTATGTTGCAGTTTTGCAGGCTTCCAGGGCGGTCAGCAGTCGATTCCTTGGCAGAAGGTGAAGAGAGAGATGCAGAGGAACTCGGATGAGCTCTTGCATTCATTATCTAAAGTTTCCACAGAGACAGAGACCCTAAATAGCCAGAAAAGAGGGTTTGGCTACCTAGGAGAGAGGATAGGCTAGCAACACCTGAAGGAGCCTATCAGAAGGAGTCTCTGACGTCACCTGGTGGCACTGGCCACTCAGAGCAGTCCAGTGTGCCAGCAGCACCTCTGTTTCCAAGATGGCAGAGGTCTGGAGCACACTGGAGGAGCTCTGGACACCTCCCAGGGGAGGTGCAGGTCAGGGGAGTGGTCACTCCCCTTTCCTTTGTCCAGTTTCGCGCCAGAGCAGGGCTAAGGGGTCCCCTGAACCGGTGTAGACTGGCTTATGCAGAATTGGGCACATCTGTGCCCAAGAAAGCATTTCAAGAGGCTGGGGGAGGCTACTCCTCCCCTGCCTTCACACCATTTTCCAAAGGGAGAGGGTGTAACACCCTCTCTCAGAGGAAGTCCTTTGTTCTGCCATCCTGGGCCAGGCCTGGCTGGACCCCAGGAGGGCAGATGCCTGTCTGAGGGGTTGGCAGCAGCAGCAGCTGCAGTGAAACCCCAGGAAGGGCAGTTTGGCAGTACCAGGGTCTGTGCTACAGACCACTGGGATCATGGGATTGTGCCAACTATGCCAGGATGGCATAGGGGGGGGGGGGGGGGCAATTCCATGATCATAGACATGTTACATGGCCATATTCGGAGTTACCATTGTGAAGCTACATATAGGTAGTGACCTATATGTAGTGCACGCGTGTAATGGTGTCCCCGCACTCACAAAGTCCGGGGAATTGGCCCTGAACAATGTGGGGGCACCTTGGCTAGTGCCAGGGTGCCCACACACTAAGTAACTTAGCACCCAACCTTTACCAGGTAAAGGTTAGACATATAGGTGACTTATAAGTTACTTAAGTGCAGTGTAAAATGGCTGTGAAATAACGTGGATGTTATTTCACTCAGGCTGCAGTGGCAGGCCTGTGTAAGAATTGTCAGAGCTCCCTATGGGTGGCAAAAGAAATGCTGCAGCCCATAGGGATCTCCTGGAACCCCAATACCCTGGGTACCTCAGTACCATATACTAGGGAATTATAAGGGTGTTCCAGTAAGCCAATGTAAATTGGTAAAATTGGTCACTAGCCTGTTAGTGACAATTTGTACAGAGAGAGCATAACCACTGAGGTTCTGGTTAGCAGAGCCTCAGTGAGACAGTTAGGCACCACACAGGGAACACATACATATAGGCCACAAACTTATGAGCACTGGGGTCCTGACTAGCAGGGTCCCAGTGACACATAACAAACATACTGGAAACATAGGGTTTTCACTATGAGCACTGGGCCCTGGCTAGCAGGATCCCAGTTAGACAGTGAAAACGCCCTGACATACACTCACAAACAGGCCAAAAGTGGGGGTAACAAGGCTAGAAAGAGGCTACTTTCTCACAAAGTCTCAGAGAGAAAAAAGCTTTATAAAGGTATCTGCTGTTAAAAAGTAGCGCTGGAGTAAAATTAAACTCGAAATATAGGTGGAAACACTTGCAAAAATTCAAATGGACACAGATCCCCAGAGACTGAGTGTGCAGTAGAAAATCAGGCAGTTAGAAGCCTTTGCCAGGGTACATTCTGGGGGTCCTGACATCTGATTGGCAGAACGTCACACAATGACTTGGACTGGTTATTGCTGTATACATGTATACTGAGTGTCAAGATTCATTGCTAGTTTTTTTTTTTAAATCTGTTTATTGAACACAATCTTCACACTACAATACAATAGCTGTACGTCATTTTGCAATATGTTTGTACAATTGTATAATTTTACACAGCATTGCTACACCGTAAGATGTCAAAGAGAAAGGAGGGGAAGGGGGGATAGAAAGAGGGGAACGAGAGTAACTGAAAGGGAGAACATTTATAACCAATCCTAAGAGTGCGAGGAAATTAAGGGCGGGGTAAAAGGAGGGTACAGTGGCATTTAGCGTGAGAGCTATTGTGGGAAATTATTGCGGCTTAAGAGTGTCTGGCCAATCTCTGACGGTATCCGTAATTAAGGTGGAGTACACCTCAGGGGTGTAAAAAGTGTCTGTGGTATTGACAGGTTCAAGGGCAAGAATATTTTACATGTTGTAAATGTATGTTACATGCATGTGTTAGCTCGTGGGGTGTGGATGGGTACAGCTGGGAAGTGTCATTTGAGAAAGAAGGAGGATATTAGCGATGAGTGCAGTTAAGGACAATCAGAGCTGATGCCGTGTGGCTAAAGTATTAGCAGTGTCAGCTCAAACTGTGTTGTTTGTATGTTGTATCCTGTTCACGGAGGATACATGTCATCTCTGGCCTCTATTGCCACCACAAACGTGTCCCAAACCTCCGGGCCCGAAAGAATGAGACCTCTGTGTTGTAGCAAGTGCAGCGTCTGGGCTTCAGCTTGAGATCGGCTATGTAACTCCTGTAGCCATGACGCGTGGGAGGGGGCATGTGGAGCTTTCCAATGTGTTGCTATCAAACGTTTATACACCACAAATGCCAGGTCTATAAACCTGTGCGTATGTTTATCTTTTTTGGCACGATGACGTATGCCGAGTAAACAGGAGTCAGGCGTGGGTACCAGGGTGTGAGATGAGATCTCTGCTGTGATCTCCGTCACTCGTTGCCAGGCCGAGTTTATGGGATGGCAACTCCAAACCATATGATAGAAGTCAGCTGCTGGTGTAGCGCATCTGGGACATGTTGGTGTTGTATTGGGGTAGATTTTTTGGATGCGAGCTGGTGATAGATATGATTGGTGAAGATAATTAAATTGGGTGTAACGTAGGCGAGGATTACGGGATATTGATTTGATTGTTGCAAGGGCAGTAACCCAGGTCTTCTGCGATAGTGGGGTAGAAAGGACAGAGTCCCAGCGCGCTTTCGCATGTGGCAGTGTTGTGCATATTGCTTAAGCAATGCTTTATATAGTGTGGTAATAATGCCCTTTGAGCTGCCAATGGTTAGGATAGTGGTGAGCAGTGAGGATTCGGGAGGTTCCGAGTCTCCTACGCCCCAGATATTGTTGAGCAGTAACTTTATGGCATTAAATGTTAGAAAGGCCCCATTTTGCATAATGCCTACAGTCACCAGTTCCGCGAAAGTATGCATCACGGAGCTAGAGTATAAATCACCTAGTTGGAGCCTATTCATTTCTCGTGTATCGTGGTGTAGTGACAGGGTTTGGGTAACCGGCAATTGAAGCAGTGGCAACAGGGGCGAATAGGGGAGAGATGTGGTCTTATTTTGGACATATCTGCGCCAGCAGAATCGGGCTGCCTCTAGTAATATTAGTCTGGGAGGCGTGTGAGGAGCGTTAGTTAGTATCGAGAGCAGCAGCCCCTGTGGTGCTGTATGTGTCTGTAACATCTTGCTTTCAACCGACGGGGTGTCTCGATTCATTGCTAGGTTAACACTGACTACCCAGTCTTCAGAGCATAGCAATGGGGAATGTTTCAAACGTGAATGTATGAAAGATTCAATGCCAGTTAACTTATCTTACGGCGTTACGAAACGTTCAGCTCCACCTCCTTAACTTTTAATATCTGTGGGTTCACTCTAGCACAGCGGCTCAGGATCTGTGATCTGCAATGCAGAACCTATGCTGGCTGCACAAAGTTCTAAGTGCCCAACAGTTCAAGTCACAACGAAGAAATAAACAGTGGTCTGATATTTAAGCTCTGATGGCTGAAAACTGGCGTTGCTTACACGGCTTCCAGTCTGCAATGATTCTACTGGGAACTGAGAACACCACAGATACCCATTCTAATGACCACAAACACTCTTTAAACCAATTAGTAAAATACAAAACCTAGGGGTGATATCTGAGGTACTCTTCTTTAATCTTCTAATCAGTGCTCTGAGAATAACTTGTCGTTTTCACTTAAACTGCCTTTAGTCTCCTATCTTATCCAACTGATTGCACAGGACCGTTGCAGTTGGAATTTTTAGGTTTCAGGACCCTTTCAGGACCCTTCCTAGATGACCCCAAGGAGACCAGTTGACACAAGACACCTGGGATACCCAGGAAAGTGAAGTACCTAGAGCAGGGAGCCTAGGTGCATAAGGATGAAGCGACATCGGAAACCTTTGCTGGAGTCAATGGGAGCCTCGTTTGTCCAGCTGCTGTCACGACCTGTGGACCAGGTTGGATTCCAACAAGAAGAACCTGAAAAAGAAGGGGACAATGTCCAGTCCACTTGGAGATGTCCAGGTGGTATGGGTAGGCAATGCCCACCCTCTTGTGGAGAAGTACCTGCAGGTTGGTGAAGGAAGAAGTATAGCTGCGGAGTCCAAGAGATGCAGGAAGATCTTTGTAGACGCCCACAAGCTATCCCACATCAGTCGCCAGACTGCAGAGGGGTCAGTGGTCAGCAGAACCACCAAACATTGGCAAAAGGAGGAAGAAGCTGCAGGGAAGTTTGGATCTTGCTGGTCCCCAAAATCCTGCAAACACCTCAACCCTTGGAGGGGAGTCAGCGCAGGCCCTCAGCAAGCAGGAGAGGCAGGAATCATCGGTGCCCCCACTTGTGACCCACTGGCAGCAGGCACAGGGAGTCACAGGGAGGCCTCAGCAGCACAACAAAGCAGGAGTCTCACACCACAGGAGTTGCAGAGTGGAAGCTGAACTTGGGGTTGCAGAGTGCTGGAGGCTAGGGTTTCTTGGGGGAAGAACCAACAAGAATGGTAAGAGCAACAGTTGTGGTGCACAAGGGTTCCATTCCAGCGGCTGCAGCAAGGGCCCACCATCTCCCAAGTTGGTCAGAAGAAAAGTTGTGCCTGAAGAGGCCCACAGAACCATCACCTGTGTCCGTGGGACAGCAAGATCCACCAGCGGGTTGTTGTCGTCTTAAGGTGCTTGCGGATGCAAGGGTGTGATTCCTTCACTCCAAGGGAGATTCATTCTTGCTTCTTGATGCAAACAGAGTCCTTATGACCCTGGAGAATCCACAGATATGGATGTTGTAGAAATCTTGCAGGACCTGGAGAAACAATGCTGCAGTGGGAGCCCTCCCAAGTGGATACAGTCTTGTTTCAGTTCCTAAGGCAGACCAGAAGCGGTTCCAGAGGCCAGGAGCAGAAGAGACTTGCAGAGAGTTCCATTGTAGAGTCTTGCTCGATTAATCTAGGGACCCACCCTCAGGGGAGCCCTTAAGTAGCCTTACAAGGGGGCTAGACACTATCTGCAGTGACCCACCTATCAGAGGGGGTCAGGGACGTCACCCACCTGGCCAAACAAGTCAGATGCTCCCAAGGGCCTCTGCACAGCTTATTTCAAAGATGGCAGAATTAACCACCCCCCCGGCAGAGCTCTGTGCACCTCCCTAGGGGAAGAGCTGGAAGGGGGGGGGGTCACTCCCCTGTTCTTTGTGTGGCTTTGCGCCACAGTGGGAACCAGGAGTTTCTGCACTGGTTCAAACCAGTTTGTGCAAGGAGGGCACCAACTGTGCCCTTCAAAGTAGTCTGGTGGCGCTCAGAGGCCACCCCACACCAGAGACACCCATTTCAAAGGAAGAGGTGGTCACATCTTTTCCCTACGGGAAATCCCTTGTTCTGCCTTCCCCTGCTCTAGTTAGGCTCATCAGCAGGAGGGAAGAACAGTGTTTACGGTTGGCAGCTGCGCAGGCTGGCATGCAAACCCTGCAAGGCTGTAAAGGCAGATCTGGGGGATCCTCCATGGAACCCCCAGAGTACATGGTATAATTCAATTAACACTGAAATTGGTGTAGTTCCATGATTCCAACATGTTTGATACCAAACATTCCTAGGTTCAGTGAAACCATTATGTAGTTCGACTACTCGTGTTGACCAGTGTCTACTACATACCTTAAAATGGCTTTTCCACACTTACAAAGCCCAGGAAATGTATTCTGCACATTGCCCTCACACTCAAGACCATGCACCCTTCCCTTGGGCTGAAGAGCCTACAATACGGGTGACTTACAGTGTCCAAGTGCAGTGACCGCGATATAAGGCAAGCCATTTATCTAAAGTGAAAGTTCATGCACCATTTCAACCAGGCCGCAATGGCAGGCCTGCAGACACAGTTTGCATGTGCTCCCATGGGTGACATAATACATGCTGCAGCCCATGGGAGACTCCTGGTGTGCCAATGCCCTGGGTACATAAGTACCATATACTAGGGTCTTACATGGATGCACCAGTATGCCAACTGCGAGGTGTAAAAGTTCCAAACAACCAGTTTTAGAGGCGAGCGCACAGACTCTGGGGTCCTGATTAGCAGGATCCCAGTGTACTACAGTCTAAACACACTGACACCAGCCAACAAGTGGGGTAACTATGCTAGAAAGATGCTACTTTCCTAGACCCCTTTCCTCCAAGGAACTCCTGTGAGCATGGAGGATTGGCAGGCATAAATTCCCCTCGCCCATGAGTTCCAGGGACACCATCCAGTCATCTGCGTTAATGACCTGGAGGACCAGACTTAAGCACAGTATTTCAAAGTTGTCCTTCAGAACAAAAAGATTCAATTGTTTCAGTTCCAAAATGGGTCTGATACCACATCTTTCTTTGTGCAACCTGGTGAGAACATGCATCTCCAAGATGAAGGCATTTTTTGGGGAGTACTCTTCTTGAGGTAAATGGATTGTCCAGGAAAGTACAGAGAACGGGAAGTGTACAAGCCCTGCATGTAATCTGGAGATGGAGACATCCATTGTGATGCTCTGCCAGTTAGGCAGAAAATGAGAGGACCTCCCCTATCAGAAGCTAATGGTGGAGGGAGGATGAATCAAAGAGGTTTTGAAAAGGCAGATCCAGAGAAAGATGGGGGAGGCCAAAACTACTGCTGTTGGCGTCCTTTAGGTCCACCTCTCCCCTGAAAGGACCAGTAGAACTGCTGTGGGGTCTGGACCACTGCTGTGGGGTTGCCCCTGGAAAGACTTCAGAGCAGCAATACTGTTGGTGAAACTACTGAGTCGGGGAGGCTAGGCCCAGCAAGCTTGCCAAAGCAAGGCTACTTTTAAACTGTCCCATGGAAGAGTCACCATTTCCACCAAACAGTCCCTCATCTTCGAAGGGAATGTTTACTAGGACAACTTGGACATGCCCCAAAAGCCAGAGGAGAACATGAAAGCATATCTGTAGAGATAGCCTGCCATCGCTATGGATTGAGCAATTGTGTGAACCAAATCTAGGCCACATTTTTGTTTGGAAACACCCACATCGTTGCTCATAAGATTGATAGAAGTTTTCTTCAAGTGACCTGAAATGCTTATTACACCAGGCTTGCCAATTTCTATAGTCACAACTGTACCATCCAAAGAGGCGTGTGGCACTGGGAGGGGTAGGCTGCCTGAAGTAAAAACCTTCCATCTCTGGAGTCAAGTCATTTGGACTTACGGTCCAGAGGAGAAATTGTTGGGGTTTAGCTCTCTTGATGATGCCTGGAACACCAGGCTCTCTGGAAAAGAACACACAGATAAAAACTTGGAATCAGACAGAGATGGCCTGTGAACTTCGAGGCCCAAAAAAGGGCTTCTCCCAGGCAGCCAGCACCAGTTATACCTATGCTTTGTTAAATGGCTACAGGGGTTCCAGGGCCACAGAAGAATACTGCAGGATTTCCGCTAAAACACTGGATTTGCAGTCAGTAAGACACCTCCACTGCCTTTTTTACTACTTATGTAAATGAACAGGCTTCCTAACAAGGGGGGGTCCTAAAGGATGTAAGTATCTTCTTCGAGGAAGGTATAAAGACCACTTGCAGTTTGGAGGTCCAAGCAAGAGTCCAGCATCTGTGTGATAGGGCGGGAGGAAGATGTCAACCTTCAAATGACCCTCCCTCTATACACATATCATTATGGTTACAGATGTCAGGAGTGCCTGAATCTGAGCCAAAAACTTCTTCCATTTGAGCAAATCTCTGGGCTCCAGGATGATGTAGAAATAGTCACTGAGAACAATTATACTGGCGCGATTATGGGCAAAGGCTTTTTCAGAAGGAGTGCCAGGCCAGAGCCTGTTGAGAGAAGGAGATGGGTGGCGTTGGAGCCACAGCCACTATAGTTGTTGAATAAGGAGAATCAGGCCCATCTTTGGGGTGTAGCT
The DNA here is from genome assembly GCF_031143425.1 of Pleurodeles waltl. Classification (NCBI taxonomy): domain Eukaryota; kingdom Metazoa; phylum Chordata; class Amphibia; order Caudata; family Salamandridae; genus Pleurodeles; species Pleurodeles waltl. Next base: position 11,560,494 of record NC_090441.1, read on the forward strand.
CAGAGGAATCCAGGGCTCTCCACAAGATAACCCACAGGGCTTGTTTAAAGATCTCGATCCGGGTTGGATAGGCAGAAGCCAAAAACTGCTATCATTTGGGTTGGATGGATGACCTCTTGCAAATCCTATAAGGCAGTTCTAAAGAGAGAGTTTGATTACAGACTTCAGAACTGTTCTTTCACTCTACATTTCTACAAGAATACTTCAAAATCATAAAGCTAAAAATGCAAGGTTTCCACTGAATACTCAATATCGAAGCACACAAGTCATTGTCACAGCCCATTTTCACACATAAGCCTTCTTTCTAGCATCAAGACTTAACTGCCTGCCAACCACCTGGGAAATGCAGTCCAGTTAGGTGTCGGCAACACTGAAATACGGTGTATGAAAATTTGTAAGAAAGAGAGACTGGTGTACAAAGTAAAAATCATGGGCCTGAGAACATTTTATCTGATGCACTAAGACGCCATGATGTTCTATTTGTTCTAAAATTGCATATGTACCATATTTAGGGCCTTAATTTGGATGTACTTGCATGCAAGTGCCATCTGTAAGGCCTCAGTACTGACGAACAAGTTACTTAGCTTAGTAACGCCTTATCTTGTAGGGACATTGTAGGAAGCCGGCACTGTATAAACTATATCAAATGAGATATAGCATGCACAGACTCCAGGGGTTTCCTAGAGGCTTAACAGAGGCTAAAGTAAATAATACTAATGCTCTCTTTTGTGGTAGTGTGGTCGAGCAGTTAGGCTTATCAGAGGGTAGTGAAAAGCATTTGTTGTTCACACACAGACAATAGAGGCACACACTCAATGACTAAACTCCAGACCAATGGTTTTTATATAGCATAAATGTATTTTGTTAATTTATTTTTAGAACCACAAAATTCAAGTTGCAGGTAAGTGCTTCAATAGATTCGTATTTCACACATGTATCAACAGTACTTTGAAATCGATAAGTCATACAGTTCTTGAAATATTGGCAATAATTTGTTTTAAAAATGGACACAGTGCAATTTTCAGAAAAAGTTCCTGGGGGGAAGAAAAGTTAGATCGTTTTACAGGTAAGTACAACACTTACAGTTCCAGTCTCTGGGGGTTAGGAAATCTACAGGTTGGGGTTCAAGTTTAACCCCAAACACCAACCACCAGAAACACAGGGCCAGACAGGTGCAGAGGTCAAAGTGTAGGCAAAATGAACATGGGCTCCTATGGAGACTAGGGGCACTCTGTTTCAGATCTGTAGGCAGGTAAGTACCCGTGACTTCGGAGGGCGGACCTGGGGGTTTTAGAGGAGCACGGGGGGGCACAAGTAGGCACCAAACATACACCCTCAGCAGCACTGGGGCGGCTGGGTGCAGGGTGCAAACAAGATGTCGGGTCCCCGGAGGTTACTCAGAGGCTGCAGGCGATGTCCAGGGGGTCGTCTCGGGTGAACCACAGGCTGGACAGGGAGGAGGGCCGCCTGCTGAACATTGCTGCTCCGGGTGTCGGTTTCTACAAGGCCTGTGGGTGCAGTGGGTCTTTAGGCGTCAGACATCTTCATCCGGCGCTTTTGTGGTCAGGTGGGGCCCTTGGGATTCCCACTACAGGCGTCGTCGTGGAGGAGTGGAGAGGTCAACCCAGGGTGGGCACTTGCTCAGAATCGCCTGGGGATTCTCTCTAGGTGGTTGGGCCACTTGGACACGAGCCGTGGGTGTTGGATGCAGAGTGGCTTAGGGCTCACACATTCAGAGTGAGGTTGGAGTCCTTAGTTGTTGGTTTCTTCTTGGATAGGGCCCCTGTCCACAGGGGTTCTTGGTCCTTTTAGGTACAGGGCAGTCCTCTGGAGCATGGCAGAGGTCACTGGTCCCGCTGGATGCGTCACTGTTGTTTTGCAGGTTCTTTGAAGCAGGAGACGAGCCGAGGCCAAATTATTTGTCGTCTTCCTTCTTCTCTGCTGTGGGTCTCAGCTAAGCAGTCCTTCTTCTGCTTGTTAGGTCGCCAGGAATCTGGTGAGCTGGGTTCAGGGAGGCCCTTAAATCCTAGATTTAGGGGCATTTTAGGGATCAGCAGGCAGTAGCCAATGGCTACTGCCCTGAGGGTGGCTACACCCTCCTTGTGCCCACTCCCTTTGGGGAGGGGTGCACAAACCTAAACCTATTGGTCCCTGTCCTCCAAACCAAGATGGGGGATTCTGCAGGGAGGGGGTCACCTCAGCTCTAGACTCCTTAAGGGTGGTCCTGGCTGGGGTGGTTACATCTCCGTTTTCCCTAATTTTCCAGCCAGACTTGCTGCCAAAAGTGGGGCTTTGTCCTGGGGTGGGCAGCTCCACTAGCTAGAGTGCCCCGGGGCACAGTAATCCGAGGCTTGAGCCTTTGAGGCTCACCGCCAGGTGTTAGTTCCTGTAAGGGGGAGGTGTGAAGCACCTTCACCCAAGACAGGCTTTTTTTCTGACCACAGAGTGCACAAAGGCTATCACCCCATGTGGTCAGAAACTTGTCTGAAAGTGGCAGGCTGGCACAGACCGGTCAGTCCTACACTAGCAGTTTGGCTAACATACAGGGGGCATCTCTAAGATGCCATCTGTGTGCATTTTTTAATAAACCCCACACTAGTATCAGTGGGGGTTAATTGTGCTGAGAAGTTTGATATCAAACTTCCCAGTATTCAGTGAAGTCATTTTGGAGCTGTGGAGTTCGTAATGACAAACTCCCAGACCATATACTCAATGTGGCTACACTGCAGTTACAATGTCTAAGAATGGACTTAGACACTGTCGGAGCATATTGCTCATGCAGCTATGCCCTCACCTGTGATATAGTGCACCCTGCCTTAGGGCTGTAAAACCTGCTAGAGGGGTGACTTACCTATGCCACAGGCAGTGGTTTGTGAGCATGGCACCCTGAGAGGGGTGCCATGTTGACTTTGCCTTTTTATCCCCACCAGCACACACAAGCTGCAAGGCAGTGTACATGTGCTTGGTGAGGGCCCCCCTAAGGTAGCATAATACATGCTGCAGCCCTTGGGGACCTTCCCTGGCTATAGGGCCCTTGGTACCATGGGTACCTTTTACAAGGGACTTAACTGTGTGCCAGGGTTGTGCCAATTGCGGAAACAAAGGTACAGATTTTGGGAAAGAGCACTGGTGCCGAGGCCTGGTTAGCAGGATCTCAGCACACTTTCAATCAATGTTGGCATCAACACCAGGCACAAAGTGGGTGGGGGGAGGGGTAACCATGCCAACATTCCTACAGACATATTCTAGTTGCAGATTCCTTATCTTAGAATTTCCCCCAGGTGGCAGTCTGGATCTGGAGATTTTTCTTGAGCAGTACTCCTACTCGCCTTTAGGTGGCAATGGTCGGCTCCATGTCCATCGTCAGCGTCATTCGCGCCGGATATGACTTTGCAGGACCTATATAGGTGCCACCCCCGTGCGCTGATGTCAGGTTTTTTTCACAACTCGCGAAGCCATGAAGAACACTGACCACTGGTGCGTCAGAACTAGTGCCCTAAAAGGGAAGTCTCTGTCCCTAGAAATCAGTTCGCTGAACGGGGAGGATGGATGGGTCAGTAAGGAATCTGCAAGTAGAATATGTCACTACCAGATAAGGCATTACAGAAGGTAAGTAACTTGTTTATCTGATATAGGCCCTCATTACGAGCCTGGCGGTCTGTGACCGCCAGGCTCGCGGTTGGCGGGAGCACCGCCGACGGCCCGGCGGTGCCCCGCAGGGCATTCTGACCGCGGTGCTTTGGCCGCGGTCAGTGCAGGAAAACCGGCGGTCTCCCGCTGGTTTTCCGCTGCCCGTTGGAATCCTCCAAGGCGGCGCAGCTTGCTGCGCCGCCGAGGGGATTCCGACCCCCCCTACCGCCATCCAGTTCCCGGCGGTCCGCCCGCCAGGAACCGGATGGCGGTAGGGGGGGTCGCGGGGCCCCTGGGGGCCCCTGCAGTGCCCATGCCACTGGCATGGGCACTGCAGGGGCCCCCGTAAGAGGGCCCCTAAATGTATTTCACTGTCTGCTGCGCAGACAGTGAAATACGCGACGGGTGCAACTGCACCCGTCGCACAGCTTCCACTCCGCCGGCTCGATTCCGAGCCGGCTTCATCGTGGAAGCCTCTTTCCCGCTGGGCTGGCGGGCGGCCTGAAGGCAGCCGCCCGCCAGCCCAGCGGGAATGTCAGAATTACCGCCGCGGTCTTTCGACCGCGGAACGGTAACCTGACGGCGGGACTTTGGCGGGCGGCCTCCGCCGCCCGCCAAGGTCAGAATGAGGGCCATAGTCTTCTAGTTGCAGATTCTTTATCTTTGAATAGATACCCAAGCAATACCATCCCCGGAGGAGGGTCTGCGAACCAAAATCCTACTAGGAAGTCCCTCTGGACCTGACCTCCAGGCAGTAGTGTTTGGTGAAATTGTGCAGTAATGCTCAAGTTGCTGTCTGACAGATGTCCAGTGCTGGAACTCCATGTGCTAGCGCAGTGGTTGCAGCTCTCGCTCTGACAGAATGAAAGCACAAACCCTATAGGGGTTGCTTTTTAGCCAATGCTTAGCACATGTTAATGCAGAGAACAACCCATCTAGAGATGGTTCTCTTCTGCACTGCCCGACCTTACTTCGCACCCACATATCCAACAGAGGTTGATCATCCACCCAGAACTCTTTGGTACGATCAAGGTAGAACGCCAATGCTCTTTTTAAGTCCAAGCAGTAGTGTCTCTCCTCTTCCTTAGAAGGGTGAGGGTGTGTGTAAACATTAGACAAGGTGATGGATTGGCCTACATAAAAAGGCGTGACCACTTTTGGTAAAAAGGAAGCCCTGGTACGAAGCACCACTTTGCCAGAATAGATGGAGAGGTAGGGCGGCTTAGATGACAATGCCTGCAGTTTACTCACCCTGTGGGCGGATGTAATGGCCACAAGGAAGGCTGTTTTTAGCATCAGAAGCCTTAGAGGACAATTATGGAGCAGCTCTAAAGGAGTGCACATTAAGAAAGCAAGAACCAGATTCAAATCCCATTGGGGCACTGACAATAGGAGATTTAAACAAGGAGGGTTGGGCAGGTAATCTAAGAAAAGCAGCAATAGCAGACAAATAATCTTTGAGCATGCCCAAGGCAGAGCTCTGCTAGGCCAAAGAAAGTATAAACAAAAGGACCTCAGAAAGAAGGGCAGAAAGAGGGTCAACAGACTTGTCTATACACCATGCCACAAATTTGTTCCATTGACAGGCGTATACCATTTTGGTGGAGGGAGTCCTGGCTGCCAAGATAACGTTACAGACTTCGGGCGGAAGGTCAAAAGCTGTCAACTGCCACCACTAAATCTCCATGCAAGATGGCAGAGAACTCTCTGCTGCTGCTGCGACAGAAGATCCTCCCAAAGGGGAAGTCTGATGGCCATGCTCAATAGCTTAGGATACCAGACTCTTTGTGCCCAGTCTGGAGCCACAAGGATTACTTGGCCCTGGTCGTTCTTGATCTTCTTGAAAACTCTGGGCAGAAGCGGTATGGGCAGAAAGGAGTACAGTAAGGAGCGTCGCCAAGCGAGTGCTGCCTTGGAAACTCCAATATGCAAAACTGCTGACATTGTGAACAGATCTAACTAAGGCTCTCCCCACTGTTGAAAGAGACCTTGTGCCACCTCAGAATGGAAATGCCATCTGTGATTGGCCAGGCATTGTTGACTGAGTTTGTCCGATCTGGCATTCAGAGAGCCCGCCAGGTGATGAACAACCAGGGAAATGCCCTGATGTTCCAGCTATGTCCAGAGGCGCAGAGCCTCCTGAAAAAGAGTCCACGATCCCACCCCACCCTGCTTTTGCCATACCAAATGGCGGTGGTGTTGTCCATGAACACTTGCACTACTTTCCCTTTTAGAGAGAGAAGAAATGCTTTGAATATCAGTCTGATCGCCTTGAGCTCCAAAAGACTGATGTGGAGCCCGAACTCTGCCGGAGACCAGATGCCTCTGATCTCCAGCGCTCCCATGTGGCCACCCCATCCCAGGAATGACACATCTGTCACTACTGTCAGATCTGGTTGAGGAAGGGAGAGGGTTCTGTCTCTGACCCAATCGCAGTTCAAAAGCCACCACTGCAGATCTTGCACAGTTCCCTCCAAGATCTGGACCAAATCGGAGAGGTATCCCTGATGCTGTGCCCACTGGACCTTCAGGCCCCTCTGCAGAATCCGCATATGCCACCCGGCACGTGCCACCGGCAGGATGTAGGAGGGCATTAGGCCCAGCATCCTCAGAGTCATTCTCACCGAAACCCAGGCTAGAGGCTGATACATCGGTATCATAGCCGGAATATCCTGGACTCGCCACTCTGGTTGATAAGCCCAAAACTGCACCATGTCCATAACAGCACCGATTAAAGGGAGCGTCTGAGAGGAAGACAGGTGTGACTTCGGCACATTTATAATGAACTCCGGTGAATGCAGGAGGTTCGCCGTAGTCTGGAGGTGGAAGATGACAGCCTGCAGCAAGCCCTCCTTCAACACCATGTCATCAAGGTAGAGGAAGACTGAAACTCCTAACCTGCGCAGAGGAGCTATGACCAGCTCCATCACCTTGGTGAATACCTAAGGGGCGCTGTAAGGCCAAAGGAGAGCACTGTAAACTGAAAATGCTCCGTGAACCGCAACCAACATCTGTGGGCAGGTAGGACAGGTATATGGAAATAGGTGCCCTGCAAGTCCAATCCAGTCTCCTGGTTCTGGGGCAGATAGAACCTGAAACAGTGTGAGCATTTGGAACTTCTCCTTCCTGAGGAAGAGATTGAAGGACCGAGTCCAGGATAGGGCAGAGCCCTTGGCCTTTTTGAGCACCAGAAAGTAGCAGCAATAACAACCACAACCACAACCTACTTCTGGCACAGGGACGCTCTCTATGGCTCCATTGGCCAAGAGAGCCATAACCTCTTTGCGGAGAAGTGCCAAGTGATCCTCCATTATCCGATCGTAGGATGTTGGTATGGATAGAGGAGGAGTCTCAAAGGGGAGGGGTTGCCCCTTCTGACGTTTTGCAAAACCCACCTGTCTGACCTGATGGACTGCCAGCGGGGCAGGCAATGGAGAACCTGCCTCTGACTGGTACCTGATGGGGAACTGTCAGACTAGGAAGGTCTGGAGGCTGCGGGCGGGGAAGGTGCGCGGGGGGGAATGGTTAGACCATGCAGAAGCTCAGCAGCATGCGCAGCACTGTGGCTGAAGTGAAACAGACGTGGCAGGTGCCCCTTCCGTAGCCACAAAAGGGGTGAAAAGCAGACTGAGGGGGGCAAGGGGCAGCTGCAAGGCCAAAGGACTTGGCCATAGCCTAGGACTCCTTAAAGCGCTCGAGTGCAGAGTCTGCTTTGTCTCCAAAGAGACGGATGCCATAAGAGGGCATGTGCATAAGAGTGGATTGGACAGCCCTCAAAAAGACAGACGTGGAGCCCTAAGGCCACCATCAATGCAACCACTCTACCTAGTGAGTCGGTCATATCCAGCCCACATCATATTGTGAACTTAGCTGCCTCTCTCCCATCAACAACAGCTTGGGAGAGAATAGCCCGGGCCTCTTCCAGGACCTGTGGCAGCACCTGCGCAACTGTGCCCCATAAAGTATGGGAGTAACAGCCCAAAAGGCATGGGGTACTCACTGACCGTAATGCCAGGCTGGAGGAAGAAAACATCTTCTTCACAAGATGATCCAGCCTCTTAAATTCCCTATCCAGGGTTGCAGAAGGGAACACGTCTAGGGACGTAGAGGCTTGGATAGCAAAGCTCTCAGGGGTCAGGTGTTGCATCAGGAACACTGGGTCATTTGGAGCTGGTCTATGGCGGCGAGCGACTGCCCTGTTCACAGGAGCCCTTGTGCTGGGTTTGGACCAGGTTTCCAGCAGGACATCAATGAGGGTTTCTTTAAAGGGCAAAGGGGGTTCAGGAAGAGGAAGCCCCAGTCTGAAGCTCTTCTGTCAGGAGGTTAGTCCTGGCTGCCACCGAAGGCAACTTGAGGCCCAGGACCTCAGCCACTCTCTGCATCACCATGGAGGACACCACCTCCTCCATAGCCACTGTAGGGGGAGAAAGCATGCCAGCATCAGGTGAAGTGTCCAGACCACTAGCCTCACCCAGGTCCATTCGGCAGTCCATCGGATCTTCAAGGTGGTATTCCAAAGGGTCCAAGAACCCTCTTAATCCTCACTGTACCCCAACCCAAAAGAATAAGGGTCAAGATCCAACCGAGGGAGCAAGGTCCCTGTCGAAGTCAGAATTGGCACTGCACGAGGCCGGTCCGGCTCCGTGTTGGAGTTGGCAATGAGGATGGGGGTCGAGACACCAACCGTGGGCACGGGCGGTGTGAGGAGTGTCGTCGTCGGAATAGTTGTCAGGGAAGGTCGGGTTGGTACGACCAATGCCTGTTCCGATCAAGCAACAGATCCCTGGGTGCCCCCCTGGAGCCGAGGCCTAAGCCGCCGATACAGAACCCAAGGTCACCCCTGCCGACTCCATGAGGCCCGAATGCACTATGTCAGAGTTGGAGTCCCCAAATATGAGATGCATTGCTTCACAGAACTCGTGGAGTTGGGTAGGGGTTGCTTCAACAATAGAAAGAACAGTTTAGACGGGGAGATGCAAAAAAAGGAGAAAAAAGAAAATGAATTTCCAAATTTTCGCCAGGAAGAACATATACCAGGTAGTTGTTGTCAATCTGGAGAATTTCTTTCATAGTAAAAACAAATTGTGGAAATTGGTTCGATGAAAATGGTTCACCAAAAAACGATTCCTCCTAGTTAGTTTTCCGTCCTAAACACATGCAACCATTCATAATATAAACATTTAGTCGGCTGCCAATTGGATGTGGTCTATTGCCACAATCTGCAGGGTCTCCTTTGTCGGCAGACGCCTCACTGTAAGACAATGCTTCTTGTGGGCCATCACCATTCTCATCATAATCTTCTGGCCTTAACACTTGATGGGTTAGGCACCATGTTTTAGTTTGGCTGCTCAAAAAGTTCATATTGCTTAGGAGATTCTGCGATTTGCATCAATAAAAATCTCACTCAGTTCATTCAAAAACTGAAGCAATCCAGATTGCAGGTGTATTATTTTAGCAAAATTATAAAGTTTGTTTATATTGACAAGAATAAACGAACAAATAGAATCCTCAAATAAATCAGTTCCTTTTATGAGATCTCCACAGACAAACATTTTTAATCCCTGGCTAACTAAGTCAACAGTTCCCATCCCTCGATTGATTGTGGGGTTGTGGAATGCTCACCAAGAAGCAGATCTCAAGAACATAATAAATGTATTTTGTATTGTCTAACTGATATGTCTTATAGAATATCATTCTCTACTGGTATCATTTTATCCTCACTTGTCTTGCTATGTGTAGGAAGTTGGCTCTGTATGTGCTATTTCAAAGTAAGGAATAGCATGCACAGAGTCCAAGGGTTCCCCTTAGAGGTAAGATAGTGGCAAAAAGAGATAATACTAATGCTCTATTTTGTGGTAGTGTGGTCGAGCAGTAGGCTTACCCAAGGAGTAGTGTTAAGCATTTGTTGTACATACACATAGGCAATAAATGAGGTACACACACTCAGAGACAAATCCAGCCAATAGGTTTTTGTATAGAAAAATATCTTTTCTTAGTTTATTTTAAGAACCACAGGTTCAAATTCTACATGTAATATCTCATTCGAAAGGTATTGCAGGTAAGTACTTTAGGAACTTCAAATCATCAAAATTGCATGTATACTTTTCAAGTTATTCACAAATAGCTGTTTTAAAAGTGGACACTTAGTGCAATTTTCACAGTTCCTAGGGGAGGTAAGTATTTGTTAGTTTTACCAGGTAAGTAAGACACTTACAGGGTTCAGTTCTTGGTCCAAGGTAGCCCACCGTTGGGGGTTCAGAGCAACCCCAAAGTCACCACACCAGCAGCTCAGGGCCGGTCAGGTGCAGAGTTCAAAGTGGTGCCCAAAACACATAGGCTAGAATGGAGAGAAGGGGGTGCCCCGGTTCCGGTCTGCTTGCAGGTAAGTACCCGCGTCTTCGGAGGGCAGACCAGGGGGGTTTTGTAGGGCACCGGGGGGGACACAAGCCCACACAGAAATTTCACCCTCAGCAGCGCGGGGGCGGCCGGGTGCAGTGTCGAAACAGGCGTCGGGTTCGCAATGTTAGTCTATGAGAGATCTCGGGATCTCTTCAGCGCTGCAGGCAGGCAAGGGGGGGGTTCCTCGGGGAAACCTCCACTTGGGCAAGGGAGAGGGACTCCTGGGGGTCACTTCTCCAGTGAAAGTCCGGTCCTTCAGGTCCTGGGGGCTGCGGGTGCAGGGTCTCTCCCAGGCGTCGGGACTTTGGATTCAAAGAGTCGCGGTCAGGGGAAGCCTCGGGATTCCCTCTGCAGGCGGCGCTGTGGGGGCTCAGGGGGGACAGGTTTTGGTACTCACAGTATCAGAGTAGTCCTGGGGTCCCTCCTGAGGTGTCGGGTCTCCACCAGCCGAGTCGGGGTCGCCGGGTGCAGTGTTGCAAGTCTCACGCTTCTTGCGGGGAGCTTGCAGGGTTCGTTAAAGCTGCTGGAAACAAAGTTGCAGCCTTTCTTGGAGCAGGTCCGCTGTCCTCGGGAGTTTCTTGTCTTTTCGAAGCAGGGGCAGTCCTCAGAGGATGTCGAGGTCGCTGGTCCCTTCGGAAGGCGTCGCTGGAGCAGGATCTTTGGAAGGCAAGAGACAGGCCGGTGAGTTTCTGGAGCCAAGGCAGTTGTCGTCTTCTGGTCTTCCGCTGCAGGGGTTTTCAGCTGGGCAGTCCTTCTTCTTGTAGTTGCAGGAATCTAATTTTCTAGGGTTCAGGGTAGCCCTTAAATACTAAATTTAAGGGCGTGTTTAGGTCTGGGGGGTTAGTAGCCAATGGCTACTAGCCCTGAGGGTGGGTACACCCTCTTTGTGCCTCCTCCCAAGGGGAGGGGGTCACAATCCTAACCCTATTGGGGGAATCCTCCATCTGCAAGATGGAGGATTTCTAAAAGTCAGAGTCACCTCAGCTCAGGACACCTTAGGGGCTGTCCTGACTGGCCAGTGACTCCTCCTTGTTGCTTTCTTTGTTCCCTCCAGCCTTGCCGCCAAAAGTGGGGGCCGTGGCCGGAGGGGGCGGGCAACTCCACTAAGCTGGAGTGCCCTGCTGGGCTGTGACAAAGGGGTGAGCCTTTGAGGCTCACCGCCAGGTGTCACAGCTCCTGCCTGGGGGAGGTGTTAGCATCTCCACCCAGTGCAGGCTTTGTTACTGGCCTCAGAGTGACAAAGGCACTCTCCCCATGGGGCCAGCAACATGTCTCTGGTGTGGCAGGCTGCTGGAACTAGTCAGCCTACACAGACAGTCGGTTAAGTTTCAGGGGGCACCTCTAAGGTGCCCTCTGTGGTGTATTTTACAATAAAATGTACACTGGCATCAGTGTGCATTTATTGTGCTGAGAAGTTTGATACCAAACTTCCCAGTTTTCAGTGTAGCCATTATGGTGCTGTGGAGTTCGTGTTTGACAGACTCCCAGACCATATACTCTTATGGCTACCCTGCACTTACAATGTCTAAGGTTTTGTTTAGACACTGTAGGGGTACCATGCTCATGCACTGGTACCCTCACCTATGGTATAGTGCACCCTGCCTTAGGGCTGTAAGGCCTGCTAGAGGGGTGTCTTACCTATACTGCATAGGCAGTGAGAGGCTGGCATGGCACCCTGAGGGGAGTGCCATGTCGACTTACTCGTTTTGTTCTCACTAGCACACACAAGCTGGCAAGCAGTGTGTCTGTGCTGAGTGAGAGGTCTCCAGGGTGGCATAAGACATGCTGCAGCCCTTAGAGACCTTCCTTGGCATCAGGGCCCTTGGTACTAGAAGTACCAGTTACAAGGGACTTATCTGGATGCCAGGGTCTGCCAATTGTGGATACAAAAGTACAGGTTAGGGAAAGAACACTGGTGCTGGGGCCTGGTTAGCAGGCCTCAGCACACTTTCAATTGTAAACATAGCATCAGCAAAGGCAAAAAGTCAGGGGGCAACCATGCCAAGGAGGCATTTCCTTACACAACCCCCCCCCCAAACGAAAGAGGATGAGACTAACCTTTCCCAAGAGAGTCTTCATTTTCTAAGTGGAAGAACCTGGAAAGGCCATCTGCATTGGCATGGGCAGTCCCAGGTCTGTGTTCCACTATAAAGTCCATTCCCTGTAGGGAGATGGACCACCTCAACAGTTTAGGATTTTCACCTTTCATTTGCATCAGCCATTTGAGAGGTCTGTGGTCAGTTTGAACTAGGAAGTGAGTCCCAAAGAGGTATGGTCTCAGCTTCTTCAGGGACCAAACCACAGCAAAGGCCTCCCTCTCAATGGCACTCCAACGCTGCTCCCTGGGGAGTAACCTCCTGCTAATGAAAGCAACAGGCTGGTCAAGGCCATCATCATTTGTTTGGGACAAAACTGCCCCTATCCCATGTTCAGAGGCATCAGTCTGCACAATGAACTGCTTAGAATAATCTGGAGCTTTTAGAACTGGTGCTGAGCACATTGCTTGTTTCAGGGTGTCAAAGGCCTGTTGGCATTCCACAGTCCAGTTCACTTTCTTGGGCATTTTCTTGGAGGTGAGTTCAGTGAGGGCTGTCACAATGGATCCATATCCCTTCACAAACCTCCTGTAATACCCAGTCAAGCCAAGGAATGCCCTGACTTGAGTCTGGGTTTTTGGAGCTACCCAGTCCAGAATAGTCTGGATCTTGGGTTGGAGTGGCTGAACTTGGCCTCCACCTACAAGGTGGCCCAAGTAAACCACAGTTCCCTGCCCTATCTGGCATTTGGATGCCTTGATAGAGAGGCCTGCAGATTGCAGAGCCTTCAAAACCTTCTTCAGGTGGACCAGGTGATCCTGCCAGGTGGAGCTAAAGACAGCAATATCATCAAGATAAGCTGTGCTAAAGGACTCCAAGCCAGCAAGGACTTGATTCACCAACCTTTGGAAGGTGGCAGGGGCATTCTTTAAACCAAAGGGCATAACAGTAAACTGATAATGCCCATCAGGTGTGGAGAATGCTGTTTTCTCTTTTGCTCCAGGTGCCATTTTTATTTGCCAGTACCCTGCTGTCAAGTCAAAGGTACTTAAGAATTTGGCAGCACCTAATTTATCTATGAGCTCATCAGCTCTTGGAATTGGATGAGCATCTGTCTTGGTGACAGAATTGAGCCCCCTGTAGTCCACACAAAACCTCATCTCTTTCTTTCCATCTTTGGTGTGAGGTTTGGGGACTAAGACCACTGGGCTAGCCCAGGGGCTGTCAGAGCGCTCAATTACTCCCAATTCCAGCATCTTGTGGACTTCCACCTTGATGCTTTCCTTAACATGGTCAGACTGTCTAAAGATTTTGTTTTTGACAGGCATGCTGTCTCCTGTGTCCACATCATGGGTACACAGGTGTGTCTGACCAGGGGTTAAGGAGAAGAGTTCAGGAAACTGTTGTAGGACTCTCCTACAATCAGCTTGCTGTTGGCCAGAGAGGGTGTCTGAGTAGATCACTCCATCTACTGTGCCATCTTTTGGGTCTGATGACAGAAGATCAGGGAGAGGTTCACTCTCTGCCTCCTGATCCTCATCTGTTACCATCAACAGATTCACATCAGCCCTGTCATGGAAGAGCTTAAGGCGGTTCACATGGATCACCCTCTTGGGGCTCCTGCTTGTGCCCAGGTCCACCAGGTAGGTGACCTGACTCTTCCTTTCTAGCACTGGGTAAGGGCCACTCCATTTGTCCTGGAGTGCCCTGGGAGCCACAGGCTCCAGAACCCAGACTTTCTGCCCTGGTTGGAACTCAACCAGTGCAGCCTTTTGGTCATACCAAAACTTCTGGAGCTGTTGGCTGGCCTCAAGGTTTTTGGTTGCCTTTTCCATGTACTCTGCCATTCTAGAGCGAAGGCCAAGTACATAGTCCACTATGTCCTGTTTAGGCTCATGGAGAGGTCTCTCCCAGCCTTCTTTAACAAGGGCAAGTGGTCCCCTTACAGGATGACCAAACAGAAGTTCAAAGGGTGAGAATCCTACTCCCTTCTGTGGCACCTCTCTGTAAGCGAAAAGCAGACATGGCAAGAGGACATCCCATCTCCTTTTGAGTTTTTCTGGGAGCCCCATGATCATGCCTTTTAATGTCTTGTTGAATCTCTCAACCAAGCCATTAGTTTGTGGATGGTATGGTGTAGTGAATTTATAAGTCACTCCACACTCATTCCACATGTGCTTTAGGTATGCTGACATGAAGTTGGTACCTCTGTCAGACACCACCTCCTTAGGGAAACCCACTCTGGTAAAGATACCAATGAGGGCCTTGGCTACTGCAGGGGCAGTAGTCGACCTAAGGGGAATAGCTTCAGGATACCTGGTAGCATGATCCACTACTACCAGGATATACATATTTCCTGAGGCTGTGGGAGGTTCTAGTGGACCAACTATGTCCACACCCACTCTTTCAAAGGGAACCCCCACCACTGGAAGTGGAATGAGGGGGGCCTTTGGATGCCCACCTGTCTTACCACTGGCTTGACAGGTGGGGCAGGAGAGGCAAAACTCCTTAACCATGTTGGACATATTGGGCCAGTAGAAGTGGTTGACTAACCTCTCCCACGTCTTGGTTTGTCCCAAATGTCCAGCAAGGGGAATGTCATGGGCCAATGTTAGGATGAACTTCCTGAACAGCTGAGGCACTACCACTCTCCTAGTGGCACCAGGTTTGGGGTCTCTGGCCTCAGTGTACAGGAGTCCATCTTCCCAATAGACCCTATGGGTTCCATTTTTCTTGCCTTTGGACTCTTCAGCAGCTTGCTGCCTAAGGCCTTCAAGAGAGGGACAGGTTTCTTGTCCCTTACACAGCTCCTCCCTTGAGGGTCCCCCTGGGCCTAAGAGCTCAACCTGATAAGGTTCAAGCTCCAAAGGCTCAGTTCCCTCAGAGGGCAGAACTTCTTCCTGAGAAGAGAGGTTCCCTTTCTTTTGCTGTGTTGCAGTTGGTTTCCCAACTGACTTTCCTTTCCTCTTGGTAGGCTGGGCCATTCTTCCAGACTCCAGCTCTACTTGTTCACCCTGTGCCTTGCACTGTGCTCTTGTTTTCACACACACCAGTTCAGGGATACCCAGCATTGCTGCATGGGTTTTTAGTTCTACCTCAGCCCATGCTGAGGACTCCAGGTCATTTCCAAGCAGACAGTCCACTGGGATATTTGAGGAGACCACCACCTGTTTCAGGCCATTGACCCCTCCCCATTCTAAAGTAACCATTGCCATGGGATGTACTTTTCTCTGATTGTCAGTGTTGGTGACTGTGTAAGTTTTTCCAGTCAGGTATTGGCCAGGGGAAACCAGTTTCTCTGTCACCATGGTGACACTGGCACCTGTATCCCTCAGGCCCTCTATTCTAGTCCCATTAATTAAGAGTTGCTGTCTGTATTTTTGCATGTTAGGCGGCCAGACAGCTAGTGTGGCTAAATCCACCCCACCCTCAGAAACTAGAGTAGCTTCAGTGTGGACCCTGATTTGCTCTGGGCACACTGTTGATCCCACTTGGAGACTAGCCATACCAGTGTTACCTGGATGGGAGTTTGGAGTGGAACCTTTCTTGGGACAGGCCTTGTCTCCAGTTTGGTGTCCATGCTGTTTACAGCTATGACACCAGGCCTTTTTGGGATCAAAGTTTTTACCCTTGTACCCATTGTTTTGTGAAGAGGCTCTGGGCCCACCCTCCTGTGCAGGTTTTTGGGGGCCTGTAGAAGACTCTTTACTATTTTTAGTTTTGGTTGTCTCATCACCCTTCCCCTGGGGAGTCTTTGTGACCCCTTTCTTTTGGTCACCCCCTGTTGAAGTCTTGGACACCCTTGTCTTGACCCAATGGTCCGCCTTCTTTCCCAATTCTTGGGGAGAAATTGGTCCTAGGTCTACCAGATGCTGATGCAGTTTATCATTGAAACAATTACTTAACAGGTGTTCTTTCACAAATAAATTGTACAGCCCATCATAATTACTTACACCACTGCCTTGAATCCAACCATCTAGTGTTTTCACTGAGTAGTCAACAAAGTCAACCCAGGTCTGGCTCGAGGATTTTTGAGCCCCCCTGAACCTAATCCTGTACTCCTCAGTGGAGAATCCAAAGCCCTCAATCAGGGTACCCTTCATGAGGTCATAAGATTCTGCATCTTTTCCAGAGAGTGTGAGGAGTCTATCCCTACACTTTCCAGTGAACATTTCCCAAAGGAGAGCACCCCAGTGAGATCTGTTCACTTTTCTGGTTACACAAGCCCTCTCAAAAGCTGTGAACCATTTGGTGATGTCATCACCATCTTCATATTTTGTCACAATCCCTTTGGGGATTTTTAACATGTCAGGAGAATCTCTGACCCTATTTATATTGCTGCCACCATTGATGGGTCCTAGGCCCATCTCTTGTCTTTCCCTTTCTATGGCTAGGAGCTGTCTCTCTAAAGCCAATCTTTTGGCCATCCTGGCTAACAGGAGGTCATCTTCACTGAGAGCATCCTCAGTGATTTCAGAAATGTGGGACCCTCCTGTGAGGGACTCACTATTTCTGACTAACACAGTTGGAGACAGGACTTGAGGGGTCCTGTTCTCCCTATTTAGGACTGGAGGAGGGACATTGGCCTCCAAGTCACTAATTTCTTCCTCTGTGAGGTCATCATCAGAGGGGTTGGCTTTTTCAAACTCTGCCAACAGCTCCTGGAGCTGAATTTTGGTAGGTCTGGAGCCAATGGTTATTTTTTTGATATTACAGAGAGACCTTAGCTCCCTCATCTTAAGATGGAGGTAAGGTGTGGTGTCGAGTTCCACCACCTGCATCTCTGTATCAGACATTATTCTGCTAAGAGTTGGAATACTTTTTTAAGAATCTAAAACTGTTTCTAGAATCTAATTCAAACTCTTAACAAACTTTTTAAACTCTAAAAAGACAATGCTAAACAGGGACTTAACACACAAGGCCCTAGCAGGACTTTTAAGAATTTAGAAAAATTTCAAATTGCAAAAATGAATTTCTAATGACAATTTTGGAATTTGTCGTGTGATCAGGTATTGGCTGAGTAGTCCAGCAAATGCAAAGTCTTGTACCCCACCGCTGATCCACCAATGTAGGAAGTTGGCTCTGTATGTGCTATTTCAAAGTAAGGAATAGCATGCACAGAGTCCAAGGGTTCCCCTTAGAGGTAAGATAGTGGCAAAAAGAGATAATACTAATGCTCTATTTTGTGGTAGTGTGGTCGAGCAGTAGGCTTACCCAAGGAGTAGTGTTAAGCATTTGTTGTACATACACATAGGCAATAAATGAGGTACACACACTCAGAGACAAATCCAGCCAATAGGTTTTTGTATAGAAAAATATCTTTTCTTAGTTTATTTTAAGAACCACAGGTTCAAATTCTACATGTAATATCTCATTCGAAAGGTATTGCAGGTAAGTACTTTAGGAACTTCAAATCATCAAAATTGCATGTATACTTTTCAAGTTATTCACAAATAGCTGTTTTAAAAGTGGACACTTAGTGCAATTTTCACAGTTCCTAGGGGAGGTAAGTATTTGTTAGTTTTACCAGGTAAGTAAGACACTTACAGGGTTCAGTTCTTGGTCCAAGGTAGCCCACCGTTGGGGGTTCAGAGCAACCCCAAAGTCACCACACCAGCAGCTCAGGGCCGGTCAGGTGCAGAGTTCAAAGTGGTGCCCAAAACACATAGGCTAGAATGGAGAGAAGGGGGTGCCCCGGTTCCGGTCTGCTTGCAGGTAAGTACCCGCGTCTTCGGAGGGCAGACCAGGGGGGTTTTGTAGGGCACCGGGGGGGACACAAGCCCACACAGAAATTTCACCCTCAGCAGCGCGGGGGCGGCCGGGTGCAGTGTCGAAACAGGCGTCGGGTTCGCAATGTTAGTCTATGAGAGATCTCGGGATCTCTTCAGCGCTGCAGGCAGGCAAGGGGGGGGTTCCTCGGGGAAACCTCCACTTGGGCAAGGGAGAGGGACTCCTGGGGGTCACTTCTCCAGTGAAAGTCCGGTCCTTCAGGTCCTGGGGGCTGCGGGTGCAGGGTCTCTCCCAGGCGTCAGGACTTTGGATTCAAAGAGTCGCGGTCAGGGGAAGCCTCGGGATTCCCTCTGCAGGCGGCGCTGTGGGGGCTCAGGGGGGACAGGTTTTGGTACTCACAGTATCAGAGTAGTCCTGGGGTCCCTCCTGAGGTGTCGGGTCTCCACCAGCCGAGTCGGGGTCGCCGGGTGCAGTGTTGCAAGTCTCACGCTTCTTGCGGGGAGCTTGCAGGGTTCGTTAAAGCTGCTGGAAACAAAGTTGCAGCCTTTCTTGGAGCAGGTCCGCTGTCCTCGGGAGTTTCTTGTCTTTTCGAAGCAGGGGCAGTCCTCAGAGGATGTCGAGGTCGCTGGTCCCTTCGGAAGGCGTCGCTGGAGCAGGATCTTTGGAAGGCAAGAGACAGGCCGGTGAGTTTCTGGAGCCAAGGCAGTTGTCGTCTTCTGGTCTTCCGCTGCAGGGGTTTTCAGCTGGGCAGTCCTTCTTCTTGTAGTTGCAGGAATCTAATTTTCTAGGGTTCAGGGTAGCCCTTAAATACTAAATTTAAGGGCGTGTTTAGGTCTGGGGGGTTAGTAGCCAATGGCTACTAGCCCTGAGGGTGGGTACACCCTCTTTGTGCCTCCTCCCAAGGGGAGGGGGTCACAATCCTAACCCTATTGGGGGAATCCTCCATCTGCAAGATGGAGGATTTCTAAAAGTCAGAGTCACCTCAGCTCAGGACACCTTAGGGGCTGTCCTGACTGGCCAGTGACTCCTCCTTGTTGCTTTCTTTGTTCCCTCCAGCCTTGCCGCCAAAAGTGGGGGCCGTGGCCGGAGGGGGCGGGCAACTCCACTAAGCTGGAGTGCCCTGCTGGGCTGTGACAAAGGGGTGAGCCTTTGAGGCTCACCGCCAGGTGTCACAGCTCCTGCCTGGGGGAGGTGTTAGCATCTCCACCCAGTGCAGGCTTTGTTACTGGCCTCAGAGTGACAAAGGCACTCTCCCCATGGGGCCAGCAACATGTCTCTGGTGTGGCAGGCTGCTGGAACTAGTCAGCCTACACAGACAGTCGGTTAAGTTTCAGGGGGCACCTCTAAGGTGCCCTCTGTGGTGTATTTTACAATAAAATGTACACTGGCATCAGTGTGCATTTATTGTGCTGAGAAGTTTGATACCAAACTTCCCAGTTTTCAGTGTAGCCATTATGGTGCTGTGGAGTACGTGTTTGACAGACTCCCAGACCATATACTCTTATGGCTACCCTGCACTTACAATGTCTAAGGTTTTGTTTAGACACTGTAGGGGTACCATGCTCATGCACTGGTACCCTCACCTATGGTATAGTGCACCCTGCCTTAGGGCTGTAAGGCCTGCTAGAGGGGTGTCTTACCTATACTGCATAGGCAGTGAGAGGCTGGCATGGCACCCTGAGGGGAGTGCCATGTCGACTTACTCGTTTTGTTCTCACTAGCACACACAAGCTGGCAAGCAGTGTGTCTGTGCTGAGTGAGAGGTCTCCAGGGTGGCATAAGACATGCTGCAGCCCTTAGAGACCTTCCTTGGCATCAGGGCCCTTGGTACTAGAAGTACCAGTTACAAGGGACTTATCTGGATGCCAGGGTCTGCCAATTGTGGATACAAAAGTACAGGTTAGGGAAAGAACACTGGTGCTGGGGCCTGGTTAGCAGGCCTCAGCACACTTTCAATTGTAAACATAGCATCAGCAAAGGCAAAAAGTCAGGGGGCAACCATGCCAAGGAGGCATTTCCTTACACAACCCCCCCCCCAAACGAAAGAGGATGAGACTAACCTTTCCCAAGAGAGTCTTCATTTTCTAAGTGGAAGAACCTGGAAAGGCCATCTGCATTGGCATGGGCAGTCCCAGGTCTGTGTTCCACTATAAAGTCCATTCCCTGTAGGGAGATGGACCACCTCAACAGTTTAGGATTTTCACCTTTCATTTGCATCAGCCATTTGAGAGGTCTGTGGTCAGTTTGAACTAGGAAGTGAGTCCCAAAGAGGTATGGTCTCAGCTTCTTCAGGGACCAAACCACAGCAAAGGCCTCCCTCTCAATGGCACTCCAACGCTGCTCCCTGGGGAGTAACCTCCTGCTAATGAAAGCAACAGGCTGGTCAAGGCCATCATCATTTGTTTGGGACAAAACTGCCCCTATCCCATGTTCAGAGGCATCAGTCTGCACAATGAACTGCTTAGAATAATCTGGAGCTTTTAGAACTGGTGCTGAGCACATTGCTTGTTTCAGGGTGTCAAAGGCCTGTTGGCATTCCACAGTCCAGTTCACTTTCTTGGGCATTTTCTTGGAGGTGAGTTCAGTGAGGGCTGTCACAATGGATCCATATCCCTTCACAAACCTCCTGTAATACCCAGTCAAGCCAAGGAATGCCCTGACTTGAGTCTGGGTTTTTGGAGCTACCCAGTCCAGAATAGTCTGGATCTTGGGTTGGAGTGGCTGAACTTGGCCTCCACCTACAAGGTGGCCCAAGTAAACCACAGTTCCCTGCCCTATCTGGCATTTGGATGCCTTGATAGAGAGGCCTGCAGATTGCAGAGCCTTCAAAACCTTCTTCAGGTGGACCAGGTGATCCTGCCAGGTGGAGCTAAAGACAGCAATATCATCAAGATAAGCTGTGCTAAAGGACTCCAAGCCAGCAAGGACTTGATTCACCAACCTTTGGAAGGTGGCAGGGGCATTCTTTAAACCAAAGGGCATAACAGTAAACTGATAATGCCCATCAGGTGTGGAGAATGCTGTTTTCTCTTTTGCTCCAGGTGCCATTTTTATTTGCCAGTACCCTGCTGTCAAGTCAAAGGTACTTAAGAATTTGGCAGCACCTAATTTATCTATGAGCTCATCAGCTCTTGGAATTGGATGAGCATCTGTCTTGGTGACAGAATTGAGCCCCCTGTAGTCCACACAAAACCTCATCTCTTTCTTTCCATCTTTGGTGTGAGGTTTGGGGACTAAGACCACTGGGCTAGCCCAGGGGCTGTCAGAGCGCTCAATTACTCCCAATTCCAGCATCTTGTGGACTTCCACCTTGATGCTTTCCTTAACATGGTCAGACTGTCTAAAGATTTTGTTTTTGACAGGCATGCTGTCTCCTGTGTCCACATCATGGGTACACAGGTGTGTCTGACCAGGGGTTAAGGAGAAGAGTTCAGGAAACTGTTGTAGGACTCTCCTACAATGAGCTTGCTGTTGGCCAGAGAGGGTGTCTGAGTAGATCACTCCATCTACTGTGCCATCTTTTGGGTCTGATGACAGAAGATCAGGGAGAGGTTCACTCTCTGCCTCCTGATCCTCATCTGTTACCATCAACAGATTCACATCAGCCCTGTCATGGAAGAGCTTAAGGCGGTTCACATGGATCACCCTCTTGGGGCTCCTGCTTGTGCCCAGGTCCACCAGGTAGGTGACCTGACTCTTCCTTTCTAGCACTGGGTAAGGGCCACTCCATTTGTCCTGGAGTGCCCTGGGAGCCACAGGCTCCAGAACCCAGACTTTCTGCCCTGGTTGGAACTCAACCAGTGCAGCCTTTTGGTCATACCAAAACTTCTGGAGCTGTTGGCTGGCCTCAAGGTTTTTGGTTGCCTTTTCCATGTACTCTGCCATTCTAGAGCGAAGGCCAAGTACATAGTCCACTATGTCCTGTTTAGGCTCATGGAGAGGTCTCTCCCAGCCTTCTTTAACAAGGGCAAGTGGTCCCCTTACAGGATGACCAAACAGAAGTTCAAAGGGTGAGAATCCTACTCCCTTCTGTGGCACCTCTCTGTAAGCGAAAAGCAGACATGGCAAGAGGACATCCCATCTCCTTTTGAGTTTTTCTGGGAGCCCCATGATCATGCCTTTTAATGTCTTGTTGAATCTCTCAACCAAGCCATTAGTTTGTGGATGGTATGGTGTAGTGAATTTATAAGTCACTCCACACTCATTCCACATGTGCTTTAGGTATGCTGACATGAAGTTGGTACCTCTGTCAGACACCACCTCCTTAGGGAAACCCACTCTGGTAAAGATACCAATGAGGGCCTTGGCTACTGCAGGGGCAGTAGTCGACCTAAGGGGAATAGCTTCAGGATACCTGGTAGCATGATCCACTACTACCAGGATATACATATTTCCTGAGGCTGTGGGAGGTTCTAGTGGACCAACTATGTCCACACCCACTCTTTCAAAGGGAACCCCCACCACTGGAAGTGGAATGAGGGGGGCCTTTGGATGCCCACCTGTCTTACCACTGGCTTGACAGGTGGGGCAGGAGAGGCAAAACTCCTTAACCATGTTGGACATATTGGGCCAGTAGAAGTGGTTGACTAACCTCTCCCACGTCTTGGTTTGTCCCAAATGTCCAGCAAGGGGAATGTCATGGGCCAATGTTAGGATGAACTTCCTGAACAGCTGAGGCACTACCACTCTCCTAGTGGCACCAGGTTTGGGGTCTCTGGCCTCAGTGTACAGGAGTCCATCTTCCCAATAGACCCTATGGGTTCCATTTTTCTTGCCTTTGGACTCTTCAGCAGCTTGCTGCCTAAGGCCTTCAAGAGAGGGACAGGTTTCTTGTCCCTTACACAGCTCCTCCCTTGAGGGTCCCCCTGGGCCTAAGAGCTCAACCTGATAAGGTTCAAGCTCCAAAGGCTCAGTTCCCTCAGAGGGCAGAACTTCTTCCTGAGAAGAGAGGTTCCCTTTCTTTTGCTGTGTTGCAGTTGGTTTCCCAACTGACTTTCCTTTCCTCTTGGTAGGCTGGGCCATTCTTCCAGACTCCAGCTCTACTTGTTCACCCTGTGCCTTGCACTGTGCTCGTTTTCACACACACCAGTTCAGGGATACCCAGCATTGCTGCATGGGTTTTTAGTTCTACCTCAGCCCATGCTGAGGACTCCAGGTCATTTCCAAGCAGACAGTCCACTGGGATATTTGAGGAGACCACCACCTGTTTCAGGCCATTGACCCCTCCCCATTCTAAAGTAACCATTGCCATGGGATGTACTTTTCTCTGATTGTCAGTGTTGGTGACTGTGTAAGTTTTTCCAGTCAGGTATTGGCCAGGGGAAACCAGTTTCTCTGTCACCATGGTGACACTGGCACCTGTATCCCTCAGGCCCTCTATTCTAGTCCCATTAATTAAGAGTTGCTGTCTGTATTTTTGCATGTTAGGCGGCCAGACAGCTAGTGTGGCTAAATCCACCCCACCCTCAGAAACTAGAGTAGCTTCAGTGTGGACCCTGATTTGCTCTGGGCACACTGTTGATCCCACTTGGAGACTAGCCATACCAGTGTTACCTGGATGGGAGTTTGGAGTGGAACCTTTCTTGGGACAGGCCTTGTCTCCAGTTTGGTGTCCATGCTGTTTACAGCTATGACACCAGGCCTTTTTGGGATCAAAGTTTTTACCCTTGTACCCATTGTTTTGTGAAGAGGCTCTGGGCCCACCCTCCTGTGCAGGTTTTTGGGGGCCTGTAGAAGACTCTTTACTATTTTTAGTTTTGGTTGTCTCATCACCCTTCCCCTGGGGAGTCTTTGTGACCCCTTTCTTTTGGTCACCCCCTGTTGAAGTCTTGGACACCCTTGTCTTGACCCAATGGTCCGCCTTCTTTCCCAATTCTTGGGGAGAAATTGGTCCTAGGTCTACCAGATGCTGATGCAGTTTATCATTGAAACAATTACTTAACAGGTGTTCTTTCACAAATAAATTGTACAGCCCATCATAATTACTTACACCACTGCCTTGAATCCAACCATCTAGTGTTTTCACTGAGTAGTCAACAAAGTCAACCCAGGTCTGGCTCGAGGATTTTTGAGCCCCCCTGAACCTAATCCTGTACTCCTCAGTGGAGAATCCAAAGCCCTCAATCAGGGTACCCTTCATGAGGTCATAAGATTCTGCATCTTTT